>NC_046360.1:22861985-23165238 GCF_004027225.2 Strigops habroptila | reverse complement strand
AATATTCCTGGTGTGAGGAGGTGCTTGGGAAACATGGATTCTGAAGGCTTGGAAATTGAAGCCTGAAAGGTGGATTCATCACTCCTCAAAACTTGTTTTAAAAGATGTGTTTTTATGGGGCATCGTTTATGATTGTGAATACTTAGAATTGTCAGTGGTTGGGGGTGTTTTACCTCTAACAACCTTTCTCAGTATGCCTTTTGATGCTGCTCTGGGTGCATCTGTGTGTTTAAACTCCCTTTTCCACTTTAAGCCTTTCTGGCAGGTGGCTAACTGAAGCTGCATTAAACACAACACATCAGTTTTACCACTTTTACTGAATGAACAGAAGTTTTAGGGATTTCTAATTCTAAAGGGAAGAGGAAATGATGGTGAGGGAACAAGGAAAACCACAGAGCTTTAAAACTTGGTTTGTTTCTGTCTGAATGCCATGGGTGTGGGAAAGTGGGTGTCTTAAACTGGGGGCAAAAATGTGGGAAATTAGTAAGGGCCAGTGAGCTTAGCAGGTTTATTGTGGGCCTCTTACCTGACACGTAAGAGCTGGTATAATTTTGCCTTTAGACTGCTAATGTCAAATGAGAAATACCTTGTAAAGCTGTAATCAGTGGAGCTTTGGAACAAGTTTTCTTTCACTTTTTTTTAAACCAATCTTTTGAATCTGTTTGCAGGGGCCAGCTACCTGTGTTGCATTTTCAAGAACTGGAGACTTATTTGCCTCTGGAGGTTCTGATGAACAGGTACCTGACTAGTTTAATTTGATAGTTTTGTGCCTTCTTGTTACTGTTTTCTTGGCATCTTACTGCTTTGAAAGAGAAGATAAATATATAAAACTTAAACCTAGACTTTTCTTGCTGAGGAAGCACTTCAGCTGGATTGTCTAGGAATGTGTATGTACAACAGAGGGAATATTACCCCATATATGGCCTGTGTTCTGTGCCTTTGAGGTGTCTGGTGCTGGGGAGTAAGATGGGTGTACAAATGGGTGTGTTGAGGTACCTTGAATATCGTGGGTTGTGCTGGTGCATTGTTGCCTGGTCTGCCACTGGCTAGTTCTGAGACACAAGTGTAAGGACAAGGCAGGCAGGCAGGCGTGCTTCCCCTGGATACTCTTTCAGGCTCCACTAGTCTACAGTGCTCTCTATTTCATATTCCTTAACGCTCTCCTCCTCCCACAGATCTGTCCTCTCAGTCTTACATGAGACGCCGTGGCTAAGCCATCTCCAGTGACTGAGACCAGATGGTTTTTGACTGAATATAGGCTGTAGGCCTCTTTATTAATGGGAGCTTGGTGCAAAGCTCTGCTAATGCCACAGTTGCACAGCTTTATGGGTTAGAATTGGACTTTTCTGTACTGACCTTGATATGTACACCAAGATTGAGAGCCTGTGTGTCTTGTACTGCTGGTAAAGGGTTTTGTGGATGAAGCAGTGGGACAGAAGGGGAGATCTCTTCCTTTTAACTTCTCGTTCTGAGTTATAATTCAGATTTACACTTCTTTAAAAGCTGCTGGCTTTTGTTTTCTCTTTTCAGCGGGGGAAAGCAAAAATGTACTAAAGTATATCTGGATCATGCTGAAATGACTTGCTGGGTTCTCTACACAGTACATGTGTTCGGTTATGTTCTGCTGAGGAGCAAACCAGTCCTAGGATTGTAGCTCATGACAGTTTCATGAGCTGCTGCATTTTAACCCTATTTTGTAGATTTGCTGAGACGGAGGGCATAGCTTGCCATCCTGTCTCTTTAAGACTACTTTTTAATTAAGGATTTAAACAGACTGAGATGCGTCCAGGTTTTTGCCTTATAAACTTATATTAGAATATAGAATATAGAACCTCACTAGAATAAGGTTTGCTCTTGAAATGCTTATCTAACACAAGAAATGAATATGGCTTTTTGCTGTTGTTTGTTTCTTCCTTAAAAGCCCTGATGTAGCTGGGAGTTGCAGTCATATAGCAGTTCAATGTTACTTGTTTTCAACAGAAAACTTCAGATATTTTATTTGTCTTCAATTTCTAGGCACAGCCAAGAAGTGACTTTTTATTAGCTTCATTTTTTAGCTTAAGAGGATGTATTTGCCTATGTTTCTTCATTACGTAAAGTGGATTCCTTCAAAAGGCTTTTGTTTTATCAGCTCCCTCTTACTTCCTATGGTTGGGATTTCTTCAACCAAAGTATTGCTCATTGGAAAGTATCACATGGCATTGTTAAACTGAAAGACTGAATGACAGTGCCTCCCCAGAAAGGTGCTTTCTAAAGGTACATTTGTGGCATGGAGTTGTAATGGACTTCCTCGGCAGCCCTTTCCATTGTAGCTCAATGCGTGTGTTTCTGAATGCATGCACTGGGAGGGGTGGCTGTTGGCTTTCCTGTTCTTAGCTCCCGTGAGGGAACTGCTCTCTCCTCTTAGATTTGTATCCGAAACTGCAGCTACTTCAACCACAGTGACAGATACTGTAGCCATTTCAATGACAGTGACAGACACTGCAGCCCCTCCAACCCCAGTGACAGACCCTGCAGCTGAAGGAAAGGACCAATCTGTGCCAATATCAGTTGCCCCTATAAGCAAGGGGAAAAACAAACGAGAGCCGCAAAGAGCAACTCATGCAGCGAAGAAAGATGAAGACCTAATGCACGTACTACAGGGGATGGCATCTGAACGAGAGTTGTTGATACAGGAATCAGAGGAAGAAGAAGAAGAGGTGACTTCTCGATCCTGGACCTTGACCGAACTGTGGAATATGCGAAAAGATTTCAGCTGTCTTCCAGGAGAGCGCATCGTGACCTGGTTGCTCCGATGCTGGGACAATGGGGCCGACGATCATGAGCTAGAAGGTAGGGAAGCCAAGCAGCTGGGATCACTTGCTAGGGAAGGGGGAATTGACAAAGCAGTTGCAAAAGAGAAGCTAGCCCTCAGTCTTTGGAGGCAGCTGTTGGCAGCTGTGAAGGAAAGGTTTCCCTACAAGGACGATGTTATGTGTCACTCAGCCAACTGGACCATGATGGAGAGAGGCATCCAGTCCCAGAGGGAATCAGCCATTCTAGAGATGATCTATCTTAGGCCGGGTGCCGGGAATGCACCCGTAGATCTAGATGAAGTCGAATGTACACGACCCATGTGGTTGAAACTTACATGTGCCATCATCACATGCCCACTCATTGGCATCAATGACCTGGAGTGAGGCAGCAGCCCTGACTTCCCTCTGATCATCACCCCAACAAAGAATGAACTTTGAAACCAGATGAGTTCAGCAGTTTGGTCAGCAGGCAACAATCCACCACTACACACCACCTCTCCTGCCCAGAGAGACTGTTACAAGAGATGGAGCCTGACATCATGGACTGAATGAATTCAGCAACTTTGTAGGGATTGGTCCATGGAATAAGGAATGATATCTCTCTTTTTGTGTGTGTGGGGGTGTGTGTGTATATATATATATATATATTTATATATGAGTGAGACAAAAAGCAATGGTATATTGAAAAAAAATGGGATCTGAGCATGATGTGAATGGTATGGAATAAGGGATGGGTACTGTCCTGGGTTCAGCTGTAACAGTTATTTTTCTCTTTCTTAGCAGCTGGTGCAGTGCTGTGTTTTTGGCTTTAGTCTGAGAACAGTGCTGACAACACACCAATGTTTTCAGTTGTTGCTCACTAATACTTACTCTGATCAAGGACTTTTCAGCCTCATGCGCTGCCATGAGGAGGGGCAGGGGAAGCCAGGAGAAAGCAGAGCCAGGACACCTAACCCAAACTGGCCAAAGGGGTGTTCCATACCACAGCATGTCATGCCCAGTATATAAACTGGGGGGAGTTACCCGGAAGGGGCAGGTTGCTGCTCGGGTCGGGCTGGGTATGAGTCGGCGGGTGGTGAGCAATTGCATTGTGCATCACTTGTGTTTATTGTTTTCTTTGCCTTTCCCCTTTTAGTTTTATATTCTCTCCCCTTGTTATTTCCCTTATCATTATTATTATTGGTGGTAGCAGTAGTGGTTTTGTATTATACCTTAGTTACTGGGCTGTTCTTATCTCAACCCATGAGATTTACATTCTTTTGATTCTCCTCCCCATTGCTCCGGGAACAGGGGGGGAAGAAGTGTGTGTGGGGCGGTGAGCAAGCAGCTGCATGGTTCTGAGTTACTGGCTGGGCTTAAACCGTGGCAATGGAGAAAGAACTTTAACGTACAATATATGTATGTGCTCAAAACAGCATTAGTCTTCACTTGCTAGTTTTTCAGTGGAACGGACCTTGCTAAATACTGACTTATTGAATCCAAAAGAAATATGAGACATAATAAAGAACATCTCTACAAGTCAAAAAGGATCTTTTTTGTGTGGTAACTTAGATATGTAGCCTGTCTAAAAACCATTACTGAACTGCAGGCAGGCCTGTGTGTGAGCCTGCTGGACTGGGACAGGTTTTCTTGCCATTTGCACCCTGTGCTGCAAATATGTGCTGGTTTTAACATCGTGTGAGCTTCCCCAGTGAAGATATGAACAGATTTCAATCCAAAGTAGTGATCTGAATAAGTATTCATTTTTGTCATCAGTCTTTGTTGAGCTGTGTTGCATTGCTCTTAGTCCCCAGGTTGGACTATCCTGGTGTCAGTACCCACCTTTTTTAATAGTACCTTTGCTAGCTGTGAAGACACGACCTATTCTATAAAAGAGCATCACTTCTTTCTCTTACACGGTGTTGTGGCCTCATTGGTTAACTATGCAACAAAGCCTTCATTTCACACAAAGTAGGGATGAAACGTTGTACATGAAGAATAAACACTGATATTTCTGATAAGCAAGATGAGCTGCCAGGTTCATAGGTGTCCTTCAGGCTTCTGAAATACTTCATTGATTGCTCTTAAACTTTCTAGACTTGGAGTCACTACTAAGGATTTTATTCCATACGTTTGCTGTTGATATGCTGAAGTGGTTTATGTTAGAGGCCTCTCTTCTGAAATACTGCATTATGGAGAGAATATGCCTGTAAGTGGGATTTAAGTTTGGTATTCACCTGACAAACTAGCTTGTGATCTTAACGCTTGTCTCAGAGTCTCAAAACTCTGGTTTTCCTGTGAATGAATCTCATGATAAACAATCAACTAGTTGTTTGGAGTGTGGCTGGTAACTGTTGTAATGCTAAGCATGGTATTTTAAGATATTTGTGGTTTTAATGGTGTTATTTTGGACGTTGCTTTGAAGTTCTTTAGGTTGCTCTAGTTTCATGATGTTCCTGACCCGAAGAATGCTGGAAGAGGTCACTTACCCATTGAGAAGAAGGTTATGCTATGTCTGTGTTCAGTAGCGTATTTACAAATAACATCCTTAATTTAGTCAGTGGCAGTGCTTTCTTAGGTAAACTTTGTGTGCAACCGCTGACTCTTCTCTGATGTGTTGACAAAATTGACCTTTAAGCAAACATGCATGGAAAGTTATAATAGACATTGACTTTCTTCTGCAGGTAATGGTCTGGAAGACTAACTTTGATGCAGCAGATTATGGTGATGTACTGAAAACCCAGAAGTCTGGCACGAGTTCAGTCATCCCAGAAGATGGAACCCATCAAACTCTGGTAGGTCAGCATACAGACATTGTGTAGAGTTCCTTCCTGCAGCTAGGAAGCATGTGACTCAGCTAGAAAGAGGAACTGTAGAGCCATCTTCCCTTGGTATTTACTTGAGCTGTAAGATGTGTTTTTAACCAAGTTCGTACTGTTTGTGTTGTTTAACTGTACTTGCTTTATAGGAAAAGATACACAAGGTATTTAAAGGGGAAATAAATTTAGTGTATGTATAGATGTATTTTTTTATTTCAGTCTTTGTTTGGGAATTATGTGGTAGGCTTGGATGATAGTCCACAAAAAAAGCAGAGATGTGAGTAACAGCTGAAGTCAGTTTTTCTAGCTGATGTGAATCCTTTAGGCTGGTGTCAGTCTGAAAATAGATACTGTTTGCTATAGCTTTTCACTGATGGTCAGCAAAGACAAGAGAAATCTGTGCATAGACGTCACACGTGAGAAATAGGTGACTTATTGTATTGGAACTTCTTTCCTAAATGCTTGGAGACATGAGTTCATATCTGTTCCCTGAGCCATGTATTAAAAGACATCTGAGTTCTGGTTGTACCGAATGGCTAAATCCACCAAGTGAGTAATTCAGTATGATGCACTGATCAAAGCATAGTGCTGATGCTGGATGTCATGGCTAGTACGAGAGTAACCCTTTCAAGTTACTGCTCATATGAGTTACAATTTTTGCCCATGGTAATGCTTCACTTCAACAAGGGAAAATAGGTTATCTTTGGATAGAAGAAGAAGTTTATATTTGGATATTTTTGATACATTTGAATACCTGCACGATTCTGAAATATGTTCTGACAGTGGCTGGTTTTTGGTACATCTTGTTCAACATAAGCTGTAAACTGAAAAGCAGTTTGTTAACCAGGGGTTTATGCATATGTGGCATGGCCTCAGTTAAAAGGTGAGCTTCTAGCCAACATCTCTTGCTGTGACAGTGTCTTTAATCTTATCAACTTCGATCTTTATTGGGCTAAACTCATGTTCTATCTTAAGCATAGTAGTGTTTTTATTTAGCATGATTTCAGTCCATTGCTGGAGGGTTTGGAATAGTTGTAGTATTTTGTGATGGACAGGATTTGAGTCTGCAGCTCTAAACCTGATGTCTTATTATGTGAAGTGCTCTGTAAAGCAAGCAAACAAAACCAGAGGGTGTTAGTGCTAGGTGAGTGGGAGAGGATGATAGGAAGCAATCACAGAAGGAATGAGAAGGTAGAAGTCTTTATTGATCCTTGGCTAGTTTTGGCTAAACCTAACTTTTTCCTTTTCCTTCTCTCTTATGTTATAACTCTAAAGTGATGCAGGCTATGAAACTAGCAGTCCAATGACCTCTTTGTTTATTGGCCTATTGAAGTGGAGTAACTTTGAACTCTATCTGCTTTAATTTAAGATACTGTGTAGTATAATTCTGGGCTGGAATACAGCAGAGACAAAGAAAGCCTTTATGGGAAGAAATATTACTTTCAGTTTGTAACATTCCAAGGAATGGCTTAAATAGTGTAGACAAGGTGTCCACAAACGGGAGATAATGGTAAGTTTACCCCATCTATACTGCTGTTATTACCAGAGCATATTATCCAGTAGTAATTTAAGGAAAGGAAGAAAATGTCAGAGCTCTTCTAGAACTTAGTTCTTTATTACAGAACCTCTTAAGATGTGCACTGGAGGTAGTTGCTGAACAAAACTCTTGGACAATGACTAACCAACCTGAGTGTTTGCTCCTCCGACAAAACTATTCCCCTGTGGAAGCAGGTTTACCTGGCCAAACTCTAATAGATGCTGCTGGGACCAGCTGTTTGTGTGCTGCTGACAGGCAAATCTGTGTCATGTGGTGTTGGTTGACAAGGGGTTGCTCCACTCATGCTCCGAGCCTGTGGGAAACAGGGCACTATATTCTTTAAGGTGTAATGTACTGGTTTGGACCAGGTGCTGTGTTTTTGCAGAGGGCGTAGTGAATCCATGCTGAGTCATGTGAAAGAGACATATTTTGGTTTGGGGACCTAAATTACTTCAAAGGAGTGAGTATTTTGAACTGCCAACCTAATGCAACCTTTGGCTTAGGTGTGCAGCACAGGAGCTGCTGATCCCAGCAGTACTACGTGAATATAGAAAGTGTTGTGAAGTTCCTGTGTTATGTGCAACTTACAGAAAATCAAGCTGAGTGGTAGTCAGTGGGATTCTTCCTTCCTATTTACCCCTTGGGCAAATGTGGTGTTATCTTTTGGCCTGAATAGCACAAATGATGCTTCCACTAGATCTGCCAAATTAGCTATGAGCATAAATAGAAACTTTTAAATTAAACCTTTGCCTGCCTTTAAGGGTAAAATTATTCCTAGTTAAGAAGCAGGGCTGAAGGTGCTTGCAGTGGAGAGCTTGGGTGCTAGCTGGCAAAACTAAGACCAGTGTCTTAGTCAGCCGAGTCTGATGCAGTTGACAGTGTGGTCTCTTATGCAGTTAAGAACATTGTTTTGCCTTGAAAGTGTGATGCAGCTCTGTCCTGCAATAAAGGAGTGGAGTTTCTTTTTTTTTGTCTCATATCACACAGTCTGGTTGGTGCTGCCAAAGCCAATATAGTCTAATTTTTTGGGGGGGTATCTGCTGTACTGTGGCTGCCTGTTACAAGAACAATCACGTAGAGCTTGTATGTGGGCTCTACTAAGAGCTCACTCCACTTCATGAGAATGGAAATGTAAAATATGACTAATACTCAATATCCTTGTGTATTAGCTTTAGGAATGCAGTGCTTTAATATTAAGGCAGTTATAGTTCCTGAAGTTAGAAGAGGAAGAATAAACAATGTATTCTGAGAGCTTGTTTTGAATACCATAGTTTAGAATTTGAATACCAAGTTTAGAATTGATACGAAATGTTCTTTGCTGTTAAAAAGAAGCTGATATCTCTGAAGAAGACTTGGTTTGTTGTTTTAAGTATAACCTGAGAGAAGTCTTGGCCCCATTATAACTATTCTATGATGTCCATTTGTAGACTTATAGAATAGTTTGGGTTGGAAAGGGCCGCCAAAGGTCATCTAGTCCAATCCTCCTGCAATGAGCAGGGACATCTTCAACTAGATCAGGTTGCCCAGAACCACATCCAGCCTGGCCTGGAATGTGTCCAGGGATGGGGCATCCACCACCTCTCTGGGCAACAGCAGTACTCTCTTTCTTTCAAACTAATTTCATTACTTTTACCTTTTAGAAATGTGTTAATGCTGGGCTTTTTAAGAGTACTGTCACTGCTCCAACTTATTGCAAGACTTAAATTTCACTATATATTCAGTTCCTTCTTTTGAGCAACATGTTTGCTTTTTAATAATGAAATACTTATTTGGTGGATTTTATGTAGCTGACATCAGTTTTTTCCCATCAAAATCAGGCTTGAAACTGCCACCTGTAGCTCTTGACTTCATGCCAAGGTCACCTTTTCCTTCAATGAAAAGTGAAGCTGCTTCATCTTTCTCTGCTGCTGTGTTAGCATGCCACAATTCTGCTTCCGGAATAATACTCAGGTTTCGCAAAAATTTTGAGATGCAGCTACATTTAAAACAGGCACATAGGTTGTTATTTGGTTTTGGTACCCCAAAAATACATGAATGCTTTTCTTGACACATCTTGAGCCTGTTTCACCCTGTATGTAAGTCACGGAGAATATTTTTCCAAGGAGAGTTTGTGCTCTCGTGTGTAGTCATGTCATTTTTCTCTTAATCTGTGTGAAAGCACAAATACTTACCAAAACAGGGGCTGTCTAAAAACACTTGGTGTAGTATCTGGTTTCTCATGGGGAGAGTCAGACTAACATGTAGGAATAACCAACACAGGCGTCAAAACTAGTTTGTCATCAAAATGAAAGGGAAGAAAAAAGAATCCTAAATAACCTGTGGGAAAGAAGAGGCATGAAGCATCGTCAAGGTTGGTGAACTTGTAAACAAACTTGCGCTAAACCAATTTTCACTTCCATAGGCAGAGGGAGACTGGAGCCTTCAGCAGATGCTGGTTTCTCAGGCAGTTGGTTGAAGTTCAGTATGAATCAGGGTATTGGGCTTGTTTGCAACAATAGACATGAACTTCAAAGTTGCTCTGCCCACCTGCTTGTGTTTTCTGTAAATAAAAGGCTTAGGAGATGCAGCTTGCTTTGAAAGTAAAACTCCTTTGTGCAAGGACTGATGAAAACAAAAGAGAAGCTCATGATGAGCAGGAATTGAAGTCATGACTATGGTGTAACAGCACAGACATGGAAGTGTGATAAAGAAAAACACTAAAGCTGTCAGAAGTGAATTGTCACTATCTGTTAGTGTAAATGTGAGACTTTAAATGTTAGATCAGAATTATGGTAGCTCTGAAATAAATGCTTACTCTGACATTACAAGCTAATGATTGTTGCTACTAAATGTTGCATAATTGCCTTGAGAACAGCAGTTGAGGGCAAGAGCTCGTGCTGCATGCTATGTGAAGCTGGTGGGAAGAAATGAAGTCTTATAGTCCTGTGTTTTGATCCTATAAGATTCTAGACTGAAGCAAATACAAGTGCTAAGGGCTATTAGTAAATTCATGCTTTAAGCTGCAGTATTGAGTGGTAAGGACCTAAAAGAAAGTCAGAATAGGAAGTATGGATTTTCTATGTGACTTAGTAAATACGGTCTCTTATTTAAGACCTCTTACGGTCTTGGGATCAGTAAACTGTAAGCATAAAGGTCTATCTGTATAAAGAGTTGTGTAGGATGAGATCAAAGGACATGTTCACAGATCTGATATGTTGTAAAAACATTCATCATAACAATTTGTTCTCTCCAGAAAGGGCAGATAATATGTTTTATTTTGGAGGTTTGGTGGTGGTGTTTTTCCTAAATACAAGGAAAGCTTCGTACATGCGGTTACAGCTGACGTGAGGATACAAGAACACTTGTTATGTGACAGATTTGCTGCTATTGTTGACTAATTCCAAGAAGACTATGTATGGTCAAGTGTTAGGAGCAAATGCTGAACAGTTGATGTCACATGGACAGTTAGAACGTGCTTGGGTGTTTGTCTAAACTTGTGCACTGGAAATTATGAATAAAATCATTGTAGTATAAGCTAAGTTGATAAACAGTTTTTCATGCAGTATTATGGAAAATAGTAAATATTCATTGATACAGAGATTCTTTACTCGAGTTTAAACATAAACCTTCTCCAGGCGTGTTGTAACTCTTTGTGAAAAATACCACTTTGCAAAGGAGGCGGCTGATGAGGAGACTTCAGTCTAAGACTCTGCATACAGCTTTCTAAAGGAGAATACTTTAAAGCTTGTTTGTGTTGCAGTACCTCAGAGGCAAAGCTGTCTTCAACAGTGGGAGTGGGTGCTTCAGATGTCCAGAAGGCTGTGAAATGCATGGTCTGCAGGGGTTGCATGTAATCTGCTCATCTCAGACTAACGGTATCCTGGCAGGAGAGGTAATAGGTGCAGCAGAACATAAGCTTACAGATGATGAAGTGTTTGTCTCGTTCTCTTGCCACTTCTGTTGTGAATTCTGCAACCATATAACTTAAATATATGTAGCTTAGTTGTCAGCTCCTGGTAGGACTCTGAGAGACCTGCTCATATCAGTGGACGTGCAGACAGACTCCAAAGCAGGTAATCCCTTGTTTGGGCAATTTAGGAGACATGGGCAGAGGTGCAGAGTTGTCTTCTGTCACACTCTTGCCAAGAATTCTTTCTGCTCCTTTGAAATTCAAGAGTACAAATGTTTTAAGTATCTTCAGCTCCTTTGAAGTTAAATGGTACTCACTTATGGAGCTACCAAATTTGAAAGCTAATGGCATAGCAGAGTGCACAGAGTGAAGCTTGGGAAGAGCAGCACTTCAGCAGACTATTAAACCAAGTAAGTAGCCTGTGACTCTTCAAATGTGTCTTTTGGTTAAGATAGGCATTTAGGCCTCTTCCTACACTGCTGGGTTTAACATTTTCTCCAGGCATTAGACTATGCTTATTTCTTCAATGGCAATTTTCCCAAACGAGTTCTGTTGAATAGGATTGGAGACTAATTCCAAAAAAACATGATCTGATCATAAAGTTGAGGCCTATAACTGGATGTCCGAAGCTGACTCCACCTCTCTCCTTTGCTGGTTCTGTTTCATCTTTGGTGACCTTGGGTGCCTCCTGCTCTCAGCCTGGGGTCTCTGTGCTGACTGCAGCAGTTCATTCTGTCAGCCGCTAGTTCCTTGTGTAAATAAATTCCTCCTGAATTACTCATAGGCCAGATGTGCCTTTTCTTTTTCTGACCTTTTGGCTTCCAAATGGTGACCATCTCTAATTTTGGCATCCATTAGCATGGACAAACTCGTTTGTACACTTTTACTTTTTTGTTTTTACTTGCTGTGAAATCCCCTCCTGGGAAGCATGTCCAAGGCACAAAGCTGTAGTTCTTTGCAATTGGATGTGAGTGTGTGGTGTTTGCACCTCCTCCACCCCCTTCTATTTATTTATCTTTAAGTGTTATAAGGGAGGAATCCTGTATTCATAGCAGGGGCTCCAACCTTCAGCCTTCAGGATAAATGTAGTCTGCAAAATGATTATTTTTCCTGATCTGCTTGTCACCTTGTTTCTCTGAGGATGCGTTCCCAATCCAGGAGGCTTTAGTTTGGTAAATGACTGTCTTCCCCTTTCAATAGGTATGTAGATTATTTACGTAAAAGATCAACATTGTGATGAGTGCTTAAGATGCTCTCTACCCTGCTTGGCTGTCTGAGCAGAAGCTTCATAGGGCTGCACAGGACTCTTACTACAACTGACCAAAGGATGCTCAGGAGCTCTTCCACATGTTCTTCACAAGCAGTGCAGTTGCAGATGGTTACCCCAGCTGCCTGGCCTTTGTTACTCTTTTGCTGAAGAAAGCTCACTCATGTGAGCCTGTTGCAACATGTGACCTTGTAATTTTTTTGCAAGGAGACAGAGGTTCAACAGGAACAGTGTACACCTTCAAATGCTGAACGTCTGCCTCCTTTGTGGTCTGGACAAAGATGGGTCTCTGCTTTGACCTGTGCCTGAAGAGGCTGTGCTTGTAAATCTTGTGAGAGCCAGAAGGATGTAATTTTCTTTCATCACTCACATTCTTCTCCTAGCAAGAGCAGCTGGTAGCTCTTTCTGTGCAAGAATGTGCTCCTGTGGTGTCTTCCACTCCTCTTGCTGGAAATCAGCGATTTAGAGTGGGATGAACTCTAACCTCCAAGAAGTTCCAGACACTTTGCTGACTAAGGGAGCTGTCATAGTGAGTAAGGCTGGCTAGCTGAGAACGTTTGCTTGATCTCTTCCTGCCTGTTGCAGCATCCCTAAACTCTGGGGAACATAATCATTCTTCCCATTATGGTAGTATGGTTAGTAGGAACTCTGGCTAACATAGGCCAGAAAGAGCACACTGCCCATTCACTTATAAACACACATTCTTGTTAAAGAAAAGAGAGAGAAACTTGGTCTTATGCTGTGTGTTTACAGGCCTATCTGAACTCCTTCACCCTGGTACAGATAACCTGGTTCCAGTCCAGAACATCAGGCAGGAAGGCATCAGTGTTGCATCTTCCTTTTGTGGGTAGCCCCCAAGAGGGTAACTGCTTGGTTTCATCATTGGAAAGGCTGGATCCAACTGAGCTCTAGCATCCAGCCCTAATTCACTGGAGGCTAAAGCCTGGCAACACTGCCAGGCTTCTTCATATCAGGAAGCCCAAGTTTATCGGAGCGGAACTGGACAGCTCTATCAGTTGACTGTGCTGCTTGTGGAGACTCGCTGTAGATCTTGCCAGTTTTTCTGCATCTTAATTTGAGTGTGAGGCTGCATCAGGACAAAATAAATGGTTTTCTGTCACTCAGCTGAATGAGTGTGTGCCTCTCAAGCAGCTAACAGCAGAGCTCCTTTCTGGAAGATGTGCCAAGGAGCCTCTGTTAATGGCTAGCGCTCTAATACTCTTTCAGCTTTTTTCTTGTTGCTGTGTGAAAATGAAGTTTTCACAAGCTAATGGGTTTTGCCCCTATGGTGTTGCTCTTTATCCTGAAACTTTTGGGTTTGCTTTCCTCTTGATCTGGTCACTGTAAGGAAAAAAGGGTGAACATGCCAAACAAATGAAAGCTTATGTCTTCTCTGATTTTGTGCATTGATATTTTTACACGTTGCAGTCTGTTTCAGAGTTTTCTGATCTTGATGAAGGACCTGAGAGACAAAAAGGCAGGGTATAGGCACCCTCAGCTTGGCTTTCCAAGAAGCTCAGAATGACTGCACTGACCTGCAACAGCTTTGCCTGTTAGTGGATGGGAGCAGCTGTGCTGCTACAACTGTTTTCCTGTGTGTTCTGGTCTGACAAGACTTTCTGCAGAAATAAGAGGATCAGCTTTTTAATTTCTGTCATCTTGCAGCAAATAGATTTGTTCTTTAAGGCTCCGGAACAATAAGGCAAGTCCTGACAAGTCATTATTGGTCAGAATAAAAATTGCCTTTTAAGCTCAGCATCTCAGGCTAATTAATGTAAATTCACCCACTTAGGTTGCTGCTGGATGTGGCTTGTTCTAATGCTTGAGTCATAATTCAAAGAGAAGGGTTGGGGCAAGTTTTATATATATTTTTTTTCCAAGCTGTTATTCTGTGTCAGCTTTGAGATGGGTGAAGATAGCTCCAGCTTGAAAAGTTTCTAAGACCTCAGACTTCTCTGCTAAAATGCAGACTTGAAACAAAAGTGATAACAAATGGGCATGTTATATGCAGACACGCACATACTGTGTTTACATATGTGTATATATACACATAACATTTATATTATTTATATTTTTACTGTGAGGGTGGTGAGGCACTAGCACAGGTTGCCCAAAGAAGTGGTGAATGCTCCATCCCTGGCAGTGCTCAAGGCCAGGTTGGACAGAACCTTGGGCTACATGGTCAAGTGTGAGGTGTCCCTGCCCATGGCAGGGGGGTTGGAACTAGATGATCTTAAGGTCCTCTTTCCAATGCTAACTATTCTGTGATTCTATAAGTAATTGTCCTGGGTTCAGCTATAGCAGTCATTTTTCTCCTGCTTAGTAGCTGGTGCAGTGCTGTGTTTTTTAACTTTCAGCCTGGGAACAACGCTGATAACACCGATGTTTTTAGTTGTTGCTAAGTAATGTTTATTCCAACCAAGGACTTTCTCAGTCTCATGCTTTGCCAGGGAGGAGGGGAAGCCGGGAGGAAGCAGAGACAGGACACCTGACCCAAACTAGCCAAAGGGGTATTCCATACCACAGCACGTCATGCCCAGTATATAAACCGGGGGGAGTTACCCGGAAGGCCCAGATCACTGCTCGGGTCGGGCTGGGTATCGGTCGGCGGGTGGTGAGCAATTGTATCCTCTCCCCTTGTTATTTCACTAATCGTTATTATCATTGGTGGTAGCAGTAGTGGTTTTGTGTTATACCTTAGTTGCGGGACTGCTCTTATCTCAACCCGTGGGAGTTACATTCTTCCCATTCTCCTCCCCATCCCTCCGGGAGCGGGGGGAGGAAGAAGGGGGGGGGGGAGTGAGCGAGCGGCTGTGTGGTTCTGAGTTACCGGCTGGGCTCAAACCACGACAGTAATACACACAAATATGTACATGAAATGTATGTTACATGCCTATTTCATTAGAAAGAGGCAAATGATTCTGATGAAGAAAATGAGCTGGAAGCTGTTGTTCCCACTTCAAGAGATCACTGTGTGTTTTGCTTCTTGCCTTAGAGACAGTTGGTGTCAAAGAACCTGTAGATGGCTAACCCAAGGCTGAGGATAAACACTTTGTTCCAGTGTTTGGCTGCTTTCTCTTGGGAGCTTTTCCCAAGAACAATCTTAAATAGGGCCAGGGAACAATAGTTCAGTTCTTGGTGAAATTTCTTACCTATGGTTCTCATATTTACCTTTTTGTTCCTATAGTGGCTTGTTTCCACCAAAACTGTTCCTTTGAGATTTTTGGTGCTGTTCTGCTCCAGGAGCAGTTTTAAGATAGCCAGTTGAACATCACCTGTACAACAAAGCCTAATTATTCCATACTAAATCCTGGAAGACTTCTTCATATCTCCCAAGACAACACTAAGGCTGATGGGAAGGGAGAATTGGTTAAAGGAGGTAAAATGTCTAAGCAAAGTAAGAAAAGACAAATCTAACACGCTGAAGGCCACACTCAGCTTTTCCTTGTCAAGGAATACAGACCTGTGGTATTTTTTTTCAACAGCTGGTAGTTATGAAGTCTTACCTCTCCATGCACTCTTTCACTGGGCTTTCAATATCTGGCAGTACTAGTTCCCATTTTCACTTATCATAGAAAAGCTGCTTGTGCTTTGGGAAATGTGATAAATGCAGAACTTTCCCATTCTTCTTGGATGTTTGTAGAGGGCTTTTTAACTGTTTAAAGTGTAATTCAAATTGGAAAGGAGCTGACTATTGAAGATTACTTCCTATATTTTATCATTTTCCCTTAGTAAGACCAAATTAATGTAGTATTGCATTAATTACTAGTAATTTGGAAACCTTAGCTTTTTTAGACTTATGTTCCTTTCTGAATTCAAGTTGTGGTAATCTACATTGCCAGAGCTTATGAGGAACTGGGACTTCTATCCCTCCCAGTGCCAGCTACACTCCTCTTTGGAAATCAGTGCAGGGATCTAATTTCTTTCTTCTTTCTGTGTAAAACAAAGATCACATAGCACAAAACCCCATGAGCCTGATCTCAGCTGGCAAACAAGCAGTTGATGCCATGGTGTATATAGTGGTGCTCAGTATAAGCCAACTGAAAAGCATGGGCAGCACGTAGCTTGGGCGCGTTTAGCAGCATGCATAGATGCTTGTTACTTGAAGGTACCTTGAAAACCACGATACTAATGTCTGTCTTGGTTTAAAAGTGACACAAAGAATAGAGGTAAGTTAAGTGGACAAACAGACAGTGAACCAAAGAGCAAGGCCACACAGGATGGGAACAGCTTTTCCCTTCTGGCAGGCAGGAACAGGATGAGGACCTGCTCTTGGCAGGAGACTGCCAGTGACACTTGCAGAGGTAGGATGCTAGTATTCAGTCCAAGCGCAGCCTTCTGTGTATGGACAGGTTCTTTTCATGCATGTTTGAGTATTGTAGCTGGCCATTAGCTGTTAGCCTTGTCTCTTTTCTTCCTGGCAGCTTGCATTGCTGAATGGTATGATACTACTTCACTTAAAATACACAAACCTTACTCCATCCGCCTGCCTCTGCCAGTGGTTCACTTAGGCTTTGGCACAAGAGTGCCTTGGGATTTAAAGGAGTTTGAGGTGTATCTATTAACTATATTACTTAAGGTTATCACAGATTTAATATTTATTTGCCTGTAGCAAAACATGGCCATTACTGTGTAGGTGCTAAGTTTTAATATTTTAACTTGGTATTTTTAGTAACAGCAACAGGGAGAAGCGTTCTGTCTAATTTCTGGCCTCTTGCACATCTAACCCAACTCCTGGTGTGAAGCAGAAATAAAAGGTGATTAACATTCTTTTCATGTACCTTCTCTTTTTCTCCTCCCTCCCTCCCGAATCACCTTCCATTATTGCAACTTGAGTCCTGAAATAAGAAGTGAGGAGGGATGAATAGTCCTATAAATTGTTTCACAAGGTTAATTTAACTTGTATCCTATTTCTAGTTGTTACCCTATGCTGGTCTGAACAGTAAATGTGGAGTAATGCAAGTCTTGAAGAATGTGATTGCTCCAGAAATTTCGGTTCTGCCTTAAAGAGGGTTTGCTTTTCCAGGCTCGAGAAATGTGCTTATGCATGGAGAGCTGTGTTTAGTCAATGGTATTTTGTATGTAGCAGGGAGAAATGAGGTTATCTCTCAGTTTTTTAGCAAGTCCTCCAATCTAGCATGGTGTACTCCAGCTGACCTTCCTGTGGAGCTGTACCTTGAAGCTGATACGCTTCCACTGGATGTCACTGTTGCTCTCTGAGAACACATTTAAAATATCACTTTACCTGTGGTGAAAATGACTCCTCAAAATAGAAGACTTTTAATGGTATTTCTCTCTCGATTAGTAGAATTGAGATCTGAATAAACACTGTGCACCGCCTTTGGGAGTTTTCTACTCCTCTGTTGTTTCATGGGGAATTTTTTTCAGCTAAAATAGTGAATTTAATTGCACTTAACGAGTTTTAATACATCGGATGTCTATATTGAATTGAATACATTGGAGGTATGTGTTGCTTAAAGGGACTGCATCTTTCTAGGTACTTGAAAATTCTGAATAACATCTTATTCTCTTTAAAGAAACAAAACCCTTCAAAATAGTAGATGCACTGTGGAAATTGATTTTAAAGGGACTTAAAGGTAGAGCTGCACCTATTCCCTTTGCATCACTCAGTTGCTCCCTTCCAATGGAGAGAGGTGAAAAGGAGGGAAAATAAATATTTCCTCTGGATTTAATTATAAGAACATACTTATTTGAGGTACACCTCAAATAATACCACTTTTTATTCGTAGGTGTAAAATTCAGGTAGGTGCTTATCCTGTCAATATATCTTCTAAATATCACCATTTAGAAAGCAAAATGGCATTTTCAGTTGTCCCTTGCAGTTTTACTACGGATGTACACATGTTGTGTAGCTAATACTTGCCCCCCACCCTGCTATCAGTGCTATAATAGCTGGCCAGAATGTTGTTTAGCCAGAACAATTTTCATAAGAGGCTCAGTAAGAGACCTCTGGAATGAAGGATGATTAATTTTCCCCTTCCCCCAAGTAGTTGCACTGTGCTGTCTTTAAGTGGTTGCTATAAATAAATCACTTCTGTTTTCCCTTTGTCACTGAGAGCTGTATTGTATTCTGAAACGGCTCATCTATTCTTCCTTTAATGTTCAGCTGCTTCTTGCCATACCTCTAGAGCTTAATACGCAGATGTTGTAATAAGATATTTAATGGCAAATACATTGGTTTGGTTGTGCTGAGTAAATTGCACACTTGAACTCTGACTAAAATAAATGAAACCTCTGCAGCAGTGTCATTGTTTCTGGTGCCTGTCCTCAGGATTCAGCAGCACTTCACCTTGCAGGTGAGTCAGATGAGAGCACAGGTGTCTCTGTAAAGGTGATGCTCATCAGTGCTGAGACTGTCACAGTGCCAGGGCATATTTCTATGTTGTTTGCAATGTTATAAAAAATCTGTTAGAATTTAAATGACTAGTGCTGGCTCACCACATGGTACAGATTGCTATTAGGAGAAGGGTGGCTGTAGTTTCGTCCATGAGAGTTTTCTTGCTCATTCTTGTGGACAGTAGCAGGGGATGATTTAATCCTCTCTTACAAAATATGAGGGTTTAGTATTAGGGCAGTTCAGTTTTCCTCACTTGTGTGCACGTTTCCTTTCAAATGTGCTGCCTGCCCATTAAGGTAAGTACAAGTTGTAGTCTGGCTGTTAAGGGAAAGTTTCCAAACACTTCCCTCATTTGTTAAAATGCAAAGGGCAAAGCTTTCCCTGAATAACCCCACAATGATGCTTACCACTGTCACGTCTGGAAGTTCTGCTAATTGCTCAGTAGAGGCAGCCTTGTTGCCTTTGTAATGCAGCTTCAACCGGTGTCACTGCTGTATTTGAACTATGACAGAAGTCTAGGTGGGTGCTTGTGGCAGACAACCTGTTCCTCTGAGTCTCTTTCCAATTTTTTAATGAAGAATGTGTTTGAGCTCATCAAAATGTTTGGCCCCTTCCTCAAATTAATGTCATACAAAATTCTGGGTATCTGTTCCAATTTAGGATACTTGTAAAATGCTCCAACATCTGCCCTGTGAAGCCGTGGCTATGTTTTTCAGCAGGCAAAGCTTTCCTTGGCTAAAACATGGAGATTTGGGCGTGAAAAACCTGAAAGAATTGAAAAACCCCACAAGTGTTTTTCTCCTTGATGCCATGAAATCACCGTTCCCCTTTGTTCACAGAGCTTCTGTTAGCTGGTAGCAGAGGGACGTGCTTTGGGTAGCGTCCATACAAATATACCTACTTGGGCTCCTCAGCCTCTTCAGAAAAAGTGAGTTGAAACCAGTCTAGTGAATTTGATCCAGATTGATGCAAACGCTCTGCTTTAACCTCTGAAAAGGGAAGTGCAGCAGTGTGTATATCCACCTGGGCCAGGCTGACTGTCAGCCAATCTTTTGCTGTTGTCCTGCTGTTCTGTACCTCGTGGGCTGCATTTACAGCTTGCAGTGTTTTCATGTGTGTCTAGCTGAGAGTTTGCAGCATTCTTGGTGACCTCCACCTCGTGCTGGACCTGCCTATGTTGGGCAAATCCAAGCTTAACCCTTAATCCAGTATCTTGTTGGATGCTGTATGTAGGGCCACTCTTTGAGAAGCTTACTTGGAGGGGTCCCATACTTCAGATTGCAGCTTGATGCCATCAGAGCGGGTGGGATGAGTAAGAAGCTATAGAGCAAACTGACTTCAGTTTCTCTGCCTGCCTGTTTGTGGGCAGCAGTTCAAAGTGCTGTCTGTAGGTGTGGGTGTTGGATACTTGTTTTTTGCACCTGCAGTGCCAGGGTAGGTCAGGTAGGATGTGCTTGTTTCTAGAATTGTTACTAGAACTGAGCATTCAAAGACTGTGGTCAATTAAAAGCCTCCCTTTTGGAAGTTACGCTCCATGATACATTGGCAGAGTTTTTATTTGCTGGCTGGATGTGTCCCTAGTTTAGACAGAACTTCACTCCTGAAGGCTCTAGCAACAGGTTATCTTCTTGATGATGATGGGCTGTAAGGAGCCCATCATCAGCATTCCAGCAGCTGTGGTGTTTGAAATGGGACATTATGCCATACTGTCATGCTTCTATTTTAAATGTAGATATACTTCTGTTCTTGGGGGTGTTGCCACCATGCAGAGTGCCTTCAGGAGCCCGCTTGGGCTTTGAGGAGGTGGTTGGCTTTTCATGGGGGTGGTACATAGCCTGTGAGCTGATCAGCAGAATTTAGCATCTGTGACAAGCGGCTGCTGCTGCCCCTGGCTTCAACTTGACATGATGAAGGACCACCTGATCCATAAAGCATCGGCTGTGGGAACATCTCTGCAGTTTTGCCCTTGCAAATATGCCAGGCTCTTAAACTTTGTGGACTGTAGCAAAGAGAATATCAACTCTTGAGTTCAACCCAGCAGCTTTTTATGAAAAGCTGTCTGACATATGCTATAAAGATAGAGGGAGAAAATATGTTAGTACAGTCATTTTTTTGCTTCTGTGAATCAGCTTGTTCTAATGGGTTTTGAAGTGGATAGCTCATCATCATTTGGGGTTTTTAAGTGCAGGTTGTATGCAGTGTTAGCTCACTTAAATTTCTGCTGTGCCATGATTGACTGACCTAAAGTTACATCAAAATAGGATAGTTAGCCTTAAAATAACAAGAAAACATGCTTTTCAGTGCTGATTACCCATTGAAAAACAGTGTTTTGTGGGGGACTTTTTTTGTTGTTGTTTTTTACTTTTAAATTTGAACAGCAAGTAGCAGCTTTGTAAGGCTGGCTTTATCTCATCTCTGCAAGAACATATTTTAATTGATTAAATCAAGGTATCAGGCAGCAACATGTGGCTCTTGGGCTACCTGCAGCCCAGAAGTAGTTTGAGTGTGGCTCCCATGCCAAGGCTGTGCAACGTGACCCGGAGTGTGGGCTGTGTTGGCCTATGGCCTGTGGATAATCCAAATTATCCAGGCAAGTGGGAGGAAGCAAATTAGCAGAGGCTGGTGTGGCTGGCACCACCTGATACCCAGCTGCATCCCAAGCCTGCGGTGTAGCGCAGTAATCCCTGTGGAACAGTTGTTACACGTATCCTTTGAACCTTTCCTTTCCTGCTTCTTATGCAAAACTGGTCTTGTGATGCTTGGCTGTATGAGGGTAGTTTGCTTGACAGGGGCTGGAAGGATGGTCAGCCCTTACTAGCAGTTAGCAGTCAGCAGCAAGGCATTCTCCCATCAAAGCCTACTGTTGCTGTGCCCTCTTTTCCCCTTCCTCGCCCAGTCTCCAGTTTCCCTATGTAGTCACATTTCCCTTTGCACTGCTTATTGCTTATTTTGCCCAACTGTTGGGCTGGACCTCAGCCTTGGGAGCCTTTCTGTGTCCTAAATCTGTGACTCCCAGCAGCAAAAGTGTTTTAATACATATTTTTTTATATATATATATATATATTTATGTATGTATGTGTGTATACGCATATGTGTATCTTCATAATGCACTAAACATTTGGGGTTGAAAGTTACATGAGCTAGCCTAAGGTCTTTTTGCAGCTTAATTGCACATCTGCACACACCTGGCATCAAATACAGAGATGAGCAGGTAAATCGAAACAGCACTGATGAGAAATGCTTTTGTGTAGTGTGTGTGAGAGAAGAGATGGAAGCAACTCTTGACTTCTTAGGAAAAGTACATGTCGGAGAACTTTTAGAGACCATCTTCCAATCTGTCAGAATTCTGTGCTGCTTGTTGATTTGCAGCCTTTAGTCATATGTGTGAGTAACAAGTGCATGGGATGGAGCTGCACCAGGTGTCGGGCCATGGAGTTTTGAGCGCTGTGATCTTGGCTTTAGCTTCAAATCTTGTGTGTTAGTGTAAATTGAGAAACTTAAGTCTCCAATTGCTTAATCAGTTGGCTGCCTCGTTAGATAAACTTCTCTGCACTACTTCTACTGATGGCAATGCAGATAAATAATGCAAATAGTGTTTGTTCTAGAAGAAAGATGCCATTTTGAAAGAAAAGGAAAGAAGAATGAGTTCTCTAGTAGAGATCTGTTTGCGCTTTTAAAACTTAATTTATTCTGAATGAAATATTCAAGCTTGCATAACTAAACCAGTCAAAATTGAAACTTCAAAGTAAACTTGTTCTTAACCTCATTGAGGAGGGAAAACCAGTTCAAGATACAAACAAAATTAAAATTACTAAATCAAAACTGCCTGTTTTAATTCATATTGGAACAGTTTGCTTCTGGTGACCTGCGGTACAGCATCCCTGCCTTCTTACAACTACCGAACATGGAGAGAGGCTTTTACTTTACTGTTGGAGTGAAATAATTGTGCTCCTCTCAGGGTAGCTTACTTAATTCTTATAATTTGGATATAGTGCTTCCATGCTTTCTTTACTGTGAGGGTGGTGAGGCACTGGAACAGGTTGCCCAAGGAAGCTGTGAATGCTCCATCCCTGGCAGTGTTCAAGGCCAGGCTAGATGGAGTCTTGGGTGACATGGTTTAGTTTGAGGTGTCCCTGCCCGTGGCAGGGGGGTTGGAACTAGATGATCTTAAGGTCCTTTCCAACCCAAACCATTCTATGATTCTATGTGGCTCCAGTAAGTCTTAGTTTTTTTGTGCAGTCTATGCCTGTGTACCTCACGAGTATGCCAAAGCACTTTGCACGTACATATAAAGCTTGAACCTTGCAGGATTGCTTCAGGGTTGTTATCTAAGGTTTGCCTTTCCTGATGAAGGTTTAAAAACAAACACACACACACAGAAAAATCCCCAACAAAACAGAAAACAACAAAAAACTCCTTCCACCTGGGGAAGGCAGACAAGTCTGCAGCAGCTTTTCCTTTTCCAGCTGTGGCAAGAACAATTCCTTTTCTCCTTTGCCCATTTTTAATAGCATGGACTGTCTCAGCATAAACTGTGCTTTACTGTTTCCTTGCCACGAAACAGAAATCCTTCTTCAGTTGTTTGCATCGCAATAGCAGATTATGTCTGTTTGTTTTTCTAGCAATCAGAAATGGATTGTGGTATTCATCTTAAGAAAACAAAAACTCAGGATTCTGGTAGGAACCATGAGCAGCAGGAGGAAGAGACCAGTCTTGCAAATACCTTGGAGCATATTATGGGACAGCTGGATGTTCTGACTCAGGTATGGTTTGCTCTTTTATTTTATAGTGAAAAAGGTACCTCTGGCTGGAAGAACTTGGAATATTTTGCAATAGTTTCATAGAATAAAAGTGTGGCTAGTTTAAAACCTCTGCTCTTTAGTAGCTTTTTGATAAATCTGTCGTCATCTGCTCGTCAGCTTATCTCTTGTCAATTCCTTCGCATCTTCCTGAGTTCCAGCTTAGGCCCGGCTCTTCCCTTAACTCCTTTATGCTGCAGTATTGCAGAGCACTCCCCGAGCCAGCTCTGGTTCCCTGTGCTATTAGCCATGGTTCGTCTAAGGTAATGCCTAAAGGAGTGGTTGGCAGTAGGTCTCTGTTTTGGTGTATAATCTGTCTCTCTTCCCTCCCCCATTATACTGCAGTCTATAGGCAAACTCTGTTCAGATCCTACTCCTTTTCCCCCACCCAACATTCACCTACACAATCCAATTTCTGCAGTGTTCTCCTCCCATCAACAAGTCTGGGCCCTTCTGTGTCTCATCTCTGAAACATGCTTTTCACCCACAGCCAGCAAACAGCTAATCCCTTGCTAAAGCATTAACACACAGCTCTTCCTCAGAGTCACTAAGCAGTGCTTGAACAGCACCAGCCCTTAATGGTGATCATCACAGTATGTGTTTACTTAATATGAATTTGGGGATAGAGCTGTTTTTTGTTTAAATAGCTGCTCATTGCTCCTGTGAAGAAATACCATTTCTGACTATTGTCTGGAGCTGAAGTTCATTGTGTAATTTTGGGATATGTGAGAGGCAAGGAGAAAGCATGGGATAGTAAACATTGGTGATCTCCTGTAGTTGAGACCATTGTCATAGGATGGAAAAATCTGCGCGGGAGGGTTTTTCTGTGAGTTTGGAGGGTGTTTCTGAGGAAGAAGCAGCAGGTCTTGAACACTTGGTATCGAACATACTGATTATTAGTCCAAGTTAGCTCTTTGCTCTGGAGGAGAAGTACTTGTCAAGGGTATAAGATGATGGTTGAAGGGCCTATCAGGGGATTGAAGTAGAGCTGCTTTAGGGAATAAAAAACATTCCAGGACTACAGGCAGCCTAAAATAGAGTAGGGTGAAAACCAAAAGATATTTAAGTTCATTTGGCAAAAATGCAAGAGAGGATTTTTCCTCTGATCTCTAAAAGGCTGAACACTGGAGAGTGGGTGGGGGGAATCTTTTGTGTGACATTGGGCCCTCGTGCTTGTGAGTAAAATGCAACCCTGTGTGTACACAAAATATTTTATTACTGTTTTTACATCTCCCGAGTAAGTTTGGAATGTGATTGTTATCTTTCATTACATAAATCAGATCCACACTTCTGATGATGGATGTGTAATGGCTCCTTTTCAACTTCATAGGTGTTTAGAGGAGGCAAATATTGCAGTAAACAGTATGTGTGGGATTTAAACTAGGTATCAGCAATGCAAACATCTCTCTCGAAGATATTGTGTAACCTTAGAAAATTCCAAATGTTGTTTTAAACGTAGCAGAAATTGAGATCAGTGGGGGAGGAATAAATTAGTAGGTTATAGGATAAAATTGGAAATAGGCCTGAAATAGTAAAAAACCAAAAAGCTGCCTCGAGTAACTCTGCATTCAGCAACCTTTTACCTTTTTTTCGGAGCTTTTCTGCCACTTTTTTGCTGTCCTTGAAGTACTTTATTTCTCATTGGTTCTAATCTTTGTATTTTGTATTAACGCCATTTAAATGCATCTGTACAAATTGATGTTCCTGACACACTGTTGAAATGGTTTCATAATTCTTCATTTTCATGCCAAGGTTTTGATATTTAGCAGTGAAACAAACCAACACCAAACAAACTTAAGCAAATGAGCTTGGAAGAAGTCCTCATTCCTAGAGTAAGGAGGAGGGATGCAGGCAGGTAGCAATGCAGACGTGGAAGGTAACTCTGGAGGGTGGTGGGACACTGGAACGGGTTGCACAAAGAAGTGGCAAATGCTCCATCCCTGTCAGTGTTCAAGGCCAGGTTGGACAGAACCTTGGGTGACATGGTCTAGTGTGAGGTGTCCCTGCCCATGGCGGGGGGGGTTGGAACTGGATGATCTTAAGGTTCTTTCCAACCCAAATCATTCTATGATTCTATGGTTTGTTTTTTCCAATGCTGATGTTCTCTAACAGAGAAGGGAATGCTGCTCCAACAGAGCCACTGTCACCCCTCTTTCATGCAATTAAACGTTGACTGGGAAGGAGCCATGGCACACGGAGATCCAAGTGAAATGCAAGCAGTGGCTGGTGGTGTTGGGTTGGTTTTCTTTCCGAGCCATTTCTGCCAAAGCACAATAGGACACTGCTCCCTGCGTGTGGCAGACTCAAACCAATGTTGTGTGTTTTCTGGGCCTGCTGATTTCTATGGAAAGACAACAATACAGCTTCAAAATGGAACAAAAATATTTCATAAATAACACATAACAAGTGTCAGTACTTTTTTCTTGGAGAAGGGCTGAGGACACTCCTGGTCCTCTTATAAATCATTGCTTTGCAATTCCTGAGTATTGGTTGTTTAAAGAGAACACTAATGTCATAAGCAGGGCCATTCACTTGAAGGGAAAGGAGAGCGTCCCATGGTATTTCTGGAAACCCTCTATTGATATAGCCATCCATGTTTTTTCAGGAATTTATAATTTGTTAGCTCTGTGGGAGTTTGGGAATACTTCTGATGTGGAACCTAGAATTCCTGTGCTTTTTGGTGGTGCTGTAGTTTCCAACACTTAACACGATGTCATGTACCAGTGGGGGAAACTTAAGATAAACTACTTTTGGAAATTAGGAAAATATAAGTTTAATTTGTTTTCCTATTTTTTTTTCCATAGCTATCATTTCAAGGTTTATCATGCTAAGCCTGGTGTCACGTAAAAGTGAGAAGCAGAGCAAATACTTTCAATTCCTGCTGAAAGAGGTACTAGTAAGACATCAGCTGAAGGCTGTCATCTCTTGCCAGTGCAGAGCTTTGTTCTGAGCTGTACACTTGAACTGCATTGTCTGCTGCTCACCAATTATCAGTACCTTCCTTCAGTACAATGACAATAGATTGACAATAGATTTCCAGATGAAGTGAGGTGTCATGTACTTAGAGACAGCAGGATTGTTTTTATTCCATTAAGAGGTCTCTTCCTGCCAGACACCAATTGCAAGTAGAAGCACTGAAGCTGTGGAGGCATCATGCCCTGCGCAGCAGGATACACTTGAGCAGGCTTGCTCCTTCAGTTAAGCACTTCAGTTCTTATTAGAGAAAGCTGGATCAGAAGAAACCGGTAGCTCTTGTATACCACGTCTAGCAGTAACTGCTACAGTGAACACATGTGACCCCCTCAGATTTAGAGAGCTTCATTTGTATGTTGCTGACTTTGTGCTGTGATTTTATTCCTTAAGATTTTGGCATCTTTCTTTAAACTGGTTTGTGATTCAATGCAACCTTCCTCTCTTCCTCCTACCAGAACTCTCTCGGTGCATCTTTTGTTTTACTTGTAACCAAGTGCTCTAATGTGGCCTGACAGGGGCTTCATATTTTTTTCTAAATGTGGTTTGTGTTTGGCCATACTTCACATGCAGATAGAGAAGTTAATGTTTGACTGCATTTTTCAGCAGGGTAGCACATGCTTGACGGTTCTGCTGCCTGGAAGGGTAGAGTGAGGCTGAGACCCAGATATAAGCAGGTTGTTTCCAGTAGTTTGGATAACTTGAAGGTACCCTGGTGCCCCTTTGTAGGAAAATAGGCAATTTAAATCAAGCACAGGAACGAGGAAGATGAGTAAAAAATGTGTGTTATAGATGCTTGCTTCTCCCTTTCCTGCAGCTTAGTATCTTGTCAGTGTCCCAATGTTTAAAATTCCTGCTCTTTACTGGCATTTCAGAAATGTGAAAAGGAGGAAAATGCAAAATGTTGGGGTTTTTTTTGGTGTTTGGTTTTTTTTATCAAAGGCTGGATCTCAGCATCTCTGTGCCTATGTGAAGAGGTGGGCTGAGTATTAAAGCTTAAAGCAGGGGGGGAGGAAAGGTGATTTTTCTCTCTTGGATAACTTTCTGGAACAGAAAAATGTGTTTTGGCCGAAGCAGAAGTGGAGCAGATATTGAGTTTGCTTGGTTCAGACGCATTTTCTGCACTTGCAGCTGAACTGCACTTCTGAAAGACCATCTGAGAGTAACCATCTTGGCTGCAGTGGAAAACTTGCATTTGCAAGGGTCATCTTCAAAGAGTCTGTATATACTCTTGCCCCCACTAGACACCTGCAGCTACATGTTCACTTTGTTAATCTGCAGCACTGGTGGGCAGTGGGCACTGAGGCAAAAGCTGCTGGTTTTATGTGGGAAGGAAGATGTCTGCTCCAAACAAAAGAGTTCAAAATCAGGTTAACATAAAAATTCATAAATAGCTAAGATAATCCACCCACAGGAAACAGCTTTATATACTTCCGCAAAGTAATCTTCCATTGAAGCTGAGAGAAAACAACACAGTGAAATGGAGACGACTTGACAAATCTGTAAAATAATCCAAGCCTGAACTGAAGGACAATCTAGCTCATGTGAGATTAAAGGATTATTTCAGTCCACAAAAGATTGCAGAGGGAGGGAAGATAAGAATTTTTTTTAAATTAAATTCTTTAGCATAAAAAAAGGACTTGGACACAAATGAGTTGCTTTTTAATTAAAACTGAGGATGTTTGTGTGTGCAATGCTTATAAAGAAAACGAGTAAAGTGAAATCTGTTACTCCTTTGAGACATGGTCTCCAAAGTCTATATTGGTGGGGAATGAGTGTGGCCGCTCTGTTCTGAGAGGTATTGAATGTAGATTAAGTAACTGGTTTAGTAAAACAAATGCTTTTATGACTTCAAGTAGTTACAAGTCAAGAAGCAAATGGGGGGAGGGAGTGTTATAAGTGCTGCTGCCTCTTGTGCAGGTGTCTTGGTTTCTGTGTCGCTCTCAAGACTCCAACACCCACTGGCTACAGGTGGACCCAACACACAGGAGAAAAATTGCAGCAGTTTTTATTCTGAAAGAAATGGTTCGAAAACCAAAACACTAATAAAAAAAGTTTCCATCTGAAAAATATGTGAAATACCAAATGAGCTTGGGGTTTAAATCTTAATTTTAAGGGACAAAGAGGCTACTCCTCATGAGTTAAAATCATCTGTTGGAGATGCAGTAGCTTTGATCTCTCACTCATAACAAATGAAGTATCCTGGTTGTTGCCAGTCCTCTGTATATCATCAGAGCTTCTTTGTTTTTCTGAAATGATATATAATATACTTGTTACAAAATCTCTCAAGTCTCAATGCAAACACCTTGTTCTTCTGTCTAAGACTGCCTAAATTAAATGCACTCCTAGGGTTATTGCTGCATTAGAAGGACACTCTCTAAAGTGTTCTTGGCTTCTTAAAAGTGCTGATGTCACCCTGGAGGCCCACAGGACCCTCACCTTCCATTATCCTTCAATAGGGAGGAATACTAAACACCTCCCACAATTTGTTTTCACAAGCAGACCTTGGCAATTAATATCAATTGTTATTCAGCCATTCGGTACCAGCAGCTGGGTTAATTTAGCTGAGGATTTGCATCCTTTCAGAGGCTGATTGGGCAGCAGGGGAAGGAGATGGGAAGTCTTTGTGGTTCAGGGAGACCTCTAGTCATTTGGGGTTCTAACCACTATATTGTGCAGTTGCTCACATGGTATATGCTTGGGTATTTTGTTGTAGCTCATCATAACTTGCTGTGTTTTCATATTGTGTGGTGAAGCTTGAAGTCTGTGTTGGTCCAGCCCCAGAGGTTTAGGAGCTGTGTACCAGGGAAGCTGCCAGTACCTGTGCCGAAGCTTGCAGCCATTCCCTTCCAGAAACTTGCAGGATCTGATGCGGGTGCCATCAGTTTAGCTTTGGCTGATCAGCTGTCAAGACTGAAGCAGCAGCAGTGTGTGATGAAACGCTTTTACTAAGAGGGCTGTAAATGGAAAGGCTCAGTTAGAGATGGCTTGTGTGCCTTGTGTCCCCACACTGTGCGGAAGAAACTGGCAGAGCCTGTGGCTCATCTTCTTTGTGGTTAGGATTGATTTAATACAAACAACATCCTTTTCTGTCCTTTAGAGTCCCTTTGGGTCACTATGATACTGGTACTGACCATGCTGCTTGGTCTGATACTAGTATTTTCAGGTACTCTTGTATGGTTTTCCTACCTGTAAAAAACACAATGAGCACTGCAAGTGATCACTTGTGTTGTTGCTGTACTGTGTCTAGGGCATGAGTAGGCTCATGCAGTACACCAAGGCCTCATCCAACCTGGCCTTGAACACTTCCAGGGAGTGGGCACCCACAACTCCTCTGGGCAACCTGTTCCAATGTCTCACCACCCTCACAGTAATAACGAGGAGGGGTTAGCTGAGGAATACTGGGTTTGAATTTTACAGCAACCCACCTCCTTCTTGTAGTGCCTTAGTCTGCTAAATATAAGAAATGCTTTACTTTTCAAGTGTTGAGTAGCACATGTCTGACTGTTGGCTGGAGGGAGCTGGTGGGGCTAGGATCTCTTGTGAGGGAACTGACAAAGAGGTTGTTTAGCCTCGCGGCTTCTTGAGCAGGTCTTGAGCTCTGGGTAAGGATCCCAATAAAGCCAGGTTAGTGCTGGCATTTGCACTTCTGCAGGCATTGCCATGTATTCCTAATCCATATGGCCCAGCAGTGACATTGGGTGAATGTGCAAAACTGTTGAAAAGGCTTGTGGGACTTTCTAACCGAGAGTGCTGCAGCAGCACTGACTGATACATTCCTGTCTAGCCATACTTGTAGTAGCAAATATGGAAGTCTGTGGAATTTGAAGCATGTTATGAAGTAAACCCAGGAAAACTCGTGAAGTTGCATTAAAGAGAGATTGAGGGGAAGACTAAAGCACTGCATGAGCTTTCTTCATTCTGAAATAATCAATACACTTGCCGTAGGCTGGTGTGAAATACTCTATGCAGATAGGCTTTGAGAATTTACCTTAAAGTCTGCATTCAAAGCAGCTGAGCTGGTGAGGAGCTACAGAACTTATTTCAGATGTCTCTGGGGAGCAGATCCTGTTTTAGTCTGAGCAGATGAGGAGCTCTCAGTTCTTTTAGAAATAATTTCAGAGTTTAAAGAAAAAAAAAACCAACAAAACACAAAAACCCCAACCACAAAACAAAACCAAAACCCACCTAAATTATGCATTTGATCTCTGAGATTAAGGCTTTGACCACTAGAGTATAGCTAGTCAGAGCATGCAGAGCCTTGCATACATTCATTTGCTACATGAAGTGTTGATAACTGTGGAGGTTTCATACCTACTTGTACTCTCAGATATGAGGCTGACTTCCTTGATTAGTCTAAACTGCCAGCTTTTGCTGGAAATGCGTCAGAGCGTGCAGCTGGTTTGGGTCCCATCTCAAAACTGTGTTGTATAACTTGCACATGCAGAGGGCAGCCTGGCTTTCTTTAAGCTTAGTGATAGCAGGGGGCTGCTTTGGGTGCCAGTGGATGCAGCTGCTGAGATTGAAGGGGCGAGTCAGGGCAAAACTTGTATGATAGGAGGCAAAGCTGCTTCTTACCAGACAGGTTCATACTTGAACCTCAAAGTGACTTTTGCTGCACAAGTTCTCCCATGAGCCTTTCAATTTTGCAGCTGAAGTTTGGTATTTAAACTATTGGTAGAAGGAGTTAATTAAGTTAATTTTTTTTTCTGAAAAAGGTAGGTAGCGCTTCCCTGGTGCAAACCCTTCCTGTGGTAGTTTATTACACTCATGTTAGTTTAGAGAACAGGCTCCCAAGCTTAATTTACCTGGATATTTGATAATTCTTGTCTCCACATATTTAGTGGGTGTTGGAGGTACCATTTTAGTGATCAGCATACAATAACTGGGGCCTCTTATTGATATTACTCGCTTTAACTAGTGCATTTGAAGGTTGGCAGCTGTACTCCTTTCTTGAAAGACTGTTTTTACTTTCCAGTATGGTGCCAACAGGCCTCCTCAATGCTGTGCAGCAGTCTGTGGTCCAGGTGTCACTGATTTGTGCCCCAGAGGTATATAGGTACCTCTGAACTCACTCATTAGTACTTGCCAAAGAGGGACCACTAGATGCTTAGGTAGCATTTTTATGACGCAGTTTACTTGCTGTACTATTTGGCCATGTTTGGGACTAAAATTGGCTCTGAAATAGTCATTTTTGGGGAAAAACGTAAGAAGTTACAGCAGGGCATCTAGCTCTTTGAAAACAAACCAGTGTTGGCCTTGCTCGTTACAGAGGGCAGAGCTCTTAAGCTTCAACTCCAGGTCAGACTCCACAAGTATCATTCTGCAGGTCTATGGGCTGCTTCATTGCACCTCTTAAAAGGCATCCCTTAGTCTCTCCTTGTACCAGCACAGTGAAGTTGGGAAGCTGAGTGCAGAGAAACTTATGAACTTCTGCATTTTCTAATAAATTGAACAGAAATTGCTGCCTTTGTAAATTAACAGGTCAAACAGAAAAGAAAAATCTGGAGAGGTAGAAGTGATGGGTTTTTTTCTTGGGCTATTTGATATTGTAGTGCTCTGCAAAAATCTTTCTAAGCATATGCTTAGAAAAACTGGCAGAGCAAACTTTTAAGAATCTTTTTATTGAAGTGAAGCTGGGAACTACTTCTACCTCCGCGATCAATGGAGAGAGGGATTTTCTGTTATGAAATGATGACAGAAATAGAAATGCAAGTGTAATACTTTGGAGCGCATCTGCAGTCAGTGTGTAGGATTGTATTCCTTGTAGGATCAGCCAAGCTGTTGTTAACCTTATCTGAGTAACTGTTGTATCAATATGTGGGGATTTTTTGGGTCCCACAATTACTGGTGATCCACTGGAGCAGTGTTATGTCCCCCATGCTATTCTGTGTGCTAACTCAGTCAAACCAGTGTGAGTGGCATACCGAAAAACCCATGTGCTGCTGGCAGGGCAGGAGCTGCACCTTGCTGCTTGCAGAGCAGCCATCCAAAGCACTCCTGCTTTGCTCCAAAGCCAGGTCAAGTACTGCTGGAGTTGAATAATGAGCAGCCATCTCTCCAGGTGGAGATCTCTCTCCTGGCAGAGACTCCCACCACTGCTCCAGATGGTTGCTGATGGCCTCTGCTTGCTTGTTCTGGCCTCTGCTCTTCAGGTTTTCTTTAGCAATGGTAGAACTGGTTTCAGTTGGCATTCGGTTAGCACCTGGTTCCCCTTATCTGTAGCTCTCAAAAGAGGCAGGACTGACTGCTCCTCCAGGGCTGCTGCAAAAACCTTGGCCCTGGAGCTAGTGGTGCTTAAACTTTCTCTGCTACAGGGAAATGTGTAACAGGGTCTAAGGAAAGATACTGGTGAAAGCATCTTGAAACAGCATCACAAGTCATTATTATTTGGTTTTTATTATTATTTGGTTTGAGGGAGTCAAAATAACATGGAGGAATAGGGTAAGGGACTTCTCATCATGTAAGCAAGTGTGAGTACTGGCTACTTCAGTTCAGATGTCCTGGGGGAGGATGGAGCTGAAAATTCCCCAAAACTTAAAAAGTAAATAGGAAGCAACTTGTTTTCTACATCGTTTCTTGATAATGTTTCCAAAGAGAAGAGCAGTGTTTTTCTAGGCTAAGTCTGCAAAGATGAATGAAGACAAATGTTGCAGGAAGAGTTGGTAGAAGTGATTTGTGTAAGTTTTCTTTGTGGAAAAACTGCATATTGTGTTCTGGTGTCCATAGTAATGCTCAGTGTTACTGTAATGTCAGAAATACTCCTTAATAAAAAAAAGGTTGATCTTTCTTCTTGTTTAAGCCTAAGCTCTTACCCTTCTGCCAGTTTGAGCCAGGGCTTTAATAAATTATCCAGCATTTGCTCCCTCGTGCGTAATGGAGACACGTACTGTGCTCCTGACACAACAGGAAGCCCAAGTCCTGCTGCAGAGAAACGGCTCGAGCACGAACCTGGCTCCAGTGAATCCTCACTGGATCTGGCTAACAGTATTTTCCTCCTTGGTGCAATTGTTGGTTTGTTATCTTCTGAAAAGCAAAACCATGCAGGAGTTGAATGGGTGCAGTTTAATTTGCCTACCCACAAGGACTTGCTTTATAAGTAGCAACATGGAAATACTGTAAAACTGTCAGCTGCTAATAAAGAAGCTTGTCTTTTAAGTTACAGTATGGCACTAATAGCAGCTGGGCAGTATTTGTGCTTTCCCTTACCTTCCTAGGATGTCAGATGCCCTGTGTATCTTGGGCATCATATATTCAAGTCTGAATGGGCTGTAGTCATCGGTTCCCACTTTGGACTTCCTGGATTTCATTTCTGACTGCTACTTTTCCACTTTTAGTTTCCAAAAAATACTCACTACAAGTTTTTTGCTTATACTTACATGCAATTTCCATTCCAATAAACATTTTCCTTACAGCTTTTTCACAAATCCATCACTTTCTGAGATCTGCGTTACTTGCGTTTAGTCTCATGGTGCTGCATGTAACAGCTCTTAACTCATATCGACAGGATTGTTATGGCAGTAAATCATGGGATATAGGAACCACAAGTAATCTGGAGCTTTGCTTCTAGCAGGGCAGTGTGACCAGGACATTAATTCAGTTGATTATCTTTCTAAAGGATATCTGATGGAATGTTTCACTCCCACCCCTTTTTAACTGAGTCTTGAGTTACTAGTTCTTTTTTTAAATGAAGAAGCCAGGATCCCTACTGCTTCTCATTCTCTGTCTGGTTGCTTGCAGGATAAGATCTTTGCTGTAAACCCCTGGTAGACATGCAGCCTTCTGTGTTCTGCCCTGGGCAGCTTTACTCCTGACCTCTGTAGGACAGCCACCAAGCAATAGTATTGCTGGGTATGGAAAGGATGAAATCCTCTTGGCTTTGAATAGACGGGAGGAATCCTGCTGGCTTTGGGGCACCTGGGATGTTACTTCCTGGCTCCACCACTTTTCTTCTGGTTCTCTGTGTGCTGCAGTTCTTGTGCCTCAAAGGGGTGGCAATAGAGGAAAAAACTTTAATTAAGCCAGTGCTGTAGCCCATGGGAATATTTAAGCCATGCAAGGGTTTTCTTTCAGGTGAAGCTTTCTATAGCTGCAGCAATGCATTAGGCAGCAGGAGTTAGCCATTCTGCCTTGTCACAGGTCAGTGGTACGTATGTGGTAGGAATAAGCTTTGAACTATATTTGGGGAGGAAAACAAAGGGTGGATTATGGTAAATGCTATGATGCACAGCCCTGTCTGGGTTGTTGATATGCAGTCTTGCGAGATGGCTTTGCCATGGTGCTTTGTGTTGTTTTTACTACATCTGTTCTCTCTTCCTCCCCCCCCTTCATCTCACTCCCCAAATCATTTTACAGGAGACTTTTCCTAGTCTCAAGTGGCCTTAGCCAAGCTATTTCCTCTCTTTGTGCTTTCGTTTCCCCAGCTGTAAAATGGGGATAATGAGACCTGCTTTCTTTTTTCAGGCACTTAGAGATGTGCTTACGAAATGTGCTATTAAAAGGCTTTCTATGTATAACTTCTATACAAACAAGCAGTTGTCCAAGTTTATTTGAATTACTTTATTAAAGTCCAAGGTTCTGAACATCCTTTGTTTTTAAGAGAGGATGTTATTTATGCAGTAAAAATGCTCAAAATGTGAAGCTATTGATTGTTGCTGATAAGTTTATGGATAATAATGCATTAAATCATCACTGCCTATTATCAGGCTTTCTTGTGTCTTTGGAAGCTGAAAGCGGTTCTGCATAAGCAGGTCCCTTGTCTCAGAGTGATCAATAAAAGGTTTTCAGCAGAAGCTTTTATTGCCACGTGGTTAAAATGTTCTTCCTGCACATCCTGTGCATGATGACTTCAGCGGGGAGAAAGATATGACAGTCCTTTGTGGGGTAACTGGATTACACAGAAATATTTCAGCACTATGTTGAGGTGGATATTGCCACTTTGGGTTTCAGTTCCCCTCCACCGCCTGCTGCACTGCCTTATGCTGGGCCGGGAGGGTTTTCTTGCTTTTCATTGTGCTTGTCCAGCAAGTTTTGAATGTTTTAATTGCAGCAAACGGATGGCATTCAGGGAAGGGAGGAAAAAGTTGGAAGCAGAGAGGAAAAATCAAAGCTGAAACTGGGCACAGCTGTTGAAAACCTCTGTCTCTCGTTAGCAGAAGTGTGTCTGGTAGCTCTCGAGTGTCTGGTGGTTCATGAACCTGCTCATGAGAGCAAACGTAGAGCTTGGTTTGAAAGCACCGAGTGCTGCAATGGGTGCTTGGTGGTGTGTGCTGGAGAGCTGCATGCCCACCAGCCTCTGTTGCTCCTCTCAAGTTGTGTGGGGCTCTGCCCTGCTAAAATGCTGATACTGGAGTTACAGGAGTATTTTGAGGTATTTCAGGAGTGTGAATTTGGCATTTTACTATGCACTGAGAGTACAGTATGTAGCTTGTCTTTGTGAGCAGGTCAACAGCAGCTTTCGTGTTGTTTTGCAGACTGTTTCCATCCTGGAGCAGAGGCTGACGCTCACTGAAGACAAGCTGAAGGAATGTCTTGAGAATCAGCAGAAAATCATTCAGAACAAAACGAGCTGATTTCCTGAGAGAAGACAGGAGCTGAAGGCGTCGGGAGGTTTGAGGTTGTTTGTGTTCCTGACAGACTGTGTGTGACTTGCTTTAACGACTTCGAGCGCAATCTATTTTTCAATTGGAATGTACAGTGATTGTATCTGTAAATAAGCTTTGTTACTTTACTAAAATAAAAATATTTTATTCATAAGTGTGGATAACAATTGTCATCTCCTGTGTTTTCCAGAGATGCAGCAGCCAGCGTGTGGTCTGAGTACTAACTAGGAAGGTTGCATGTCTCCTGCCTTTGGTGCTGCTGAGGTAGTTTTGACATGTTTAAGCATCTTGGAGTTGCCAGATGTCTGGCACGGGCTGTGCTAAGCTGGTTGCTGAGGTGTGTGCTGGCCATAGGCGACAAGCAGAGAGCTCCCAGGCTATTTTGGGCAGTGGGAGTTCTCTGTTCTCAGAACATAGTGAGCAGGTGAGGGTCTGTCTCACCTGAGTCCCAGGAGATGCCTGCAATATCTGACAAGGAGCAGTTCAGCCCCTGGATGGTATTTGTGCAGAGGCAATTAAATCCAGTGATGGGATTTAACCTGCTCCCTTGTGCAGTGTGTGAAAAACAATTGCTTGAGGCTGGAAAAGAGGCCCTGGTGGGTCAGATGCAGGGTGGATTTCAAGCAGATTTTGCTTTGTCTTTGTCTGCTGCTTAAATTAAGGGCAGGGGAGAGGGCGAGAGGAGACAACCAAATAGCAGAACATTTGCTCCATTGTGGAACTTCCCTTTTCTCGCACTGGACTGCCTTTAATTTTTGGTCATTTTGCAGATGTTTTCACAGTTGATGTTTTGCAGACGTTTGCAGATGTTTTCACTCACACCTATGCTCTCACCCTGCTCCCCTCATCACTCCCTCTGGCTTTTTCAGGGCTTTAGCAGGTGTTCAATATGTAGCTGCACAAGAATTTGGACTTCTGGGCGATGCTGTTCTCCAGTACCTCTTCTGTCAGCACACACTGGAGGTCTCCTTTCTTGCAATAAACTATTACCCACATTTGTGGAGAAATAAGCAGTGGGAACTTGAGCACCTCAGGGTTAATGAAACCCTCCTCACTACTGTCTGTCTGACCTCTTCAAACAGGGAGGCTGCCGCAAGCCCTACCCTTGGTGGTCCTTTGTGTCACAACTGTCTGCCAGCACTTCGTGGCTTCCAAGGCCCCGCTCTCCAGATGTGCTGTGGGCTTTCTGGATACTTGCCTGAAGACTGGCTGCCATCCTTATTTCACATGGGGCTTAGCAGATCTTAAAGCCCGGCCATGTGTTTGTTTCTGGTTTGGGTTTTTGTGCACCTGTTTCTGTTGCAGGCTGTGTCTGCTGGTACCATCTCATGATAGTGTTAATACTCATCATCCCGTCTGGATGAAGCAGTTTGCATTCTCCTGCCATCACCAGGAAGCTTCTGGTCGCCTTCCCTCCTGGTACTTTCTACATCTCTAAGAACCCCTTGTTGGCATTATCACAATATTTCACTCTTTCATTTGTGGGAGGCTGAGAGCTTTCTCATTTCCATGCTTATTGGGTTGATTATAAATCTGAGTTTCTCTCTGCTCTGCCACAGATTGTTTGTTTTCTGTTTCCACGCTCCGAGTCTGCTAAATCATTATTTTCTCTTAGATTACACTAATGGAATCAATTCAGTGATGTTCTTCTGTGCTCTTGCTATAAGCTTTCAGTGGCTTTCAGCTGAGAGACTGACATCATTTTCATTGAAATGAGCTTATGTAGTGATGTGGATGGGTGGGGAGGAGGGGACTCAAAGGTACATGCAGCCAAATTGCTGCTAGGAGAAGGCTGCTCCTGCCCTGATCTGCCGCTGCTGTGGCGATTGCAAAAATGAGTTGCAGGAGCCTAATTTACCAGTTTGATCCTCAATGTTGTGGACTGGTCTTTGGGCTGGGGGCATGAAGAGGAGAAGAAAATGTAAGCTGTAGCAGCCTTCATCAGTTTTGAAGCTTTAATACTAGTGTTTGCTTCCTTTAAATGTATAGTTTCTAATGTCTTGGAGACCACAGAAGCAGTTTATATATAGTATTTTAGGGAGAATGGCCGTACAAATCACTTGGGCACATTCAATATAGATAATGTTTCTTTTGAGATGTTCTGACTGAATCCATTTGAAAGATTCAATTGTGCTTCTAAATCAGATGAGACACTCAGGTGCTGAAGCACAAGCCAGTGGGATGTAGGGTGTTGTGGTTTAGCCCCACACAGCCGCTCACTCAGCACCCCTGGTGGGATGGGGGAGACAAGCGGGTAAAAGTGAGAAAACCCATGGGTTGAGATGAAGACAGTTTAATAGGTAAAGCAAAAGCTGCAGCACAAACAAAACAATTCACCCCTTCCCATGTAACAACCTCTATATGATTTAAGTGGCAGGAAAGGTAACCTAAAGGGAATTTCTTGCAACAGTCCTCTCCAGTCATTTCCTTGGCTCAAATCTCGGCAACTTGCTCTCTTCATTTCTCCTCTTTACAACCTCCTACCTGGAGTACAATATCAGGTCTTAAAATGCACCAGCACTTCTAAAGGGTGTCTACTGCTTGAGAGGCAAGCAAGGTGTTGGAAAGAAGACATTTAAATTATAATCCTATTTAAACATTGAGCAGTAACCTCAAAAAACATCTGAGGAGCCCAAATCCTATTGCCTGTCTTGTCCCTAGGCTCTATGCTTAACTCTGTCCACTAAGCACCATGGTTTTTGAGTGCTAAGGACAGAGTAGCCTCCGGAGTGAATTAAATCCACTTCTATTTCTACACTCATGATCTTTTGTCTTGACTTGAACATCTGCAGCAGCTGATTTGTGAAGCTGTTAACCCAGGGAGCAGTGGCACAGCCAAGCAAGGAGAGGCACGTTGTTTGTCCTTGGGCTGACATGACTTCTATGCCGTGTGAGGATACACCCTACCTTGAAAGCTGCTTGCGGTGAGTGCACGGGGAGGCTGCAAAGAGTTAAGGATTTTGTTTTGGATCTCGGAGGCAGCTTCAAGCCAAGTTCTTAAAAAAGTAGTTTAATTTGTTGCCATTACATTTGCCAGACCTATGACCTCACTCAACTTTTAGCAACGGTTCTTTGTGCCCAGATTGGCCCCTGGGGAGCCCAGCGCCGCTGCAAATGGCTTTTTGGCTGCTATGAGTATGGAACATGTTAAACATAACCGTGATCTGTGAAAAAGTAAGAATCTTCAAGCACTGCCCACTTTCCTTCCTGTCTGGGAGCTGGAATTGGACAGATACCATACCAGAGCTCATAACTGAGTAGACAAAAACAGTGGAGTGCTGTGGTATTGCCTCTTCCAGCTGGGAAGTGAGATGGCCGGGAGCATGCTCTGCCAGCAGAGTCATCACTGGACATGAGCCTGCCAGCTAGCTAGAAAATAAAACCCAGCTATGATCTAAGTAGCTGGGCTAAAACTAGCCAGCCTCGTGGTACACACCACTTCTTATATAACCTCCTTACGGAGCTGCTCATGAACAAAATGTTTTCTGAAACCCGAGTGAGTAGGAGGGGAGGGAAGCGAATCGCTTTGCAAAGGTTTGTCACTTGTGACGTGAGCAGGGCTGCGTTTCTTCCCTTGCTTTTAGAAACGCTTGGTCTCCAAGTGCTTCTCAAATGGTGTGACCTGATCAGCTGTAGTTTTGGGAAGGGAATGTGATGGGGAGGGAGATTCTCTTATTGATGCTCATCTGCACGTTTAACCTGGATTTAGTGTGTTGTAGGAAGTTTCATGTGTGTCTCTGGGAAAGCTGAGGATCTATTTCTAGCTCTGCAACAGAACTGCCATTGCAGGCAAGCATCACTCTTCCGTCCCCTGTTCTCGTTATAGGAGATGTGTATAAACTCCTTCCTCTATAGAGGTACAGGTTCTTTGGGCAAAGAGCTCGTTAGAGATTTGAATGTAGTGTGTTGGGAAGAGAGAGGTGGGCTCCCTTCCTGAGCACAGGTCTCTAGCATCCTTTACATCCTCCTTATCTCCTTGTAGCACAGCAGCCGGTGCTGCCGGGGGATGTGAGCTGAGCAGCGCCTTTCTCCTACACAGCATGAGTGGTGGCTGTCATCTAGGGCTTCCGTGGAGTTTGAAGTTAACTGGTGTCTCTTCTGAGCAGAGTGCGGGTACGTCCTTACATCAGTGTCTTGGGAGAGGGTGCTGTGGGATGGTTTCTGGTGGGGAATGAACAGTGTGAACAAGGGGGGTGTTCTGGCCATGGGTAACTCATTGTCTGCTTGGCTGCAGCTGAGACAGGCCAGGTGACCACTGCTTAAGGCCATGAATTTGCCATCTGCAAGGAAGTCTTTCCCCAGTGGCCACCCTTAGATTTCTTTATACTCGCTCCAGCCCAGCATTTCCTCCCTGATAACACAATACAGCTGGAAATGCACCATTTTGTTGTCACAAAACAGGCTGCATCAGCACTGTGACCCAGTGCCAAAAACCTATCATCTCTGTTCTCCTTTGCTGTTTCTGCTCCCTGCAGGCATCTTCTATGCGGCTAATAACTCACTGCTGCCTACCGGACTCCAGTCAAGCTGAGGATACAGTGGTGCTTGGTGTGGCACAGTGATTTTTCTGCAAGTATGTGGTGAGGAGAGCTACAAAAGCTGATCCTTTGTAGCACAAGCTTACTCGAAGAGCTTGTGGCTGCGTGGAGCATGTGCTATTGGTGGTGGCTGTTCTTTCAGCTGGTGATGGAAAGGGTTAAGTTAAGTAGCTGCCTGGATGGAGCTCCTGCATGGCCTCTCTTCCCTCTGGGGCAGCTGCTCTTGGCAATGTGTCCATCCTCAAGTCTGCTTCTCGCTGAAGGCCAGAGCTGACCTTTGGTGTGCAGCTCTCCCAGCTGGAGAAAGAACAACGCTGCTCAGTTGAAATGGGCTGATCTTATGGGCTCTCGCAGCTTGGGAGTATGCTGGGCACCATGACATCCTCCCAGGAGGAGAACCTCCTCACAGCATGAGGTGCGCTGGTGGGGGGATCATTGCTTTTCCCCTTCTGTGAATGTACTCTGCCCCGTGTAGATGCTGTAACAGCAAGAAAGGCTCAGCCTGCCTGCTGCTGCACTTGGCCCATATGGAGCAGCACATGCCTTGTGCTACCCAGAGTTAAACACAATGGTTCTCATCCTGGCAAAGCCTAGGAATAGGCCCTTCTTTTCTTCTCTCCTACGTTCCAGTTGCTCAGCTTCTCCAAAAGGCTGTGGTTGCTTCAGAGGATGTTGTTCCTTTTGACCTGGGGGCAGTAGATGTTTCTTTCTATGTCAGTGTCTTCTGATGCAAGTTTGTGGCTGGAGAAACTTCTCATTGCATGTTGGGTTTGATAGACAAGAGCCTTCTCCAGGACACAGGGATGAATATTTTGGCTTTTGGCACTTGTCCTTTGTGAGCATCAGTCAGTATAATCAAGACAGAGGTAGCTGTGCTATTGCAGAAGCTGCCGACTGCTCCATTTCCTGTACTGAACACATGCGACATGTCTCTACTGAGACCCGGTGGCCCACAAGCCAGTATGGTTGAAAGTTTCATCTGACTTAATGGCAGATCCTTGAGGAGAGTCTGGGAGTGGGAGGGTGGGCTTTGGTTTTGCAGCTTCGCCTCTGCAGCATTTCATCCCATCTTGTGTCCATCCGTACTGGCGGTAGAGTTTAAGAAACCCTTTCCCAAAGCAGCTTCAAACTCAGTCAATGCCACAAGGTCAAGAGTGTGTTCAGGTTCTGCTTTTGAGGTCATAGGGAAAGAGGGCACTTAACATGGAGAAGCTTTGCAAAGCAAGGCCCTAAAAAGCTCCTCTTCCACTTGCTGTTTCTTCATTTCTGCTAGTGGATTGCAGGTGAAGTCCCTGTTCATAGGGTGGTCTTTCTCGCATGGAAGTGGAGTGAGGCAAAGGGCTGGAGTGGAAATAAGTGTTCAGCTGGGGAGTGACTTACTCCAGGCTTCAGGTCGAAGAGCACATATGAGAACTGGTGAGACCGCACTGTTGTCAGTGCTGATCCTACCCAGGAAAGGTGCTCTCAGGGCCTCTTGCTCACTGGGCATCTCCCCTGTCATGCTCTGCAGCAGCAATGGCACAGCTGGAAACAGCTGGCTAAAACAAAACTGTTTTAGCTAGCTGGGCTAGGGACGGGGTGAGGTACTGGAACAACAGCTCTTGAGATGATGCCTCAGCAGCAGAGACTAAAATCCCGCATGCATGATGGAGAGAAGGGATTTGGGAGAGGTGCAGCTGCTTTGCCAGGGAGCTGTTCTCTTCCGCAAGGGCTTGGTTTTTGGTATGACAATGTGACAAAATACTACGGGTGCTTCCACAGCTTCAGGAGTGAGAAAGGCAGGCTTCATGCCTGCAGGTTTGTGGAGCAAGACCCCTCTCAAGGTGACCCATTTGAACATGGCTGTACCTACGTGCTGTTAAGTTGATAACAAATAGCTTTAAAGCTACTTGATCTTCTGCTTGAAGATCAATGCGTGCCTGCTGGGTTATTTTTTTTGCTGCTCCTGTTTGTTTCCTAAGGGAGAGATTATTTGACCTGTGCATTTGTGTGATGTGTTTCTTTCCTTTATTATTTATGAAATCAATAGATCTTAAAAAGGAACTTCTGCTGCAAAATGTCTGGAGCAAGGTATGCTGGAGGAGAATGCAAAACCCTGCCTGCTAGCATGGCCTTCCCTATCAGCCAAGTGTCTGTGCTACGAAGGGGGAGAGGAGCTCACCTCAGGACAAAGGGGTGGTTTGTCCATGAAAATGCCCTGACAATGCCCAGGTGGTGGGGGCAAAAGCAGAAATTCTTGCCTGAGTACCTGCTGGTCACACAGTGAAGCAGGGGCAGGGATAAGGGTGGGCCATGGGGTTGGCCTTGTACATTTGGCAGCCCAGGTGGGAGAGGGGAGGCGTGATCCAGGCTATGTGCTGCGGATGACGCTGGAAATTCTTTAGGTACCTTTAGCCAGGGCTGTGTTGGTGTTGAGCAGGCTGGTTTTGCTCTGGAGACTGCAGCAGTTCATGGGGCTGCTTTATCACAGTTCTAGAGATCTGTTGCTCCTGCACAAGATGGTACAAATCTATCCCTTGTCCCCATCAAGGCTGTCCACACTTATTCACTAATACACCTACAACAGCCCAGTTTTTTGCCTAGCAAGGTGCCATGTATTCCTTTGCTCCTAGGATTCCCCACCCCAAACTGACCTGCTGCCTTCTGAGCTGTGGCCTTGCCAGCCTCCCCGTGCAGAGAAGTCAAATTCTGAATGTAATGAGGCAGCAGCGAGCAGTCTCAGCTGTGTTTTGTAAGAAATGCCAGAAATGGCCAATGTGCAGCCCAGGTTTTGCCTTCTCCCTCTGCACTCGTGTGAGCTGGAGAAGGGACCTCAACCTTCAGCCTGGCTCAGGTATGGTCACGAGCTGGTGTGCGCAAAGAGCCAGCTACTGCCCATGCTCTGCTGGCTCCAGGCGTTAGTACCCCAGCAGTGACGTGGCCTTCTTAGAGGAACCAAGGCCACCAGAAGCAGCAGCTTCTGAAACAGCTGATGTAGAACTTGCCTTCAGTATCAGCTGGAGATGTGGGCAGAGGCATCTTCTGCAAACAAAGGAGCTGAGTAAGAGAAAGTGCTTACTCCCCCATCACTGCTTGTGTGTTTTTCCTGTTGCAAGTGAGTGTCTGCTGCCTTCAAGTCAAAGGGCAGCTGCTAGTCTGGGTCTGACAGGTTAGAATGCAGATTCCTGCAGATTCAGTCTTTGGAGGGTGCCCCAGAGCTGGAGCAGGGACTGGGGGGGCTGCAGGGGTGGCCTTTGGGAGGGGAGAAGAGTTGTGGAAAAACCAGGCACGGTGAGCTTGGGTTAAACTGCCCCTTGCTGCTACCAGGTAATAAATTAGGTAACCTGAAATAACGGGCAATAAACCACTCTCTGTTGATGTGTGGGGAGGGAGTGTGGGTGGGATGGGGAGCACAGCTCATGGGGCAGGGTGCAGGGGCTGCTCTGCACACATAGGTCCAGCACCCCAAGGACAGGGAGCTCTCCCTTGCTGCCAAACCTGCTTGTGGGCTCAGGAGCAAGCACCCGCATGAAGCCCTGGCCCCTTGCTGCTCCCTTCTGTGCGATCTCTGCGACAGCATCTCTGGACAGAGAGTAGGACCTGCACCAACACCCCCTCTGTACCTGCGCTCCCCAGCAGTGATTCCTGCTTGGAGTTGCATCCGTCACCTCCCTCATGCTGCAAAAGGCAGTAGCTTGCAGGGAAGCTCGATGTTGTCTAACTCAGCCATGGGTTTGCTGTTCCCAGGCTGTGGGTGAGGGCATGCCCACAGCCTGCAGCATGCCCGCGGTGATTTTGCCACCTCTGGCAATCTGCTTTGCCTGTGCTGAGAGCCAGCCTCGCTGCGTGCTTACAGAGTGACATTATAACAGCAAAACTTGCTTCAGCGAGATCTAGAGCTTGGGATTGGTGTCGAGTCATCCCCTGCACTGGAAATCAGTTGCTTGCTTTGCTTCAAGAAACCAAGTTGACCAAGTCTCCATCTCTGCTCCCTTTCCCTTTTCCCAGCCCTCCAACAGCGATGGCCCTGTTTGTTTCCCTGCGCTCCGTGCCCTGCGGCTTGGTGCGCGTTTGCAAAGGTTACATTCTTTGCGGCAATTACCCTCCTCTCCTGACCCCCCTTACCGGGTGCTGTCTTTGCTGCCAGCTCTCGGAGGAGAAGCAGAGATGAAAGAGAGCAGAGATGATTATATTTAAAAGCAATGAAAATTGGTGTGGTGATTGGGGGCTGTTTTCCTTCCCTCTCTCCCACCTATTGAAGTTGGGAGGCAGCTTTGAAACTGCACGTGGTCACCTTGCCAGGACTGCTCTGGGCTCCACTGTGGCCCTGGAGGGGAGGGGAAAGCCAAGGGAAAGTTGATGTTCTTACTTCTCTCATTATTGCTTTACATCTATCCGTGTTATCTGGGTTTTCCAGCCTGGCCTCGGTAGTTAGGAAAGTAGCTTTTTACTCCCTGCTTTAAATGAAAGCTTCTTTGCCCCCTTCTGTAAGTACGTGCTGCCCTGGCCCTAATGCATTGGCTTGCCTGTCTTTCAGATGTAAATACCTTGCTAATTTACAGTGATGGGACAGGAGCAGCAGAAAGCTAACTGAAGGTCAGCTGAAGCCATCTTTCCTTAATCCACCCCAGCATTTCACAGGCTTGCAGGGTCACCTGCCCTCATCCTGCAACAAGCTGCTCTGCCCCATTGTGTGGTCCCAGGCTTTGGGAGAAGTGTGCACCCCAACATTGCTGCTGCTGCTGCTGCTGAGTTTATACTGGAAGAAGGTCTCTGGAAGTGGAGAGGTGCCGAAATGCCCGTCAGTAGATCCCTGGCAGACACTGCAAAAGCTTCTCCCTGTCTTGAAGACTGATGTGAAATGGACCCTGTGGCATATGAAGTGTCTGGAGAGCTCGACAGCTGAGTGGCAAAGTGGCCCAGTATTTATTTAATGTCCCCTCCTCAAGCTAAGCTGTGATTTACCCATGGGGACAACTGTTAGACTCAGTCCCTTTCTTTTCCTTCACACATTGTTGGCCTCCCTTTCCTCTTGCCAGGCCAGACCCTCTGCCAGCAAGGAGTGGATGGAGCTCAGGTGTGAGCTGAGAGCTCCATCACTGCTGAAGGATCCCTGGCAGGCAGGAAACAGTGAGATAGCCCATGGCAAGGCGCTTGTTGACCAGTAGACTTCCATCATCAAGGTTTCCTAGGTGGCTGCTAACAGAAAGCTTCAAACCAGAGACATGGGAGGCTTTTCCTTCCCTAGGGGATTCATGCATTGGGCAGCACAGAAATGTCTCACATTCCCTGCGTGGTTTGTGGTGGGATGGAAGGAGACAAGTATCCAGGGCATGGGTAGGAGAGCCTGTTTGTCCCTGCTGTGTGCCAGCTGTGGTAATGGGTTATACTTGCTGTGAAGCTCATCCTCATCTTTGTGCTAGGGGCTGTACTAATCTGAAATGGAAGTTGACAGGTACCCCAGAGGTAATCATCTGCCTTGAGACAGGAGACTGATAGATTTGCCCAGCAAGGCAGGGACGATGGGAGTGGGTGACCCTGCAACAAGGGCTGGCCCTTGGGAAGCAGCAGGTCCATTGTCCCCAAGGTGAAGTGGATGGTGGCTTGCTTACAGTGTGCTTTCTGCTGCACTGCTCACTGCAAGTGGCTTCCCCCAGTCCCTGCAGCCAGAGAGCAGGATTTGGCAGGGAACCAGCTTTATTCCTGGTGTGTGGCACGTTTACCTCTCTGCTTTGGCAACCCATAACCTGCCTCCATCCTCCTGAAACCCTCCTGCCTGCACAGGGCACTGAGACTTTCCCACTGGACAGGGAGATGCTGGATGCAGGCTCCCCAGGAATCTCTGCTTACCCCAAGGCATGAATCTCCCCAGGGCTTTTGGTGAACTGTAGGTTTTGGATGATGGAGAGCTGTAACATGTGTTGGACACTCCTCTTCTTTGCCTTTTTCCCACTAAACAAACTTTGTTTTCATTCCGTGAGAAATTATACACGATTTAACTATTCAGTGAAGGTTTTTCCCCTCTTCTTGTTCTTGCTCATTCTCAGGCTGCATGGAAATGGTTCCTAAAAAGGTTGGCATCAATTTATCTGAAGTTGATTCCTTGGCAAACTGAGCAAGACTGCTATAATCCATCCACATCTATCTGCACCACTTTAACTAATAACTCCAATGAAATGCCTAAGATTAGTTAAAACTGGCCCCTGCATCTAAATGAAAGGGGGTTTGCAATGGATTTAACCCTTTGCCTTCCCTTCCCAGTTGCACAGAGCAAGCAGTGAAGTCTCAGCTGGTCACTTGGAGCTTTCCCTCTCCAGAGGGGAGATCTGGTACCTACAAGGATGTTGTGAAGTGCTGGGATTGGAGCCAGATGTCTTGGAAGGCACCTTTCAAGGTTATCTACTCTGATGACATGTCCACATGTGCAGAAAGACAGCAGTAAAATTGCTTTTGACTCAATGCAGCATCTATGCAACCATTTACAGGACTGTTGTGCTGAGAGACTTTAATGCCTCCTTTCCTCGAGCCATGACACTGATTTTGCTTATTCCTGAGCCTTTTCTTGAGTTTCCATCCTGGCTGGACATAAAGGCGCTTTGTGGCCTTGCAGGATAAGCTGCACATTGTTCCTGAAGCTGAAGGTGTTCAAATGGGTCTTGTTGCATCTAAGCAACAGATGGGCTGGTGATGGAACTGTGCAAAGTGTGGGAGATGGTGTTTCCAGGAGGCTTTGTGTGGAGTCATGTTTAATTCTGTGCTCCTTGTTCTCATGCTGTGCAGGGATGAAGTCCATCAGCTGGCTGCTGTGACTGAGTGACAGTGTGCGCTTGGAAACCTCTCATCACCCTCTAGTGTGACAACCAGGTAAAGCCAGAAAAACGATGTCGGGAACACTAAGGAAAGCAATAGATGTGAAACCTTAAGAAACGTGGTCACAGCCCACCAAACAGCTGGCTGCTCAGCGGGGTCTGAGGGGCCAGCTCTGGTTTCTGTTTGCCTCTGTTAAGAAGCGTGGCCTGGCTGAACTGCGTTACCAGAGCTGTGTGTGCTGTGTTTCTCATCACACCCTGGCAGCTGTGGGCTTCTGCACGCCCCACAGCTGAGGCCCTGCCTGGAAGGTGAAGCCTGGTTGACAGGTTCAGGGTGGTCAGTGCATAGAGGAAGGGGACCAGTTCCAATGACACATGGGAACCCTCTTTCCAGATCCTCTCACTAGCATCAGGGCCATAATTGTCTCACCTGCAGACATGAAGGGTAAATCTCTCTTCCTTTACTTTCCTGTGCTGATAGATCATGACTTCTTATCCTTTCTAGGTGGGTTCTGTCTGCTAGAGTTCCCCCATGAAGGAAGAGGCTATTCAAGGGCTGGGTACAGAGAGGCTTTTACAAAGCCCCCTTGCAAAAGGCTTTCAGGGCCAGTCCTGTGAGCTGGACCTGACAAAGCAGGGCTGGAGGGAAAACCACGCACTGCTGTAGTGTGCTGGTATTGTTCTGGGGCATAATATTCAATATTCAACTGGTGAGACATGTGGGTCCTGCCAGTGAGTCAACCTACCCCCAAGAGCCTTGGATAGTGCCTGAAACGGTCCTTTTCTCCAGCACAGAATCCTTCACAGAGCCCCTCCACATCCCTGCTGGTAGGTTTCTCAGCGCTCCTGTGTGATGAAAGCCATCACGCAGATGGCATGTCATGTAATCGCAGCATTGTGCAAGCAGCCTTGAGATCTTTGCCAGAGCCCTGCAGGACAGGAGAGGTCCTACTCAAACCAGCCCTCATGGACAGGGATGCTGACTCACTGGAAGGTGGAGTGACTTGCTTAAGACTGTGTACCTTGTGCACACGTGGTCGTGCTGTGATCTCCAGCTTGAACATGGAGAAGCAGGGTTGGTTTAGGCTGGCTGGGGTGCCACTGGCAGTGGAAGCACAGCACGGCTGGACCATCCGACTGTTTTGCCGCTGTCTCAGCTGATGTTTGCAGCCTGTGTGGAGCTCAGCTCCTGCAGCTACAGTGTCTGAGCCAGTGAGAGGCTGATCCAAGATCAGCACCTGCATTCATGTTTCTTTTGGCCAGGCCATCCCATAGCACACTTCTGGTTTTGCCTACTGGAAGGCGCCCCAGTATTTGGGCACTGGATGGAGGCGCAGGGAGAGTTTGGTTTGGCTCTGGACTCCCTGTCCTGAGCTGGAGCTGGCGAGCTGTGTCCTGAAGACATAGGCCTTTTTCTCCCATAGATAGGGATAATATTTCTATTAACAGGGTGGTGTGAAAGTCAAAGCCAAGTGAGCAAAAGTCCTGCTGAAAGACCTGCAGGTGTTGGAAAGCTACAGGAAGTCCACACTATGGTGTTCTCCTTTCTGCTGATACAGTCCAGAGGCAGAAATGTTGGTCAAAACAGGTGTTGCTGAGGGTGAGCCAGTCTCTTTGGAGACTGCAGAACAGCATCCTCAAGACAGATCCTCACAGTTGCCTGCATCCCTCACCAGTCTCTGTGCTTGGCTGAGGAAACAGCTCGTGCCCATGTTGAAATGCATTAGATTGGGTCACAGCCCAGGTGTGGGGCTGTGGGTGCTGTTTGGTTTCCTTGCATCTTGTGGCTCATCTCTCAAGCACTTTCTCAAGAGGCTTTCTTGTCTCCCACACCAAACCTCCTCCCTTGTTGAGTTTCCACAAGCTGGTTTCTACACTTGGATTTTGTGACTTACTCCCTTCCTCTTTGTCTCCTAAGGGTTTGATACTGCCTGCTGGGTTCACTGGAGATCTCTGAGAAGAAAGGAATCCATCTGTCCTTTTTCTTTCCTGTAGACTGCTTCCCTTGATTCCCAAAGCCTTTCTCCCCAGTTTGTTGTACTGAGTGACCATGTGTATGTCCCTACTTCAAGTCTATTTTCTTGGATCACCCTGAAGATGCTCAGAATTTGCTAATAGGGTTTGTAGTTCCTGACAACCAGCCCTTTCCTCAAGTATCAGGTGTGAGACAGGCTGCTGCTACATTGAGACCTGTTTCCTTGGTGGCAGGCTTCAGGCACAAATGCGAAACTTAAATTTCCCTTCTCAGCCTCTTCCTCTTCCACTCTCCTGTGTTCAGCCAAGGCTGGTGGAGCTCTGCCATCCCAAGCAGGAGGCTGGAAGAGGGGCAGCAGCAAGGTCCTCAGTGGTCAGTGCCACGTGGCTCGGTGACTTGGCTTGGCTGGAGGAGGAGAAATAGCATCTCCCATTGCCCAACAAGACCTGCTATGTGGTGTGTTCCTGATAACGTGCAGTGGGAAATCACCTCTCAAACCTGACCCATGGAGCTTGTGCTGATGAGATAAGTGTGTGCTGATGGGATCTGCCCTGGTTGGTAGTGTTACACCCGCGTTACACAAAGTGGGTTGCTCAGGCGGTGTTACTTCCTTCTCTAATACATTGGGGTGACACCCACACTTTCACCACTCTCAGGGCAGCTCAGGACACGAGGAGAGGCCATTGCATAGAGTGCAATAGGCAGGAGAAGGAGCCAGGAGGTGAGGCTCCCACTGCTGAGGCTGGCTGCTGTGGAGCAGAAGCATTTCAGAGGTGCTGTTAATGGGGAGTCCACAAAAATTGAACATGCTCAACATATCCCCTGAGCTTGTGAGCTTGACCTGCCAACAGGCCAACCAGCAGCTCAGTTCCCCCTGAGCCCTATTGCTGTGTGAGGCTGCACAGCTGGGGGGAAACCCTGGAAGCTGGCATTTCTGCTCTCCAACCATGGGGAAGAATTCATAGAATCCCAGACTGGTTTGGGTTGGAAAGGAACTTAAAGCTCATCCAGTTCCAAGCCCCTGCCAGGGGCAGGGACACCTTCCACTAGAGCAGGTTGCTCCAAGCCCCTGTGTCCAACCTGGCCTTGAACACTGCCAGGGATGGGGCAGCCACAGCTTCTCTGGGCACCCTGTGCCAGTGCCTCAGCACCCTCACAGGGAAGGATTTTATTCCTAATGTCTAATCTCAATCTCCTCTCTGGCAGGTTAAAGCCATTCCCCTTTGTCCTGTCACTACATGCCCTTGTAAAAAGTCCCTCTCCAGATTTCTTGCAGGCCCCTTTAGGTACTGGAAGGCTACTCTAAGGTATAAAAAGATACTTAATTGGATTATAGAATTCTCGACTACAAACTCCTTTGGTTCCTGCCTCCAGCACAGTGCCTGAGGGGGTCTGTGGGGCATCCAGTGTGGAGGGTGAACAATGCTTTGGTGGTATCTGTGGTCAGGCCAGCATGCAAATTGTGGGGGCAGATTAGGCTGCATGGGAGGCATAACTTTAAGATGATCATATTTCTTCTTATCTTAAATGATGTCTCTTATCTAAATGCCCTCAGTTGTGTCTTCTGCAACAAAAGCTTCCAGGTTTGAGTAGAAATGAGTTTACCAGGTGGCTGCTGTGGTGTGGATGGGTGAGCAGCAGACGCCTGGCTGCAAAGAGAAGCTTTCAATAACTTGTCTTTGGTGCGTGATGCTTGTGGAAAGCCGCTGGGCTGGCTGATTTCAACCATTTACTTCCCCTGGACCCCGTGCCTTGGGCCTCTGTACTGCCCTGGAGCGTGCGGTGTCACACTGGGAAGCAGAAAATGGCAGTAAGAATGAAAGGCAAGGAGTGTGGCCCTCCAGCTTCACCCTGGTTGTCTGGAATAGATCCTCTGCAGCGTTAGGAAACACTTACTCAGCTGGTCTAAGCTCCTGGTGAAGGATCTCGGTTTCACTGCAGCAAGCACGTCCACTCCAGCTGCCTTGGTCTGGGGCAGATGTCTGCTCTGCTCAAAGCCCACCCGATGTTTCTATGTAAACTCATTTTGGGTGGGATGTTTCAGAGCTCTGACAGTTTCTGTTGCTAAATAGTATGACCCAGATCAATAAAACTGTTTCTTGGCTCCCACACTGAAGGAGCTGGTGTCACTGTAAGCAGTGCTGAATGTGCCGTGGTCACGTATGCTCCATCAGGAACCGAGCTGGGTCGACAAGAAACACTGACTGATAGGAGCTTGAGAAACAGGTAGAGCTGACAGCTCTTGGAAATGTGTCATACCCGTTGCAGGTGCTAAGGAAGTGTTCAAATTCCAGGTTGCACACACAGCTTTCCTTCTGCCCTGCACCCGGGCGGGTTGTGAGCGGTGCTGGGCACGCAGCCTGCTGGGCAAGGAAGAGCAAGTACCTGGGTGGAAATAGTTACACTGCTGCATTCCCTGATTAGTTGTCTTTCCTAATTCCCCCCAAGCTTCGACGTGTGGACAGAAGAGCTCTGTGAATCTTTTGCCATAAAAAGTGCCTTTTTTCCAGCTGACTCTAGATCCGATTGAAGTGTTTTGGGGTGGGGGGTAATCAGTCACCGTTAGCACAAACTCATTTTGAAGTGCACGCATAAGGTGTAATATGCACAATGGACGTCAGAAACTTTGAGCTTTAGTGCTCTTTTAGAGGTAATTCTGATCTCCCTTCTTTATGTTACATAAATGTTATATATGTTTTCATATACTCGGAGAGTTGTATCGTAGCAGGATGCACTCAGCAGCAGTTTTCTGTGTTTCATTCACCATTTAGAGACCTCTGGGAGTCTTTGGGAGAAAAAACAGTGAATATTGTTTTATGACAGAGAGGAAAAGGTATTGGGGTTTTTCTTAAATTGCTTGCTTTCTTACTGGTGAGTTGTTCTCAGCCTTCCAAAAGGCCAAATGAGGTTTTTTGTTGTTGAAATCTAACAGAAGACTTCCCACTGGATAGCACTGGGGAAAATTTTCTTTTCCAAAGGTGGAAATGTTGGGCGTCTATTATGTGATTCGGTGGGAGTCGTTCTGCAACGTCATCAAGGTGGCATCTGCTGCCAGCCAGCACCTACTGACGTGCTCTGAGTGAAGCTGGGTGAAAGACTTCTGTGAACAGCAGATTTACAGACAAATGTCCCTTCTATACTCTGAAGCTGTTACAGATTCAGCTTTGGTCAGGGCAGTGCTGGGGTTGTTGCTGCTCTCCTGTGCTCACAGCACTCCCTTGAGGTTGCCTCCTGGTGCAATTCCCTCTTGCTTCTGGCAGGATTTGAATCCATTTTGCCCAATTCCTAAACCCTACTCATCCTTTTTATTTTTCCCAGCATGTTTTCAGTCAGGTGGGAAGCTGCTCGGTTTGTCCTATGTCGAAGCTCATGGAGAGGGGGGAAAATAAACTCTTGAATGATGAAGGTATTAGACATGAGAGCTAATTTCCAAAACGTCAGGAAGGAAAAGGATCTCTAAACCATGCTCCCTGGCTTGGCAAAGCCGTTGCTGTGACGTTACCTGCTTGGGTAACATCATGCGTGCTTCCCCTCTGGGCTTGGATGATGAAATGACTGGTTGATGTTAGTGGTATCCCTGTCCAAGTGATGTGGCCCTTCACCACAAGTGTTGGAAGGCTGCTGTGACCTTGGGTTGGTGAGGAAATCAAAAGGAATTCAGACAGGAAAATCCTTGCAAATTCTTGCCCTGGACTGAAGAGCAAGGGATAAGTGACCAAATAAATCAGAACTATTCCCTTCCGTCACACACAGACTTTCTGTTTAGACTCTCCAGGGAGCAGACCTGGAATCTCATTCCAGAGGTCTGGTCTGAAGGACCTGGCACTGGGGACAAGCGCAGCGAAGATGTTGTCTCACTTTCTGGGTGTTGAGACGTGACAATGTGCCCTTGTGTAGCTGTGAAATGTCAGCAGCGAACGTTTACCGACGGTGCCTGACGTGCCGTGCCTGTCATTTTGGACCATCTGTTTCTTACTGCAGAAATGTCTCTTGTCTTTCTTGCTGTCTTCCTCAGCCTGATTCTTCTCTTTCCACTCATGGTCCCCACTGCAGGTGCTGGTCTCTCCCTAGTTTTCCCTGGCTCTGCTCTGTAACCTCCTGCCTACCAGCATACCAGTGTCTTGGGTTTGGGGTTGATTTTTTTCATGGTGGATTTGTACCCCTCTTGTGAACTCCTTTTTGCTCATTCAAGTGGCTCTTGCTGTCTCTCCATCCCCTTTGTGTGGAAGAAACACATTCAGGCTGTGCCCCTGACTTCCACTTGTTCCAAGCCCCGGGGACTGGAAAGCTTGTCCTGATGTGATCACGTAACACGTGGAGCATACCCCTAATGCAGGCATTTGTTGCCAAAGTAACCAGGGAAATGGAAAATACCTGCCTGACTGTATGTGGGGTGGTTCTCCCAAAGGACTCTTCTCAGGGAAAAAATTCCCCTGGTCTTTTTTTCCTCCTCTGGCCATAGCTGGTTCTTGCTTTGTGCTTTCTCCTCCCTGGGCGGATGATAATTGGAGGAGAGCATTTCCCAGGAATTCTTTTTTGGGTGAGCCTCTACAGCACAGTATTTATTTTGCAGGATTGATGTGTTGTGCACTTTTCTTTCTGTTCAAGCAAACGCACACAAATAACACTGCTTTTATCTGCCCAGGTCCAGACCGTGCCCAAAGCCTCCTCTTGACGTGACTCACTCCTGGGCAAGCCCTGGAGAAAGCAGATGTGGTAATTCAGTTGCAGATCCCATCCTTTTCTCACGGCCCTGTGGTCAGCCGGCTCTGTCAGACGTGCTGTGGGTAGCTGACGGAGGAGCGAGGTCCTCCCCGCAGGAGCCTTGCATCAGCCAAGCACCTGCTCCTGCACCTCCTGCCCCGCTCCAGCCCTCCCGGAGGGATTCTCCTGGTTTGTGGGGGCACTCATTCCCACAGCCAATTTGGGACACTGTTCTCTACCAGCCGTGCCGGTTTGGTTCTGGTGGAGGTGTTGGTGTAGACAAGGTTCTTGATCCTTTGAGTAGTTCGTAACAAGTAGTTCACAAACAATATGCATCATCCCTTTTGTTGATGTCTTCTCCTCTGCAGGCTTCCATGAGGGTAAGTTTTGTTAGCAGAAAAATCTGTTGTTTTCACAAAATGATGGGGTTTTTTCTCCTGTTTTCCCTTTCTGTGTCTTCCTTTTTAATCCTTAAGTAAAACCTCAACATAAAGAAAAATACATATTTTAGGGAAAAAACCCACATAAAACTGAAGGGGGAAGGTAGAATCCAATTTGATGAATAATAAATAATCTTGGGCTCAGAAAAGCCTCAGCTATTTTTCTCAAAGCAGCCAGTGCACTACCAGCTTGATTTGCTGCTATAAATATTGGCCAGGTTCTTTCAACTCTTGGGAAGGTAAATGAGAAGCAGGTGCCAGGTTTGCTTGGTATTGCATGTCTGGGATGATGAAAGGGCCAAAGAACCTGGAAGATGTGTAATTGCGAGTGGGGTGCTCAGCCATGCGGTCTGGGAGCCCAAGCACCAAGGTGCAGCAGGGAGGCATGTGCTTGATGTGGGATCTCCCTTCGCCACGGTTCCTACCTGCCAAACACCAGCCTGGAAGATAACTGGCGCTGGCTCCAGGATGGGAGGATGCTGAAAGTGTTCCTGCCCAGACAAAGAGCCAAACCTGGGTGACGTGGCACCGGGTGCACCTTCAGGTATTTGCATCGCTGCTCAAGGCTAACACTGCCCATGCACCCGTGGTGGTGGAGCAGTCAGACATCAGTGGACAGGTTGGTGCTGTGATGTCTTTCCTTCCTTCCTTGTGCTTTAGAGGAGCAGTTTTGCTTCCTCAAGTCCCACACATGACAGCAGAAGCTTTGTCCTCTCTCTGTTTTCAGTGAATCAAGTTTTTATTCTGCTTTCCTTCACAATCTGCTTCAAATGTAATAGAGCCCCTTCTGCTTGACACCCTCATAACTCTTAAACTCACAGCACTTGTCTGTCTCTGCATCTCTCCATGGCTGCTGTCCAGCTCCAGGGCTGCCATCATCCATCCAGGGCCGGTTGGTGTGGGATTGTGCATGGTCCCTTTTGGCACAGCCAGAGCCTTGGATTTGGGCTTCTCCCCAGCCCTGCCTAGCACAGGGCTTGAGCACAGGCCTGAAGGAGGAGATGAGTACAGCCTTTATGGGTCCGACTGGAAGCATCTCCTGTTTCCAGCAGCAACCATGAGGGATGCCATGGGGTTAAAAGAAGAATTAGGGGCATGCGTAGACCCATACTTCCCTGGCAGGCAGCCTCTGACCAGCCATGATTTAAGCTCTGCTTCCCCAGCATAGATGGTTTCGAATCCATTGTGCTTAAGAGAGGATGGTTTCTTCTCCAGGAGTTTACAGCCTCCTTTTTCTATCACAATTTAAGCTTGTCCTCCAAGCTCTGTTGAAATGCCTCACTCACCAAAGCTGCGGTTACTTTCCTGAGGGGTTGTTCTATACCCTGTGGATTGAGATCCAGGCAGTGCCCGCTCCACCGGGATGAGGAGGGCAGTGAGAGCTTTCAATTTCTTCCTGCTCTTTCACCTTGCAGGTTCAAGACTGAGGAGGATGTGTTAGGCTGGGAGATGCATTGCTCTTCACTGCATCTTTCTCTGTCTCCTTGTGGTGGCTGATAAGACACCATCACAGGGCTGACTTGACTGGCCAAACTGTTGAAGAAACCAAGTCCTTGAAAACAGTTATCTGAAGAACAAGAAACATTTGGGCATATTTGTCCCTTAGCTTACCAAAGGGTTATTAATGACTTTTCAATGGAGCCAGTTAAGTAGGTGCATTGATAATGGCATAACAAGAGCTGCATCACTACCAAGGTAAACATCAAGTGGTCTTCCACTGGGTGCTACTTAAAAGCTTGAGCAGCCATGAAACCCTCTTGTCCCCAGTCTGAGAGGTTTTACTGTTGCTGGTTGGTTGTTCTGGTTTGTTTTTCAGCGGCGTGGCCAAGGGGGGTTCTCCAGCAGCACTGCCGTGGGGAGCCTGGCTGCGGTCCTGCCTCTGCCCCGCCATCAGCCCCGGTAGCATCACGGCCATTTCCATGGCAACGTCATGTGCGGGGCCATAATAAAGTCGGATTGCAGCCGCTTCCCTCTGTGTGCAGGCAGGAGAGCAGTTTTCTGAGGTAAGAGCTCAAATGAGTTGCTGAGGAGCGTTTTGGCTGGGGAAAGGCAGAGTTTCCAGCAGCCAGGGAGGCTGTTTGTGCAGTGTGAGAAATGCAGAGTGAGTGAGTTTTCTGGGTGTTCTTTTGCTCTGCCAAGTAGATTTCATGCACACTTGTAGTAGGAGCTAAATTTAAAGAGTGATTGTCCAGAAACAGCTATGGAGCAGGTCTCTGAAGTCTCTACCTGTCCCACAGGGCCATAATATGGTCTACGTATTTTCTTAGAAGTGGCTTTGAAGGTTGCTGTGGGATCCAGTCTCAGCTTGGAGTCTGCTGCTGGGTGGCTGCTTGTCATGGGCCAAATGCTGACAGCCAGGCTGTGGGGAGAGCTCACACACAGCCCATGAGCTTGATCACCTAAGAGCAAGAACTGGGCAGGACTGTGTTTTGGCTTGGCTAGTGATGAAGATGAGACCATGCTTGCTCTCTTGCCATGGACAGCCTGGAGGACAGAGCTGCTCTGTTAGCTCCCAGCAGGGTTACCAGCATCCTTCAAGCTGGTGTAGGGGGAAATGGAAAGGTTCATTTGTTCTGCAAGCCCTGGTCCATCCTGTCCGCCTTCCATCATCCTTCTATCTCCTCTCTGCTGGGGTAATCAGGGCACCAGCCCTCCTCATGGTAGGTGATCTAAGGATCCTTGGGCCAAAGGACTTGTGTAGTCCCTGTTCCTGAGCATTGTCTGCTCTGGCACATGTGTTGTAATCCAACAGTGTCCCTTTGGTATCTCTGGAAGCCTCTTCCAAATGAGGCCATGATGGGACTGTTGGTGGTGGCTTTTGAGGAGACTGTTGGTTGATTGCTCTCCAGCACTGTCAGCACAGCGGCTGCGTTTGCAGGCACCCAAAACGAGTCCTTTGACCCCAGCGTGGCAGTTCCAGCACTTTGGTTAAAAGCAGGAACCCTTTTAATGTGGTCAGACCTGGCTTTCCCTGTCCAGTGCTATTACAACTGGTAAAGCGAGATTTCTGGAGGGGTTTAAGAGCACAGTTTCTATTTGAGTATCTAAACCGTACACAAGACCAATGGGATTTAAGCACTGTGAGGGCTTTGGAGGACAGGGCATGTGAGCTGTGCTGAAGTGGGAATGGGGAGGACACTGAGGTAATTTGCTGCTTTCTGAGAACACCAGATGCATCTCAGTGAGGTTTCTTTGGTCTCTCCCTGCCCAATTTCATGGGGTAACATCAAAGGAGGCTGCCAGTGGAAACAAATGGAGACCGAGGTAACACCTTGTCACGGGAGAGCCTCAGGAGCCCTGGCCAAGGGAAACCCGCCTGCCCAGCTCCAAACGGGCTGGCAAAGCCGGCTCTTCCCAGCACAAAGTGTGTGGCTATGCTAACCCTCTCCTGGGCTGTGTAATTGCTGTGCGTGGATGGGTTTGTTGGCCACTGCCCAGGGCAGCTGCTTATGGCAGAAATTAGGGCAAGTGCCAGCGGGATATCACAGCCCAGAAGGTTTTAGGGAAGGATTTGGGTGTGGGTTAAAATGCTCAGTCCCCAGGAACTGTCAAATGTCACAGAGGTTCAGGACCACAAATACTCTGTGGTTTACTGCATTTCCCCCCGTCCCGTCCCTGCCACCACCTCTCCTGTGTCCCCCGCGATCTGGTTGTGAGCTGCGGGTGTGTCCTGGAGGTGTCACCTGGATAGCACCCACCAACCCACCTGGCGGGTGGGAAAACCAGGGTCTGGCTCTAGCACCAGCCCTGCCAAAGGGATCTCAGCAATTTCAAAGTATCTTCTCTGCTGCGCTTGGCTTGCTTTCAGCAGTCTTTTGCTCAAACACCGAATTCCTCCTTGGGAAGTGTAATATTCATGAAGGAGACACGTTAATTAGCAAGCCGTCTGCTCCTTGCTTTGGCATGTGAGTAGGTGGTGTTACCTCTGGAATTAGGTTGGAATCCGTTTGGTATTTAGGTGCATTTGATTTGCGAGAGCTTGGAGGCCCCTTAAAGAGCTCCTCTAAAGCATGTTGAGCTACACACAACATGCTTCATGTTATGTGTTTTCTCTCTGTAGGTCTGGGGCATCCAAGGAGAGCTCATTCCCAAGCAGGCGTCCCCCAGCCATGTGAATAAACTGCAGAGAGCTGACCGCTGTCGATCAGAATGGATCCTGTCATTCATGGACACATCTTTCCCTGCATCCACAAACAGATCCACGACTATCTCAGACTTTGTCATGGAAGTTGCTATGGGGAAGCCGATCCTCAAATTGCACTTTACCTTTGGTTGGAAGCCTAACGAGCAAATTCCAGTTATGCAGCTTTGCTGCTGTCCCCAGCCTGGAGGAATATCACTGCCTCTGTTAGAGTTATAAGCCCAAGGGTTATGTTTCAGCCTGTTACTGAACCCTGACAGCATGGAAGTGAACATAGAAAGGTACAAACACCATCAAACCCACTTAATTTCAAATCAATTCTTGGCTATTTCTACCACCAACATGATTCCGGTGCTAGTATATGGTCTTCAAATATCAGTAAATTTTGGCAACTTCTCTTGAGCATAAGGAGACAGGATCTCTGGAATCTAGGGTTTTTTTCCCCCAAATCTTTTCAAGAAGCCTCCCCCTTCTCCTAATTCTAGGATTAAGAAGGTAGGGAGTGAAGATGCTAAAAAAGGGCTACAAATATTGCTTGTGTTGTAGCTGAGAAATTAAAGCTACTTCCCTTTTGTAAATGATTTCCAATGGTTTTAACATTATCTTTTTTTTCTTTTGTTTTTGTCACAGAAAAAAAATGAAAGGAAAAAAAGGGGGGGGAAGTAATGAAAAGGCCAAATGTTTCATTTTCTGGTTAATCTCTGAAGAACTTTAGAGAGCAAAGAAGTGGCTCATGCTAATTTCTGGGAAAAGGAAAAGAAATTCCAGTTTCTTCATGTGATTTTTCTTTTTTTTCCCCTACCCACTTGAAATAATTCATCCTGCCTTAAATGAAAAGGTTTGATTTGGAAACGGCAGCAGAAGGTGGGTATTTGGGGGTGTGTTGGCAGGGCCATCCTGAGTGGATCAAAGCTTTTGGAAGGGCAGCATGCAGCCCCGGCACTGTGGGATGAGCTATACTGGGCGAAACCACAGCAGGTGCTGCTGGGGTGGGCAAGGAGGTGAAGATGCCAGCCCAGAACATCTTTAAATGCCTCCAGTACAGGAGCTCAGTCCCCACTCCTGTTAGTGTGGGAGCTGCTCCCAGCTTCTCTCCTTGGGTCTGGGGATGCCCCTTCCCAGGGTCAGGAGCCTGGGCACCCAGCATCCTCCAGGACAGCTCCTTGCCCCCCCTGCCCTGCATATTTTGCTGGGCATCAAAGGGATCAGAGTTAAAACCCATCTGCAATGTGAGGTGTGTGTCCTCCCTTCCCACCGCAGCCCCTCTGGAAGACGTTCATCGCTAATGCCATGTTTCTCTTACTTATAGGAAGGTTTCTGCATCCACGTGCATCCCCCGTCTAGGCCACATGGGCGTCCACTGGAGGACCTTGACCTCAGGGTAAACAGAGGCTTTACTGAGCCCATGAACTCCTGGTTATCCACGGCATGACGGTGCTTCCAAGCCAGGTTCAACGAGAGGGACTGAGTTGGATGGGTTGTTTCCTTTCTGCCTTTTCTGAGCCTTTTCCCACCGGTGTCACCCACCTCACCAAACATGAGCCCTGTGGGGCTGCTTCTCCACGGCAGTGGTGTTAGGTGCACCCAGCTGCTCCCTGCGGTGCCAGCCAGCTCTCTGGGAGCAGAAAGCCATCATTTGCTGGCACCTTTGGAAGCATATCCCGCAGCAGAGGACCGCTGTTGTGCCTTCTTTCCCCAGCTGATGGTGTTGGGGAGGAGAAGGCATGTTGGGAGAGAATGACTTCACAGAGCTGCTCCGGGAATCGGTCATCCTCTCCTCACAGCGAGGGCTGCTGGAAGAGAGCCCAGCAAAGCCCTACCAATGATGTCTTCATCCTCGTACCCCATTACAGGCAGGGTTTGCAAATGCTGAGGCGATGCTGTTCACTGAAAAGCCAGCCAGCTCAGCCAATAATGTGGCTTTTAGTGGCTCTGCTCAAAGCTCTGAGAGCTTCACAGTGTGTTTTGGTTGGATGGCTCCATAAGAGTGGATGAAGTGAATGGAGAAAGCTGGCTCTTTGGCTGCTTTTCTCAAAGTGAGTGAGCTTTGCCTGAATGATGAACCCAATATGGCTGTTTCTAGACCCCACAGCTCTGCAAGATGAGGATTTCCCCACTTACAGGTGTAATGATGTTCTCCAGCTGCACCTGAAGCACAAGGCAGGAATCTCCTAATGCAGCTCAGCAACCTTGGGCTCAGTTGGTCACTGATGAAATAAACCCAGGCCTCAGCATGCTGTAAGATATCCCCGCAACCCAAAATCACAACAGAAGGGTGTGTAGAAACACTCCAGTCCTGGTAAAAGGGCTGCACATCCACTGTGTGTTGTACAGGGAGAACTCCTGTCCTGTCCCACATCCCTCACTGGGCTGCTTTTGCAAGAGTGAGAAGCATGTTCATCAAAGACATCTCCACTGGAGTGCCAAAAATGCTTTAAAATTACCTGTTTTCCATTGGGAAGGGGAAGAAATACAGAATAAATGGTTCTTGTAAGCTGTCTCACATGAAACACCAAAGGATGGAGGCAAGTAATTAATGAATCTCACCAACCCTATTGGAAGGGTGCTGGCCGCAGTACTGGGAAGCGGCTATGGAAGGCAGCTGCCTCCCTTGCTTTGATCCAAACCAGTGTGAGCACCCATGCTGGCCATCCGGAAACACAGGCTCATGCTGGATCCAGCGGTGCCAGAACCTGAGGTGAGAGATGCTTCTCTTTGAGTCAGGATCAGTAACCTCTGGATATAATGAAAACTAAAAAGGCAGGACCTCCTCCTCTGCTCCCCCACGGAGAAGATGTGGCAAAACCTTCCCTGAGTTCTGGTTAGTGCTCTAAGCAGAACAGGGGATATTTCTAGCAACCTGACTTCCAGGCAATGAACCACATTCAGTCCTGTGGTTTATTGTATTAAATAATTATGGGATTTAGCTCATTTACCCTGTGCTTTTTCACACCCTAGGTGACCACGTGATGGCAAGTACAAGACGAAGCAGTGGGAGCTGGACTCCATGCCCAGCTCCACCACTGCCACAAGACATGACCATGCCTCCAACCCCCCGCCCGATGATGGTGAGCTCAGAGGTGTTGAGGTTTACACTGGCCGTGCACTGGGCATCCTGAGCAGGGGATAATGCAGTGGTAGTGTCTGGAGCACTCTGGGAGCCCTGGGAAGCTCTGGTGTGCAGGGAGCTGGGAGCTGTTACATCTTGCTGTGTAATGAAACACTACCACACCTGTGCAAATTTCCCCATAGCCTGAGGCTTGGGTGGAAATGTGTTGGATCATTAAATCAAGCTCTTAAGAGCTACTTGAAGATGGAAGATGTGAAATCAGGCATACGAAATGGAGATCGTGTCTAGACGATCCCCTGAGCATCTGCCTGCCTCGAGCAGAGCTGCTGTTTGCAGCAACTCCGGTTCTTGGCTTGTGCCCCTGGAGGGACAGGCAGAGCTTGCTCGTGCAGAAAGCCCAGCTATGCTTCCGCTCTGCCTTTGCAGAGCAGTTGGGGCTTGCCTGGAAAGGCCGGGATGTCACCTTGCATTGAGGAGCCAGCCAGCGAGCTCAGCTTGGTCGTGCCAGTTAGGACAGGACCAAAGGGAGATCTAGGCAGAGGCATGCAGCTCTGGATGCAGACTCCAGGTGCTGGTCTTGAGGCAGAGTCGGTCCTGCTTTGTGGAAACATGCATCCCCAGGGTTTGTGTGTTGCTCCTTCACCTTCCCTTCCCAGGGAGTGAGATAACTCCTAAAGCCAGGACTGTGCACTGGAGTCTGATAATGCAGTATCTTTTCCTTTGGTAGCCAGGACTGCAGGGTAGCAAGCTAATTGCGGGGGAGATATCACACCACATGTTCATCCTGCAGCTCCTCAATGGAGAATGACATATCTTACCTCTGGGCAAGGGAGTGGATCAGATCACGGGAGCCACAGTTTTCCCCTGGAGACCTGTGCAGAGCTGAAGCAGCTCCAATCACAGCTCCAGTCACAACTCCCAGGCTTGGTGCCAGGCCCATGCCAGGCTGCACTGGTACAGGGGCTGATAGAGCATCCAGGTTTTGGCTGGCAGAGGAATCCAGCCAGGCTGCTGGTGCTATGAAGGCTGCAGGATCCTGCTGCAAGACCAACTCAGCTGCTTCTTTCAGAGGAGCTGTCTGCTCTGGTGCAGAGCAGGGCCAGATGCTATTTACTGGTGAGGAAGAGGAGAATGGGTTCAAAACTAGATTTTTTTGGGAGTGATTTTTGGCTTGGAGTGTCTGTGGTAGCTGTGGGGGACCGGCCATAGTATCTTCATGGGTCAAGTATCCCCAGCCCATGAGCATGTTTTGTAAGGCTGTTCCCTTCAGTGCTGCCTGCTCCCTCCATGCAGCTTGTTACTGATGAATCTCTGCATCCTCCCTAGGAGACAGAGCTGTTGCTGGTGCGATGTGAGCCGGACTATGGGTGGTACCCAGGATGCTCAGTGGAGGGGCTGTCTTGCTGCATCTGAAACCCAAACACAATTACCTGGTGTCTGCTAAGCTGCAAGGACCAGGCAGCACTGCTCCACTGCCTGCAGAAGGTACCTGCAGCAGCCAGTAAGTGGCTGCTTCTTACTGCTGAAGCATCATTAATTTTTTTTCACCAGCAGCTTCTCCTTTCTGTAACCGCGGCCCTGAGGCACTCACTGAGCTGGGGCCGAGGGAGGGGGAGCAGAAGGTGAGGCCGAGTGGAGGAGCAGCTCATTTTCAATACAAATAAATGAGATGTGGGCAGCTTGTTTTCCTCCTGCTTTGCCCCTGTAGTGAGATGCCAGGCTGGGATCTTCCCCTTGTCTCTGCCTGTCTGCATGGCACCGGATTGGTCTGTAAATCCCTGTCCCCTGCATGGGGACAAATGCAAACCCACTGCCTCTTCAGGTGACGTTCAGCACACACTTCTTGTGCTCCTGCCGCCTCCCTGCAGTCATAGCTCAGAAGCTCAGGCTGTAGCATCTGCTATCTTTAGTTGTACAGCTCTGAAATGCGTATTGGCTTCATCACATGTTTAGCACTGTGGGATGTGCCCAAATATTAAGTAACTTCCTAAGCTGGGTCTAGCTCAGATCAATGGGATCTAGAACTGTTTTCTTTCCACTTGGGCCACAGAGAGCATTTTTACAGATAATTAGAAGTGATGGTGCCCTCCCCAACCTGCTGGTGGGAGAGGAAGTAGTCAGGTGAGATTTGGGTTGAAGGTTTGCTTGAAGAAAAATAAAGTGCAAGTCTACTGGAGGTGTTTCACTGGGCCTGAAGATACCTTAAGTATTTTGGAGAGGATCAAAACTGATGCTAGATGGTTGCCCATCACTGTCAGAGGGGGTATTTGGAAGCAAAAGCCCAACTCCAGAGCTGGATTTTGGGTTCCTCTTTCTTAGGAAGGGGGCTCAACATTTGGGACTTGCCTCTTCTCCACAGGAGAGAGGCAACAGGGTGAATAACTCTCTCCTCCACAGGAGAGAGCCCAACAGGGGTGAATAACACGATGGCTGTACCCCCTCTCCCCAAAGCGGCCTCAGGCAGCTCCCATTAGATCATTTTAAAACCAGCCCTGCTTGGCCTCTGTGTCCGATTTAATCAGCATGACCGAATACTTGCCGACGGGGAAGCCTTGTTTGATTGTGGAGGTAATAAGATGATTCGAACACAAGAGCTGATAGTTTCAAGTAAGTGAAACTTAACCTCGCTGTATAAAGCGTTATTGTCCTGCCACAGAAATCCTCTGTCCGGGAGAGCACAGCTGTGGGGAAAATAAATGCTGCTCTTCTTTTTTCTTCCTTTCTTTCTCTTTTTGCTGTTTGTTTGTTTAAAACCCGGGGACCTCGGGTTGGTTTGCTCTTGCTGGCTGTGATGGAGCGGTGGTGGGATGTGGGCACTGAGCTCTGCCCAGGGAGCTGGGGCTCCCCAGGGGACTGGCGGGCAAATTCCCTTTAATCCAGGGAATTAAATCCCAAGCAAAGCCATTGATGGTCATGAATTTAGTTGAGATCCAGGCCAAATCCGGTCCCCATTGAAGTTAAGAGCGAGCTTTAGCTGCTGGTTTCAGAGGGGTCAGGGCCAGGACCTGTAGCCGCATTGCTTTTCAGGCAGTTCAGAGCGTGTTTATGAAGGAAAAGGGGATTTTATTTTGTTTGCTTAGTTTTATTTGTTTAAAACCTCCTATTTTCTGGAATTTCTCACCCACGCACATCAATGGTGTGGACAGGCAGGGTCTTGGTCCATTTGGTTTTGGGTGCACTCAGGAATCCCCGTGGGGATTTTCTTTCTGGCAGAGCTGGGATACTCTCTTCCCGCTCGTAGCTGACATAAAAACATTTCTCCTGTTTAAGTTGCACTTATTTATTTGTCCAAACACAGCAGCCCAAGCCTCTGTTTGTGTGCGTGTGCTCAAATGTCTTCTAAAAGCCACTCCTACCACCCCTGCAAAATAGTTGGAGGGTGATACAAGGATGATAAATATCTGGCCAACGGGAATGCTTTGGAGTGAATGAACGGGAATTGTGAATGGGAATGGCTGTGTGTGAGTAGCGCTGCGGCAGTGGTGACTTCACTTGGTGTGAGACCGAAATAACCGAGGCGATGCCCTTGTGTCCCAGGGGACAGGCAAAGACCCTGAGCACCTGGCTCAAGAAAGTCCCTCACTCAAGAAAGATGCTTCATCCAAGGTTTTATGCTGGCGTGGATCGAGGTCTGGATTAGTGCTTAATGGTTCACACTGAAATCCGTGCTTAACTCAACATCATCTCGCAAAGGGGAAGCAGTGATTCGTAATGTGCTATGGGAATCAGCTGTCCTGCTCATCAAAGCTTGCAGCTTGCTCACAGGACATTTGTTGAAGATGTTGTAAGAATTTTACTGCTTGGGACTGACATAATGTCACTTTATCGTTAATATCCAGGGAAAGCCTCAGAGACTATGTCCGTACCAAACAGTGGTTCAGTGCTGGTGAAACCTGCTGGTGAGAGTGTGCTTCTGCAAAAATGTGACTTTTTTTTTCTTTCCTCTTGGGAGCTGTCAAAGCCTTATTATTTTTTATTATTTTCAAGCAACACCTCTGCGACGTCCTCACACTTCTCCAAGGATATCTCTTTGCCATTACTACTAAGTAGGTGCTTTTTAAAAGGATTAGAAAAATGAAGGCTGAAATGAAATCCAGGAACAATCAAATCATCCAGTTCTGAAATTGATTATAAACCCAAATGTTTCTGGAGAAATCTCTGTTTGAAACATCGACTCTTCTGACTCTGAATCCACAAATCATTTGTAACTTGGGTGAGAAACACGTGCAGCTTCAGTGAGGGCTGAATTTCCATCAGCAGGGACATCCTGGAACGTGAAGGGTTTTCCTTTCAGCCTTACATTGGGCTCTGGGGCAGGGATCATCCCCGCTTGGTATTCCTGCTGCTTTCACCACTATGTGCTGCTCATGCTCACGATCTCCTTCTCTCCAAATGATTTTCCATGGGGACTTTGGCTTTCCCAGTTAACATGTCCCCAAAACAAAACAAAAGCCTTTCTGACAGTGAGACCTATGAGGTGATGGGGTTGCTGAGGTGCCGCACCTCCCAGTGCACACCAGCCAGTGGTGGAAGCAGGAGGAGACACCAGGTCCTGAGCCCAGGGCTTATTTTCTCCTCCTCTCTGGGTGATACCAGGGCAGAGGCTGCCTCTCCTCCCATGAGCACATGGTACCCAATCCCACGAGCTGCTTTGAATCCCCTAAGTTATTTTCTCTGGTTTATGGGCATCTTCCTCGGTCTTTTTTGGAATGCTTTGGGTTTTGCTTGAAAACATTGCAATAGCAAGGAACTGTTTTTGACAGAAGATCCAGCCCTTTTCTTTGCATGTCCTCAACACAGAGGCAGCAACTGTTAGAAGAAAACCCCAGATATTTTCGGCGTGACGTGTTTCCTGTCTGCCACTGTTGTGGGCACAGGGAGATGCAAGAGCACTTGCCCAACAGCCACTGTAAGCTTTGCTCTGCTGGCTGCACCCTGAATCTGCCATGTGCTCTTCTTTCCCAGGGCAGCAGAAACCAAGTCTCCAAGCTCACACAAGTTGCATGATCCAGCTTTTCAGGCCCACGCCTGCCTTGACCCACACCACAAATAGCCCAGCTTGGCTCCGCGCCCTTCAGGTGCTTGTGATGGGGGCTCCATGGGCCTGCACCTTGCATCTCTCCTAGCCCCATCCGCAGCACATTTGCAGCTCCCTTAGGGATTGCTTGTGTCCCAGGACCCCACCACTCCCCAACCTGAATCTCCAGCTCTTCTGTGCTTCCTTTCTTCTCTCTGCTGCCCATAGTTAGGGGCAGATCTCAGACAATGGACTCATGTAGGAATGGGAAGAGTAGTTGATGTGGTTTGGGCTGGCTAAGAAGGAACTCAGTAGTGGGTAAACCCAGGATGGGTGTGATCTCCCTAAAGGCCTCCCTGAGTCCTTGTCTTCTCAACTCAGGGTCCTTCAGCATGTACCAGACTCAGATCCCAAGAAGCTCCAAGTCATGTTTCACTTCTGCAAAGCCTTGGCCTGCCCATGTCTAGCCAGAGGTGGCTGATGAAGCTCCTGGTGTCTTCCACAGGGATCCAGAGCAGGGACCCTGGCTCTGCTTGCCTTTCCCCATGTAGAGGTAGCTTCAACTGCCGGCATAACATCACTCATCTCCAGCAGAGATGCAACAAGCAGGGAAACTAGGCCAAAACATGGGTGTTTATCTGCCTTGTCTCTTGAAAAATCTATTTTTCTTTCTTTCTTTGGTGACCTGTGCCTTAGCCCAGCTGGAGAAGAGCTGTTTTACAACACATGGCTGGAAAAGAGAGGCTGAATCAGAGAGTTTTGGCAGTGTTTGGTTGAAGGTGGGGTTTGAGCACAGTACCAGTGGCAGGAGCTGCAAAGGCTCAAGCAGCCCCCCAGGATCCTCCCCAGCAGCTGCAAACCCGTCTGCACCCTCTCCTAGAGGCAACCCAGCACTGGAATTGGGATTTCTCTGTGTGTGCTTTGATCTGAGAAGGGCTTTTTTTCTCACAGGGAGGGTTGCATGGAAATAGCCTGATGTGGGAATCTGCTCGTTGTACCGAAGGGGTTAAAGTCTGCTCTCTCCTCCTAGACTGACCATGGAAAATACTGGTCATGTCAGGGACTAAATGCAGGACAGAAACTAGGGCTCCTAGGATACTGTAATACAAATAATACAGCTTGTTCCATGAGCAGTGTAAACCAGCAAAGCCTGGTTTCCACTGGGTTTGTGTTGTGGGCTAAAGGGTGCACATGGGCTCTCGCTGGCTGGTAAGAGATAAACATGTGCTTGTCATCTTCCCATCAGCCACCAAGCTTCACAAAATTGCATTCCTATAATAACTGGGAGCCCCTGTACAGTGTGGCTGGAAGTATCCACCAGAGAGGAGTGGCGGAGAGGAGGGTTGTGCGGATGGTATGGCTGCATAAACCCTGTTTCCACAGAAAATGAGGCTGTAAAATAAAGGATGCAGATAGAGCATCCTCTGAGGAAGTTTAATGATATTTCCACCAGTTTCTGCCCCAAACTATGCATCCACTTTGTGATGATGCTCATTTTGCTGGAGGCAAAGGCACCTTGAAAGGCAGAGGTGCCACATGGCAGAGCGATGGGCTGGGGTACTTTGGGTCCACAGGTGAGTGAAGGTGTTGTAGAGCCTCTGGTGTCCCCTCTGAGCGCTCGCTGGTGTGGAGAAGCCCTGGCAGAAAGCTGTGTCTATGAGTGAGTGGAGGAGATGGGAGAGCCCCATTCTTGTCCTTGCTCACCTGGGTAGGAAGCAGCATGGTCCACACCCCTCTCCCCAGTCTCCTAAGCCAACTGGGGCAGTCGTGGCTCTGGTGTGCTCCTTGGCAGGTTGTCCCTTGGTTTGAGGGATGAGCATAAATGCTGTCCCAGCTAGTGGGGTGGGCCGGAGGCTCTTTGCATTGCTGAGCAGGGTGGTTTGCAGGAGGATGACACAGGCTGGGATGACTGGTTGCTGTGAATGTACTAGACATTACTGGGGTGCTCTGTAAGATTAACAGGAAGGGAGGAGAGGGTCTTAAGGTAAACAGAGCAAAGCTGGCAGATGACTGCACCACGTACGTGCAGCCTCGTCTAAGCCTATTTATATAAACCATGTGAAACCCAAATTAAAATTTCATCCATCTGCTGTGCTGTGAGTCGCTCTTCACTGGCACAGCAAGCAAGGAAATGTTCTTAACTCCGTCAGATCTGCCTCAAGCGTGAGAAAGATTCTATACAAACCCCAGAGCTGGTGGGAGGGCAGAGATGATGCATGTTGCAACGTCCTGCAAGGCTGCAGGACATGGTGTCACCAAATCCTCCATAGACAGCAGTAATGACATCAGGGGCAAGCCAGGAAGAGATGTGGATGTTCAATGAGAAGCCTCCAAGACTCCCCACTGTGTGCGGGAGGACAAGGGCTCACCTCTGCCTTGTGCATGGCAAAACCATGGGTGAAAGTTTTGGGCGAGACCATCTGTGCCTCGCTCCTGGACCCAAAGCCAGTGCCCAAACACTGCGGTGAACTTGTGGATTAGTAAAGTGAAGAAGGTAGGGAAATGTCCTCTGACGTCTCCTGTGTTTTCTATTTGTAACAAAGCTGGACTTTTCAGCCTTTCCCTCAAGGAGGCTGTTACCCACTTGCTTTGCAGCTGCTCAGTGCTCTGCTTGGGGCAGCTCTTTGGGGGAGTTACAGCAGGGGCAAACGTGACCACATCTCTTTGCCTCCCTTCATGTGTGGTCACTAAAACTGCTGCTTACCTGGGAGCACGCTCCCTGCAGGAGCATCCACGGGCTGCTGGACACACACTGCCCTGGCAGAGAGTGCAGGGCTGGAGCAGAGGGGTTGCTAGGAAGCACATCTGCCTGCGCACACAGGAGCTCCCTTCCCTGGTGAAGATGGTGACTCACCCAGGGATCTTTTGACTTCTGTACCCAGCGATGCTGTGATCTGGGGTTTTGGCATTTAGGGCTTTTCCTGTCCTTAAAAATAAAACCCTACTTTTTTTTCTTTTTCTATTCCCTCAGCGAATTGAGGATTTCATGAACAGTTTGAGGGTAAACAAGTGATGATGACACTGTGGAGGAACAGTTGGTCAAGTTTGCGAGAGATGGAGCCAGATCTAAATATGGCACAGCTTCGCTGGTGCAGAGCAGAAGGAAGGCGGCATATGTGTCTGAGCAGTTGGATTGCTGCACGCTCTGTTAGATTTCCTTAACATCAAGTGCGTCTCTTCCCTTTTTCTTTCTTTTTTAGCAAAAAAAAAAGGAGCGGAAGCTCACCAAAAATGGCTTTGGGCGGAAATAGGACGGGCTACAAGGAGGTGATGGGCCTTCCATGTCCCCACTGGCTCAGCTGGAGGCAGGTGTGTCTGGATGAGACGCTCTTCTGCAAGGATGAAACCAGGAGGCAATGGCCATCTTCAGCTGATCTCCCACACCAAAATGTGGCCTGGCAAAAGGCTTTTCCCATGTGACCTCCATGCTGCTGCCAAGTGCGTGGAACCAATGGAGGGACTGCTCCAGGCCACGTGTCACACGGAGTCCAAGACCTGCAAGAGGGAGAAAATCACTAGTGCTCATCTGGAGATGCTGCACACCATCAGCCTTCCAGCTGGGCCTCTGCACACCAGGAACAAGGTGTCTTTCCCAGGTACCCTGGGCTGTGTACCCAGAGTGTCTCCTCCAAAGTCCCAGGCCACTTTGTCAACAAAGAAAAGCAGCTTGCCAGTGTGTTATGCAGAACACGAGCTCCACTAAAAAGCCAATATTTGCCAGCAAATAACATATGTTTTTTCTCTTGGTTTAATTGCCTCAGAGTCAGTCTCCTAATCTGCATTTTAGATCAAAGACCCCAAAATCCTCAGCACAGGAGAAAGAGCTACAGAGAAAGAATGAAACAAAAACAGGTCCCAGAGCACTGGTTATGCTGTGTGGTGTGTTACGGGGATGCCAGCTGTCTTGAAGTAGCACCCCAGTTTGCTTTCAGCTCCTTCTGCCCTTTGAAGACCTGTGTGGAAATGACTAAGAAGCAAAGTGCTCAGCCTGCGACTGGATGAGTAAAAGGCTGTTGGTGGAACATTGCTTGAATAAAGAGGCTTAGGGTGGTCCCTGACCTTCTGCATTCACATCCTGGGAAAGCAGGTGGAAAATGATCGTGGTGTGGTTGTCCACTGCTGAGCTACTTCTTAATGTCAAATATGGGAGTAAAAAAAGGGTTGCACAGAAGTTTAAGAGCTTTAATCACATCAAATGGAAGTGCTCAAAGTGTTTGCGTAAGGAGATGTTTCACATGCCCTTTTGCGAGTGCTGAGATACATCTTATTTCAATGGGTAGAAATAGAGGGATATAAAAGCAGAATCTTGTGTGATGTGAAACTGCGGCTTGTTTCCTGGTTTTGCTTAATTCAGTTTTACAAACAGGCTTTTAATTCAGTTTAACTCAGTCTCCTTTCTCCCCCTGCTTCCCCTATGCAAGGCAAACCCATTTGTGTCTAGGTTACTGGCAACCAGTATATCAAGCTCCAGCCAAGCATGTATTAAAATAAAGCTGCAATCTGCTGAAAAACAGGTTTTAAGATGGAAACAAATAATTAGAAACACACAAATTAGTGTATGTCTGACAACAGGTTGAGCTCTGCACAGATTTAAACAAAGCTGTAATGGCAGGATGTGAGCGATTCAAACCGGAGGCAGTGGATTAGCGTTGGCTTTAATGGGTCAACTGGAGAAGATGTGGGGATGGAGCAAACTCGGGTGGGTTTGTCTAGGGCTGAGCACCCAGAACTGTGAGTTAAAATAGCATCACTCGGGGGCTTTGTGTAGCTCATGGCTGAGGACCAAGGCCTCAGATGAAGCATGAGCTTTTGGCTGATGTTACAAGTACTGCTGCTGAAGCACCTTGCTCCAGCGCTGGTCCTTCTCCCCTGCTGTCTGCCTGCAGCGGTGCATGTTTCCTGGGCAGTGGTGGCACACCAGTGAGCTGCTTTGGTGGCGAAGGTGTGGAAGCACTTTATATGGTTTTGCACCTCTGTTGTTGGGTGATTTATGCCTGCAGGCTCAGACAGTGACCTGAGGCCAGGCAGGCTTCCTGGGGAGCCCTGCCCGTGCCCCTTGGCTGGGCCATGTTCAGCAGGTCCCCTGGGGAGCTTTCTAGCAGCTATCGAGTGCAAATTGGTTAAATAATCCTTTTCTCTCATTCACATGGGCACCTCACTGCTGAAACTGCAGCGTTGCATGTTCCCTGGCGTGCGTGTGAGCAGGCAAGGCGCACCAGCAGCATGGATTGTTCTTCTGCACACATTGTTATGGAAATTGCCTTAGAGACAGTTGCTCCAATGAACATTTTTAGAAGCGTGAGTGAGCTGCGCAGCAGGAAAACCACTCCAAGGGGAGGAAAACCACCCGCTGGGCCCCCAGCACTGCCCCTTCCTCCAGCAGCACGGTGGAGCCTTGCCGGCTCTCTTGTAGGGATGGGGTTCAGGGTGTTTCTTTGCCTGGTAAGGCGGGGAGAAGAAGCCTCTGGAGGAGAAGCACCTTCAGCGTCAGTCTCCAAGGAAACACTTGGTGCTGCGTGGCTCAGCCTCTGCCGCGCACCCGGAGTTTGGGCAGTGGCTCACGTGTCCCAGACTTGTGCCTGAATCCATACTCCACCCGTCAGACGCACTTCGCTAGTGCAAACGGCCCCATTTTAGGAAAAATGTGGGGATTTCCTACCCCTAGATGCCACTTTATCTCAGAGATGCTCGTGGTTGGATTGGCATGCGGGAGAAGTGATGTCCTCCCATGAGCTCGAGAGAAACTAGCCCTATCTCTGTTTCGAATGCACATTCCTCACTGTTGAGTCTGAAAGGAGAAGCCTTTAATGCTCCCACACCTCCCAGCTTCTCGAGAGCATGCCTGGGAGCTGCAGTGGTTACCGGGAAGCTCGGGCAGCAGCTCTGCTGCCACCAGCCTCGTTGCAGTGCCTGAGCCAGAGCGAGTCACCCCGAGCTGCGGGGAAAGAGGGGCTGCCTCTGCCCGCTGCAAGGCAGGAGGAGCAGAGGAGAGCAAGCAAGTCGCTACCTTAGAGGTTTCCAAAACACCCTGGCCAGCCGCACAGGCAGTTTCACTGCTCACCCTCCATTCACACTGGAATGCCCAGCCCTCTCATCTCAGTTTTGACCAAAAAAATCAGCTCTTCTCATCTCAATTAATTACAAACACAGGCAAGGTTTGCTTCTTTCAGGCTGTGCCTGCGCTCATCATCACTGCCTGCTGTGGAGCAGGACCGCACCTCCAGCCTGTGCCCAGGAGCTTCCTGCAGCCTCAGCTGATGAAAGGGAAAAGCGTGGATTCAGTGACCTATGTTTGCATAACTGCTGCCCACAGCCCCTGCTTGACATTCAAGGAGCGACTGTAAGTGCTGGGGAAGGCGCGTGGTGACGGAGGTGATGGGCAAAACCAATGAACCTCGGTCGTTGCTGGCTGAGTACCAGAGTGAGCCGTGGCCCGTCCTTTCTCTCTCTGGAAGTCCCAGTTGACTTGCATGGTGGCGTGTCACCAGGAACCAAGGACAAGAAACCTCCCTCCAGCTCCTCCCTGGCCAGGCAGAGAGTTTGGCCGTAGTCTGTATATTCCCAAGACCATTTTGTTGCCCACAGCAGCAATGGAGCTGGAGCACGGTGAGGTGCTTGGCTGCCTGGGATGGTGTGTTGATCACTGACGGTGCCAGGGGATGGGCAAGAGGAAGCTCACAGGCTGGAGCTGAGAAGGGACCTTGTCATCCAAACAGGGATGCTGGGAGTCACAAAGTAGTGGCAAGATGCTACTAAACAGCCTGGCCCATGCTGGTCCACAGCTTCAGCGCTGACTGCTCCTCAGCATCCCCTGGGCACTGCCTGGGGCTGCCCATGCCTGCAGCAGGTGTGGGTGGGGAAGGATGATTCCATCCCATGTCCCACACTTTTGTTTCCTTTGGCTTTTGCAAGCAGGCTGGTCTTAGTGTCTTAAGGCTCTTCAGGCAGAGTGGTGCTTCATGAAGGTCCATGGTGTCGGGTGCTGTGGATGCCTTTGAAGCCACTGAGCATCCTGATGTTTGCACTGGCAAATTGTCCAGCTTTGCAGCCAGCACAGCTGAAAGGGGCATTTTTCTCTCCAAACCTGGGAGGCTCTTTACCGCAAGGGTCCTTGGTGTTCCTAACCCCAAAAGTTCAACCTTCAACAGCCAGAAGCATCAGATTATCATAAACCCCAACTGAGTGTCTTTTGATAAAGAAAAATATGGGGAGGATGAGGAAATGAGGAAGGGTAATTCTTTGTATTTTACTTTCTGAGCCATTTAAGCTTATTTTACCTCCCTTATTAGTTCATCTGCTGCACTTGCAATGGCTGGAAGTGTCCTTTTGTTTTGTTTTGTTTGCTTTTGGAATGAAAACTGAGCTTTTGGGGGCAGGTAGCTGAAGCTTAGCTGCAGAAACTGACAGCCCTGGGCTATGCCTGACCATGAAAGTCAGATGCCTTCGCTGGACATCTGGCTGCTTTAGCAACAGATAGCAGGGAAGGGTACTTTAATATTTATCCTGAGCTAAAAAAACCAAGTAGAACAGAGAAAAATACACAAAGTAGGCCATGAAAACAGGGTTCGTGAACATCTGAGATCCACTCCTAATTAATAGCAGTTCCCATCCCAGAAATCATGCCATTCAGCAAAAGTTAATCATCTTTGCTCATACATACAATACACTTCAAGAGAGAATGAGTCACCCTCATTGAAATGTCTGATGTTATGAAATCCAGTGTGACTGATGTAACAGACCCGGCTCAGCTCTCCAAATTGGCCGGGAGCACCAGCAGCGAAGCACAGCCCGTGTGTAACTTGACTTCAGTGAGTTCTGCTTGTTTGTGCCCGGGCTGGAGTTCACCCTTAGTTACCAAAACAGCCTCACAGCAGAGGGCCCGGGGGGGCTGAGGGTGGGCAGGTGAGCGGGGCAGGAGGGGTTGGTGTCACCAGGCCCCGGTGGTCCTCACCTCCCATCCCCACCTCTCGGAGGAGCCCACGGAGCAGCTCTGCACAGAGGCCCCGGTCCTGCTGGTGTTTGAGCACACACGTAATCACCAGCTCCGTTGGGGTGCCCGGGACCAGCACTTCACTCACAGCACTCTGTGTGTTTAACCATTTGCGGGCCCCAGGATTCATTCTTCATTCCTTCATTCAGAGAGGAATGTAGGTTGAATTCAGCATTAAGATTCTGCCTTGATATCGGCTGTTCCCTCTGAAATTAAATATTATTACCTGCAAACATTTCCTTTTAGCACTGGAGCCGTTTGCTTGGCGTACTTTGTTTAAATGTCACCCTATGAATTACTGAAAGTAATTTAAATATTTAAAGACATCTACTAGCCTAATTTTATTTGCAACTCCCAAGCCAGACTCACAACTGATGCAGCAGATAACGGCTCGGCCTGGCACCCCTGGGCCCTCTCCCAGCTCTTTAAATTCATAGTTTGCTTTTCCAACACCTTTCACCCAACAAGTCTGGGCTCTGAGATATGCCTTTTTTTATGTCATATTTTCTTCTCTCTTTGAGGCCTTGCAGCCACTCTAAGATGGGTGTGAGTCCCTTGGCGGGTTCCTCTCCCACCCATCCATTCATCCTTGGCTGCCCTTCTGGGGCATCTGCCCCATAGGGCAAACTCTGGGAGATCTAACATCGGAAATGCCAGGGCCTCAGCAGAAAAGACAGCAGCACGCTCATATTTCATGTTTTCCAAGTAGAGAAGATCCCCCTCCCTATACAACCTTTTCATCTCTTGTTATCTTTATGAATAGCTAAAAAAAAAAGTATCATTTCTGGCACATTGGCCATGCTGCTGAAGAGCTGTTCCTCTTCCACCTCCTCCTTCACCCACTCAGATGAAAAGCTACAGGTAATGTTGGGGAGTAAATGAAAGGCTTTCCATGGGGAAATCAGCTAAAATAGTAAACAAAAGGCTAATTCTTAAAAGCAAAACTGCTGAAGATGTTACCAGGAAATCACAGTGATGAAACACTCCTGGTCCTCGGAAATTACCTTATATGCTCTTGGGAATTACCTCCTGACTCAACTGGCTCAATGTGTCTGACACCACTTTGCTAGTACATTTTACTTGTCCTGAATACCCATGGTTTACAAGGAAATAATGTTTCCCATGAGAAATGCCACCACCCAGCCCCAACCTTCCCTAGTTTTCCTGAGAAAGGCTTGGGTTAGGTGTGTGCTGTGATTTCTCCAGCTCCTGGAGCAGCCTACCCCAATGAGCTGTGCTCTCACCACTGTGTCCTCATGGGCAGCTGGTCTGCAGGGCCAGGGCTGGCTCACTGCGTGCTGAGCTGTGTGGGATCAAAGCCAGTCACCCCTCTGCCTGCCATCTCAGATGGGGCTCCTAATGCAAGGTCCCTGTTGCCTTTTAATCCTGCTGCAGGCATGTCCCCAGAGCGCTCCTCTCGCAGGATGCCCTGCCTGCCGCTCTCCTCCGGAGATGAGCCTGGCTCCTTACGCAAAGCCGGTCACTCACTCCCCAGGATGTGCTTGCTTCAAAGCTGCCTGGTCACCTCTGATCACTGCTTCCGTGCTTTCAAATCGGGAGTGAAGAACTGGTGACACACAAGCACAATGCACGTGTATGCTCAAATAGCACAAGCTGCTTGCAGGATCCCCCTTTCCTTCTGCCCTGTGTGTCCCCAGGCCATGTCCTCCCCCCTCCATTGTGGTCAGTGGACGCATGTGGAGAGGCATATATCTCAAAGCACATCTTTTTCTCGTTTTCTCCCTGCTCCAGCACTTGAGCTGTTCAATGATGTGAGCTCTCCCTGTCCCCACCAGCTTTGTACATGTCCTGGGGCCATCCCAGCTATAGCAGCTGCCTGTAAAAGCCAGGCAGTTATTACAGCTGGGAAGGTTTCCCCCAGGTCCCCTTTGGCCACCAAAGCTGGCCTCTCCAAGCCACTTTCGAGCAAGCTCTGGACCCTCAAGAACCCATCAGAGATGATGCTGCCAGCAGGCATGGCAACACACGTGGTGTCTCAGGCAGGATCTAGCAAGTGCCTTCAATCATGATCACTTGTGCATTGCTTCTTCATGCCAATACCACCTAGTGTCTTGTTTGCTGGGGTTATAGACTGGGCTGAAGGCCCAGCAGAGCTTCCAGGGCAGGCTGACCATAAGCCAGCAACATTTTGAGCTGCATTCGGAAGAGCACTGACCAAGGGAGAAGGAAGAAGGTTTTGATTCCTCCTTTGTCACCAAGCACTGCTGCCACTGTTGGAAACTGGATCTGCACCTTGTGGGTGTTTCGGGTGTTTCTTGCCAGCTCTTAGGTCCAGGAAAGTGCTGCGTGAAGGGACTTTAACCCCATTTCAAGGGCTGGGAAGCAGGACACAGGCAGAGGGAGGGGACCTGCCTAGCATCACACAGTCAAGTCAGTGATGAGTTGGGAAGGGACCAGTCTCTTCCCTGAGATCTGGTCCAGTTCCCTGTGTGCTGGGTCATGTTCTTGCAGGTCACAGATGTGTACCCAAAAGCTGTGAGTGTACCCAAGAGTGTCAGGCTGGACCAGGGACTGGCAGGGACTGCTGAACGAGTTCACAGAAAATTGGAGCTTTGTTAAATACATTACATTTTTTAAAAGAAGCAAGTGAAAAAGAGACTGTCCCAAGAGACGCATTGTGTACAAAATAAACCTTTGTTTCCTGGAAACGAAACTTTTTGGGGGAAAAAGCGGGGTTCAGCTGAACATTACTAACACTGGGAGGAAAACAGAAGTTGTTTTCTGATGCTCTGAAAGGGGAACCAGCCCCTTGCTCCCGAAACGCTTCACGGAAATGGCTTTTGGGGGTTTCTTTTATGTTTTATTTTCATTTCACTGAGGGGTTGCAAAACCAGAGGACTTGGGGCAAGAAAAAACCCCTCAGGAACTGGAGCATTTCGTGGATGACTGGCAAAACTTCTCAATGAAAACCAGTGTTGCCACAGCATGAGTGGTGAGACCTTAAAGCGGGGCAGGAGGCTGGGTTGCCCGTCCATTCATAGCCACCAAATCCATCCAAACCAGAACAACTATGTGCAGGACAAGCAGCACGGTGGGGGGACATGCACTGCCTGGGAGACCTGCCTGCTTGTTGGAATAAAAGGATATGAACAATAATTGGCCTTAAAGCCACCCATAGTGAGAAGCGGCAGCACAGGACAACCTGCTTCCCAGGTGTCTGCTCATCGGCTCAGGGCTAAATGGGAGCAGGCTGGGGTTCGTTGATAGCAGGGATGTGGTGCACTGCCATGTCCCTGCGTCTGCCGCTGATCATATCACGGTGTAAACCCCAGTGGTGCTGCTGGAGCCACCGGGACTGCCTCGGGTCCACCGCAGCAGAGCTGAGCTGGACTGCCTCAGCCTTTCAGCAGCATGGAGACCCCAGGCTGAGGAGCAGTGACTGCCCAGCTCAGGGTGGGGAAAGGAGCCTGACCTCGTGTTTGGTGGCCAGACCCAGCAACATAGTGAGGAGGGAAAGTGCAAAGGCTGGTGAGACAAAGCCTGGCAAAATCATCGTGTCTTCTCTCAGCTTCCCTCACCTTCTCCCACCGGAGGACCAGGCTGGGTGCTGGAGGGGCTGTGCGGCAACTTCCCAGGAGGCTCTGCACTGCCTGCACCCATCCCAGGCTTTGCACATCTGGCTACTTCCCCTGTCCCAAGCCAGCATCCCAACAGCAGCTTGGGAGAGATTGACAAGGGGCACAAAACTCACCCCTGGGCATGCATGGGGGGGAGCTGGGTTAGGGATGCAGAGCTGAGTGCAGCCTGTGCCCACCGTGTTCATTCACAGCCCTTCCTGGTGGGTGGTGAAGCTGCTTTCGCAATTGTTTCCTGTGCAAAGCCCGCAGCAGGAAGCTGGCCACTGAGCTCCTTGGGAAAGAACTGGTGCTCTGCAGGAAACTGCTGCGTGAAAGCAGCCTGGGAGAAGCTGCCGAGGCGCTGACGTGTGTGGCGCGGGCGGCCCAGGGTGCTGGAACTGCAGAGCTGGGGAAGCGATGGAGACGCAAGGATCAGAGGGGAGGTGCTCAGATAGTACCGACAGGTCCTGCACTCACTGTCTTGAGGTGTTCCTCGCTTGTCTGACTGTTTTCTAAGGAGGAGGGGTTTTTTTGGTATAGAAAAGGATGAATGGTTGTAAATGGGGTATGTAGGTGTATTTTCAACTACATGCTGTGCAGTCTATGTCTAATACATGCATGAGGCAGGCCTGAGAGTAGATGTTGGCTTTTTAAGTCCCTGTCCTGCTCCCTCATTGCAGTGACAGTCTGTGAAGGGTCAAATGCCAAATGGAACACTGAAGCTGCCCCCTCCTCTAATCCTCTGCAGGGAAGATTTTGTATCATGGTAGCACACAGCTTCTGTACCTGCTCATTTAAAGCGCATTGCTAAAAGGATAAATAACCTTAAATATTCTCAAGTTCTGCCTCTGGAAGGAGCCTGGAGCCCAGGAAGCAGAGGCAGGGAAGAAGGGAAGTGGTCATTGCTCAATGATGTTTTCCCAGATTAGTTAGACTGGAGCTGCCCTCCCTTGCTGGTGGAGCCCATTGGGGCTTTTGGCTCCTGATTAATTATGAGTCCCCTTTTCTCTCCTGGGTTTCATGGAAGTCATGGGGACCTCCTGAGTTTTTGTGTAACTGGGTTACACAAAGCACTGGGAGAAAAGCTGGGCCAGGATTTCCCAGAAAAAATACTTTTGGCCAGGTTGCACAGACACAAAGGTGGGACAACTGCCCCGAGCTGCCCGGCTGCACACGCCTGCTGGCTTTTGCACAGGAAAGGGTTTGCTGCTTCTGCAAGAACATGCCAGAGAACAGGTCTTTGGGCCAGGATTTGTTGACATGTTGACATGAAAGTCTCCAGCTCTGCAACAAAAATGTACCTCAGAAAGGTAAATGATGCTGTGCCCATTTAGTAGAGGAAAACCCATTTTAGCAGAGGCACCACCTCAGGACCTGGCGGTGCAGGTTGCACGTGCTTGTGGCTGCCTCATGCTTCACAAGATGCTTCACAAAGGTTTCTCCTCCTGGGGATTCTTCCCCAGTCTACATGTACCTGCGTTTGCTGGGGCAGCAGGGGGGAGATGCTTTCCAGGGCTCAGCATCCTCACAGGATGGAGCCCACCGGAGACTTTGCCCTGAAGCGGGGCTGTGTTAGGAAGGGTGAATCTGTTCCCATCACTGAGTTAGATGCCTGCTGACGCTCTGCAGGGCCTCTTGCTGCAGAAGGGAGAGCACTGTGCTTGGATCCGCCCGCTGAGCATTTGTGGGTGAAGGCTTCACCAGGCCAAAGTCATCTGACACTTCTCTCGGGGGCGGGTGAAGCTAATGAATCCAGATTAGGCAGCGCGGAGGCCGGGGAGTGAGGTTTCTGCTGAATATATATGAAGACAAATGTAAATTCTAAACTTTCTAGGGAGTATTTTTACCCTGGCTCAGTGCTAACGTGGATAAAAATAGTCACAAATTAGTGCAGGAGTAGAAAGCAAATTTGTGCCTTTCTCTTTTTTTTCCTTTCTGTTAAAACCATGCATCTATTTCTTCTACCAGGAGTTAACCTCTTACATACATTAAGGAAACATGGGGTAAACCATCAACAAGTGCCCTTCCCTGACAAAACAACTCCTACCTCAATTAAGTAGTTAGGAAGGAAAGCTGAAGTCAAAGAAAAAGTGTGTTGGGGGTTTTTTTAGATAGAAAAAAGTCATTCAATCCAAGGAATCCAGCACTGCAAGAGGATGTTAACATCACACCAGCCCCCCTGCCTGGTTCTCTAGCAACCAAATGTTTGCAAAGGTGATGGGCAGGCACCAGCCCCATTCTACAGATGGGAAGGGAGCAGTATAGAAAACTGATTCCGCCCAGTGTCACAGAGCAAACCAGAACTATGCCGGGAGCCCAGGTCATCCGAGCAAATTTCCAGCTGAAATACTGCTCACAGAACATTGCCTCCAGCTGCCAGTCCATCCATCATCAAGCTGCCAGGAAGGAGCATCCTCTCTTGGTACTGATGGATATTTGACCACAGGCACCTGAGACAGGTGAAGACAGCTGCTAGAAGGAGCTTAATAGCTTTATGGATTGTATCTGGGCCATGAATCATACCTGATGCTTGTTATTAGATGTTGCAAACAGCTGACTGAGCAATGTGAAGTTGAGTCCTAGGAAGGTTTGTCTGCTACAGCCCAGAGCTGTTGGGGGAAGGGCTGCTTTGACAGCTGAGACTGGAAGGAAAATCTTTTTGGGGTGCAATGTTGTTGAGAAAGTGCTTGTTAAAAAGGAAAACAAAAAGCGGACATGTTTTCCAGACGTTTGTTTTTGAGAAGAAAATGTGGTTTAACTTCCGACCAGGTTCTGATTGCAAATTCTTTTGCTTGACTCTTCAAATCCTTGGGAACCCTAGCCCCCACCTAAGCTGTACTTAGTACTATGAGTCTCCCCATGGTGTGACACCTTCTGCCCTTTACTCAGACTGTGGATGCTCCCTGGCTCAAAGTAGTGTCTGTGACATCCTTGGGAGCGATGCCACCGAGGGGCTAAGTCAAGACCTGGACTGAGTTTTGAGTAAACATCTGCTAAGGGTGCATTTACCTCGCGTTCTGCCATAACTCATGGGCTTTGTTTCTAAAATGCAAGACAAAGACCCAGGTGGAGAAGAGACATCAAAATACAGCCTGAGGGCTTGGCATTCAGAGGACCTGGGAAAAGAGTGGTGGTGGCAACAGAAATGAGGAACCTGAGATGGCAGCTGCATCGGCATCATGGGAGACTGGGATGGATGAGCACAGAAGCAACCTGCAGCCAAGCTCATACGATGTGTCATGGGGAAGTTGCTGGTCACCATGCTGGGCATCGAGTAGAAAGACTGTTGGAGGAGAGAGTGTTTCTACAGCAGAACAACAACCAGAAAGACGCACACAACCCTGTGCATTAGAAACCCGAGGCCAGCTGTGGTGGTACAGCACAGAAATGATGGCAGCCCATGTGTAGAGCAGTTATTGCTTTGTGCTGTCCTTGTCACAAGCACTTGGGACTCTGGAGTTGAGCTAAAGCTGCTCATTTCTGGACATGTGCTGATCTTCTGGCTGTCAGCAGAGCCACGTACATGGTGAGGCAAACACCTCCAAGACCCTTGAGCCTCTGCCAGCCCAGCTGTGCTGAAGGAGGTGCTGGCGCACAGCATCCTGGCCGCAGCCGGCACGCTGCCCATCTGCCGTGTTTCGGGAAACCTCGTGGGTGCGAGGTGCCTTCTCCTTGGAGGAGATCGAAGGGGATGTACGCGGCGCTCTGCAGAGCAGAGATTTCTTCTTTCACGGAAGAAATCCCCCTGGATGGCAGCCCCGGCTGCTGCAGGGAGGATGCGAAGGGGCCTGGTGAAGGGATGGTGGTGACTCGGTGCGGTTTTCGGCGGAGGTGCATTTTGGAGCGGCTGACTCCAGAGGGCAGCACGCCGACAGGCTCGCACCCACCGCTGCCTGCCCTGCCTGCGCCGCTGCCCGTGCCTGTGCCTGCAGGGCAGCTCGCCGGGCTGAACCGTGCTCCTGAGAGCCCAGAGATGCGAGGAGGATCTCCTCGGTGTCCCTCAGCTCCTGGCTGGGCAGGCAGATGCTGCCACACCAGTGCTCACTGACATTATTCTACTTTCACCCTCACCAGGGTGAAATCTGGTCTTGCCTCTGCAGGTGACGCGCCTGGAGCCAGTCCTGAAACTTATGTGGTTGCTAATGCGACCGCAAAACGGAGGTGAAACGTTTCATCCTGGTTTCAGAGCACCGCATGCCACGGTTACACCTGCCTCCGTCGCTGGGGTCCCCATGAGGTATCTGGGCACTCTTTCCAGTCCACCAAGGACTTTTGACCCAGAGCAAGTTCTTTGCAACCCACCTCTGTTCCCTGTGTGAATTGAAGGTGCTTTGATAAACATACTGAAAGGTCAGCTATTTTCACTGTGACTGTGGCTTGCATAAGAACCTCGACGTCCTCTGCTGCAAGAGCAGCGTTAGAAACTTCCTACTGCAACACTGAATCACAATAGCTTCCCACAGCAACCAGCAGTAAAAATAAACTGGGCAAGGGGAAGTGGACAGCTTCTGCTGTTCCGCTTTCTTGGGCACACTTGAGTCACAAAAAAAGCCATGTCGAACGCAGTGCTTGTTTTGCTGACGCTGATGAAATCCACAAACGGTTTGGAGCGTCCGAACACGGAGCCTTTTGCAATAGGATGCTCATCATGCTCATAGGGCTGTGTTGTGTCTGTATTTTCATGAGGATCCAGACTCACGAATTAGACTAAAAGGCAACAGGGACCCTACTGTATATGAGTACTGCTTTGGTACTAAAGACAGAGGCAAACGTCCTCTTTGGGGTATTCTATGTGTTGAGGGTATATAAAAGACCACTGGGGAGACAGCGGCTCTGTTATGGTTTCAGTAGTAGATCTTGGCTTTTTGGGAAAGCAGATCCTGACTGGATGAAAAGTATCTTGAAATACAATCTGATTTGTATTTTTTGCCTGAGACGTCATTTGGTCAGCACAGTTTTAAGCAGTATTACAACTAAGACTCTGTGTGTGTGTGTGCACGTGTTTGTTTGCATATTGGGGGGTGTTTTAAAGAACAATATCTTTCCTGTTACACAAGATACAGCCCAGGTCTTGAAACGCAGCCAGCTGGGAAAAAACCCTGTCGAGAGGGTCAGGCCAAGGTTTCCAGGCCAGGTTGGACAGAGCCTTGAGTGACACGGTCTAGTGTGAGGAGTCCCTGCCCATGGCAGGGGGTTGGAACTGGATGATCTTAAGGTCCTTTCCAACCCAAACCATTCTATGATTCTATCATTCTATGAGACCTAGTCAGCTCGCCGAGCCTGGGAATCTGCTGGTGAGGCAGACCCTGGCTCTTCCCTTTGTAACAGTATTTGCTGAGAAAGTTTATAGTGAGACACTAAAGAGAACAGAAGTTAGGGCAAAAAGAGAATGGCTTGTCTGTCCCAGAATGGGGGAGGGGGAGCTGTTCCCCCTCCTGCTCATGCCCACAGGTATTTGGAGAGCAAGAGCTTGTAGGACAGCCCAGGTGAGGAGGGACCACGGGGTGAAACCTCCTGCTTAGTGCCAGGTCAGGCCTGAGGTCAGGCCGGGTTACTCAGTGCTGTGCTGAGTCGGGTCTTGAAAACCAACAGGGAGGAAGATTGCACAACCTCTGAGCAACCCATCAATGTTTGACTGCCTGCATGGTGCAAATAGGCTGCAATAGAAGCAGTTCACACAAAACCACATTTTTAATGTCATCCTCCTCATTAAAAAGAGAAAGATCAAATCTATTTTGTAACAGGAACAGTTTGTGTGAGGCATGGAAAACTTCTGGAACCAGGGGACTGATTCACATAAAAAGGCATGTAAAAGATGGAAGGAAACCAGAAGGATGCCTCCAATTACATTCCTGCCTTGAAATTTCAGTATTGCAGCATAAAAGGTTTGTATTTTTAGTAGTGGATACCAATGGGGAAGATACTCTAAAAATAAACGAGGACGCACAGATAAAATCATCTATTTTGAAGCTCATTCTGAGAACGAAAGTGACTCCGGAGGCTTAATGAGTCTCAGTCAATTTTATTTTGGAACTGTGCGTTGCTGTCAAAGACCAAGAGGCAGAGCTGGGCATGACCCACTCAAAACCCACATAGGCTTCGCACCAGCAGCCCGTGGGCCGCGTCACTTCGCTCCCAGTCCTTTTTCTCGCACTTTTGGCTAAAAACAGGGTGAAGGCGGTGGGAGGCCCGGCCCGGCCCGGCCCAACGCCGCAGCGCCCGCGCCCGCGGCACCCCGCGCACCTTCCCGCGCTCTGCCCCCGCTACTGGCGCGGCGCGGGCCCCGCCCCCTGCCCATATTGGGCTAACCCGCTTTCCCCCGCCGCGCCTCATTGGCGCTGGGGGCGTGGCGGGAGGCGGTGACGCGGTGGGAGGTGTCGCCTCCGCTGGGGGCCGCGCCGCCCGGTGCGTGTGCGCGGTGCTGCGCTGAGGCGCGGCGGGCGGGGCGTGCTGCCGCTCGGCCGGCCCCGCTGCCCGCCCCGCCTCCCGAGGCATGACACGCCGAGCCGCCGGCGAAGCCCCGCTTTAATTGAGGCCGCCGGGATGGGGCGCACCGCGTAAGGCAGAGCGGGGGCCGTCGCGCTCCGGGCCGCAGGCAGCGCGCACCCACGGCCGTACGGAGCGGCGCCGCGTCCGGCACAGCGCTAAGCCCACCCCGGGCCGGAGCGGGGGGGAAGCAGTGGAGCCGGGGTCGCGTCCGGCCGCCGCGTGGGTGGCCGGTGGGGCCGGGGGCTGGCGGCCGCCGCTGCCGAGCCCCATGAAAACGCAGGTCTGGGGGAGCTCCCCGCGGGCGCCCATGGCTGCGGCGATGCCGTGCAAGAGCGCGGAGTGGCTGCAGGAGGAGCTGGAATCGGGCGGCGGCCGCTCGCTGCTGCTGCTCGACTGCCGCCCCCACGAGCTCTTCGAGAGCTCGCACATCGAGACGGCCATCAACCTGGCCATCCCCGGGCTCATGCTCCGCCGCCTCAAGAAGGGCAACCTGCCCATCCGCTCCATCATCCCCAACCACGAGGACAAGGAGCGCTTCGTCAAGCGCTGCAAGGCCGATACCGTGCTGCTCTACGACGAGGCCACCGCCGACTGGCAGGACGGCGGCGCCGCCACCTCCGTCCTGGGGCTCCTGCTCCAGAAGCTGCGCGATGACGGCTGTAAAGCTTATTACCTGAAAGGTGAGGTGCCCCCAGCCCTTCCTACAGCCCTTGTCCGACCGTCCCCGTCATCCCCCCCGCAGCTCCCGGACGGCCCCTGCATCGCTGTCCCTTGCCCGGCCGGAGGTGGCTGGGTTGTTTTGCTTCCTCAGCCTGGTTTATTTTGATTTTTAGATACATATTCCGCACACACACACGCTGCATCCCGCTTTAATCCCCCGCACAAAATGGTCGCAGGCTGGAGGCGGCCAGGAGCTCCCCGCTCCTGCCTGCCTCCCCTCCCCGGCAGCGGCAGCAGGGAGCCCCCAGCCCCACCGCTGGGGCGGCCCCTCTGCTCCCCTGTCCTGAGCCGACCCCGGCCGGGCGCCCCCCGCCTCCGGTCCCGGAGGGGCCTTTCGGGGGCTCCCGGCGCCAGGCTCCCCTCCGGAAGCGATGGTCAGATTATTTTTTGGGGTGGGGAGGGGGCCCTCCCTGTTTTTATTCTGTGTTAACCCCCGTCTCCGGAGAGAGAGCGCTTGGGGTTTTCTCCCCCTTTCGCTGGCAATGCCGGCGGGGCTGGGAGGGGGCAGCCCGGCTGCTCCCCCGGGGCGGGCGATGGAGGAGCGGGGAGCCCAGCCCCGCAGCCCGCACATCCCCTTTCGAGAGGGCGTTTTGTTTTTCTTAATGTTTTTATATATATACACATATATATATTTTTATATATATATAGAGAGAGAGAGAGAGAGAGAGAGAGAGAGAGAGAGAGAGGGGTTTTTTTGGTCATTTGGAAAGCTCCCAGCAGGCCCCCGCCGCGGGCCGAGCAGAGCCCACAGCTGGGCTGCCGGGACCCTTCCCATCCTCCCAGTGCGGTCGCTGGGTGGCGGGTTTGAGGCAGAAATAACAGGAGAGTGGAGGCGTGTGTGTGTGTGTGGGGAGAGTGGTGAAGAAAGTTGCCACTTGCAGCTCTTTAAAAAACATTGCTGCTTCTTTATAGCCCCCTTTTGGGTAGCCGGGGGAGCCCCTGCGGTGACAGGGACACAGGCAGGAATTTGGGGACCAGCCTTCAGGGCTGTGCTGACAGCACAAGTCTCCTTCAAAGGTGACATGGGGGGATGCACATACACAAGCCAGCATGGGGGTTGATCCCATTCCCCCTCCCCATCCCTCTACTCCTTGCCTGTGCCAGTGGGTGAATCCTCATCCCATCCTGATTTGGGGTTTCCCAATGGGCTCTGTGGCTCCTTTGCTTTGTTTTCCCATTTCTCTCCCCAGTTGTCCTCATCCCTGGGAGGAAGGAGCAGCTTTGAAGTTACTCCTAAGCTCTCCCCGTGGGCAGGGGAGGAGCTGAGCCCCTTTCTCTGCCTTTTTCCGGGAGCCTCGGTGGGAAATGTTTCCAATTAAAATTCCAAAATGGCTCCTCGGCGCTGTCTGGCAGTGCGGGGGGAGGAGGAGGATGAGGACGAGCCTTTTTCATGAATGGATGTGGCAGGAGCTGTCTATCCTGCTCAGTGACCCGCCACAACCGCTGAACCCACTAACAAAGTTTCCAGGAGGCCTTTCTAATTAAACCATTTGTCAGTGTCAGATACCGATGGCTGAGCCCTGCTTTAATATTGCCTGGAAAGGAGGTAGATCCGTGGGGTTTTTGCTTCCCTGCCTCTGCCTTCCTTCCCAAGCTGTTGAGCTGAGAAGCTGGAGAAAAGAGCTTGGGAACAGACCTGATAAGTCCCATTCTTCCTCAAGCCTGCTGTGGTTTGGGTGAGGAGCCAACCTGTGACACTGCTCTGTCACAAAACGTGTTAGTAGTGTGAGGATCACTCTTTGGCAAAACTTATGGCCTTTATTCCTGCTTGAAGGAGAATGATTCTATTGGGTTTTAGTGCCTGGGCAGGGTATGTGGTGGTGGTTCTTACTTTACCTTTTGAGATGCAGATATTTTTATGTTTTTCTGACTAGTTGGCGTAATAGCTTTTGCCTAAACTGCCCCAGACCCATGTTGCTGAGAAATTGAACAAGGCGAGATTGTCTCTTGCCATTGATTTTATTTTTGGATGTTTGTTTCTTTTGTGATTGAGATTTGGACCTTATCACAAACAATATCAAACTTCCTAAGAAACTGCCTTTGTTTTCCTGGGACCTGTTTGCTCAGTAGCAGTCTGCCCAGGGAGGATGAGGGAACAGGTAGATGCCTTTCCCAGTGTGAAGTTGAGGGTGTACCAACTTTTTTGCTGGCAAAGACTTGCTAAGTAACGTGTATATATGTCCAGGTAGAAGGATTTCCTATTCTCAACAATAAAACATCTTTTTCTCTCTGCCTCTCCCCTCTCTCCTTTCCCCCTTCCCAGGTGGCTTTAACAAGTTTCAGACTGAGTATTCGGAGCACTGTGAGACAAACCTTGACAGCTCCTCACCCAGCAACTCTCCCCCAGCGTCTGTCCTTGGCCTGGGAGGGCTGCGGATAAGCTCCGACTGCTCAGATGGCGAATCCGACAGGGAACCCAGCAGTGCCACGGAGTCGGATGGGAGCCCCATCCCTAACAATCAGCCTGCCTTTCCGGTCCAGATCCTACCTTACCTGTACCTGGGCTGTGCCAAAGATTCGACCAACTTGGACGTCCTGGGCAAATACGGCATTAAGTACATCCTGAATGTCACTCCCAACCTGCCAAACATGTTTGAGCATGATGGAGAGTTCAAGTACAAGCAGATCCCCATCTCAGATCACTGGAGCCAGAACCTCTCGCAGTTCTTTCCCGAGGCCATTGCTTTCATTGGTAGGTAGTTGGCAGAACATCTCTTTTTGTACTCACTGCTTGGGAATGTGGCAAGCTGCTTCCCAGGGCTGCTGCTCGTCTCTGGCCTCACCTCTCTGTGGCATAGCATCAGCTCATGCTGCCGAGGTGACACTTCTGGTGTGTGTCACCTGGCTGGGTTCAGGGAGGCCTCCCCTTCCAAAATTCAGCCCTATTATAGCACCTCAGGCAGGTTACTTGCAGGTGGTGGGCCAGCCCCGCTGTCTCTTGCCCTCATATGGTATTTTCACTTGTGTGGAATGGCTGAAATGAGGCGGTGGGAGCTCCTTTGCCTGCTTGCTTAGAGGAATGAGTGATGAGGGGATTTGCATTAACATGACTGGTGCCAGCAATTCCGTAGCCCCAAGTGTGGTTAAAATCTGGGATGGGGAAAGGATGTTCTTTTCCCGAGGGGATTTGCTAGTCTAGTTGCAATCCTGCTGTAAGTCTCCCTAGCATAACTAACTCCTTGTATGGATGCTTCTCCTAAGGTAAGTGTCAACACAACGAGTTAGTGATTATAATTGCAGAGCTCAGCTGGAAAAACCGCTGTGCAGACAGCCCCTGAGAGGGCTTTTGCTGGTCTTGAGGAGGGCTGCAGGGGGGCAGATCTCTCCTCCCAGGCTAGCATTGACTTTAAAAATTGCTGCTTATTCTGTGAGAAGTGTCTGTTGGGCTGAATAGGGATGTACGCTTCCAGCATGACCTATGCTGTCTGCTGATGATGGTCATTAGCCTAATCAGTTCTGATTTATGGGGGGTGAATGGCACAGGTAGTCACCATTAGTTAGTAGGTAGTAACCATCAGTAGTTAACCACCATTAAAAGCCCTGTGGCTCAATATCTGATTAAAGACATTGGTACTGGTAAAGGAGGGGGGACCTTTACCTTCAGGCTGAAATCTATGCAGCCTGTTTCGATGCTGCTTCGTTGTCCCTGCTATGGACCCCGTTGTGTGCTCTCACTTGCTGTGCTGTAAGGCCTGAAATGGGGCAGAAGAGTGGCAGGTCCTTGGCTGCTCTTCAGCCATCCTAAACCCTGGTATCCATGTGCTCTCCTTTGCCTCCAGCTTCTGTCCTCCAGTAACACGATCGTGGTCAGAAGCAGCTTCAGTGTGGCAGTAGGGACCCATCTGATGCCCTGTCTGCGCTTCCCTCATGGATCATGGTCAGGGGTGAGGTGCTCGCATGTGGCATTCGGGATCTGTCGGCTCCAGTCAGTCGATGTCTCTGTGAGCACTGTGCTTGTGCTTTCCAGTTAATGACAGGAAATGGAGGATTACCTCACTCTAAAGCCAAACACCAAGAAATGTGGCGCAGGTCAGATGAAAAGCAAAAATGTCTCAGAAAAATGTTCAGTGGGGAGAGACTGGGGGGAGGGCTGAGTACACTGGGGGGCGATTGCCCACTGTACTGGAAATTCGTGCCTGGTTTTGGAGGCTGGGGCAGAAAACCTGTTGTGGCTTTGGTCTGGATTTTGTTTTGCCTGCATCTTCTTTGCCCTTCCGTGTGCTTGTGATGCCAGTGTTTCTTACCTCCGTCTTTGCCTGAGGATCCTCTTTCTCCTGCCACCTTCTCCCTCCCCGACAAGCTCTCAGTCAAATAACTGACTTCAAATAGGGCTGCCCAGAAGTAAGCAGTGCTGGGTACTTGCGTGCATTCAGTGCTCTCAGCGGCGTGTCCCTCTTTCAGCACTAAGATGTCGATTCATAAAGGGATCACGCTGTTCCGGCTGTGCGAGAGACAATGAGTGTGTGTGTGCTTTTCAATCGGTGGCAAGGGAGGGGAAATCTCGTCGCTGTTCTCTCGCCATTTTTTGGTCCAGCTTGCATTCCTGCTCCCTGCTACCATTCATCCTGAGAGGCTCTTCCAGCACAAGCGTTTGTTTGTAGTGAAGTGCATTTCTGTCGATCCTAAAGAACAATTTCACAATAAGGGAAGTTCCTGCACTTCAGACTCTGCTTAAATTGCCTTCGACTACATTCATGTAACTTTCTAGTGGAAGGAGGACAAGAACAGCAGAAGAGAATAGCTTGTGTAATGCTGGGCTGCAGCCCCGCACTGAGTGCCCAGTGTTCCCCAGTTAGTTGGTGTTGAGGTGGGTGTGCTGTGCCTGGCCACCAGCATCTCCCTGGAGCTGTTGTCTCCAGCTCCACCTGTCTTCTGTGGGTTTCTCCATTTCTCTGTTTGAATAGAGGGTACTGATGCTCCTGAGGCAAGGGATGTGTTGCTAGGCTTGATTAATAACAGCTCAAGCACATGAGATGGTTGGCCTTGCTGTGCGGAACAGGGATGTGCATCTTCACCATGCAGTGGGAACATCTCAGGAGCCCTCTGGGGAGAGATGTGGGTGTCAAAGGGACACGAGGTGGTGTCACTAGGAGCAGGGGATCCAGTTCTGGCAGTGATCCTGGCCCTGGGAGCTTGCAGCTGCCACCTGGCCCCGCTCCAAAGCCATGCATTCTTGGTTCAGAATAATAGACTCCCCCTTCCCCTTGTCTTGTTTCAGATGAGGCCCGTTCCAAGAAGTGTGGGATCCTTGTTCACTGCCTCGCTGGCATCAGCCGGTCCGTAACAGTCACTGTCGCCTACTTGATGCAAAAACTCAACTTGTCCCTGAACGATGCCTATGACTTTGTGAAAAGGAAAAAATCCAACATTTCCCCAAACTTTAACTTCATGGGCCAGCTCCTGGACTTTGAGAGGACTCTGGGACTCAACAGCCCTTGTGACAACCGCTCGCCCAGCGAACAGCTCTACTTCACCACCCCTACCAACCACAACCTGTTTCAGCTGAACACTCTGGAGTCCACATGAAGGGGATGCTGCTGGTCGGGAACTCGAGCATCGAATCGCTTCTCTTGAGCATTTCAACTCTTACACAAGTATCTGTCTTGCCAGGCAGCTCTGAAACGACTAGCTTCTCTGGGCAGAGGTGCCTGATCGCTGCTTTAAGAAGGCTAATGCCGTTCATTAGTATCCTGATCAAAGTGGTTTGAAGAGGTAGTCTTTTTACAGGGGGTTATTTAATATGGGCGATGTTACAGCGTTTTGAACGCGGCTGTCACCGGCAATAACCGCTTTCCTGGGTGCATTGGGACTGTCAGAACACGCACACGTGCGAAGAGCTACCAGGGGTTAGCTTGCTGTGGAAAGTGAGGAGATTTATGCACTTGGAAACCTTGAACAAAAGGTGTTGGGCCAAGACTGTTTTAAAACCCAAGTTTACTTTTTTTTTTCTTTTTTGATTTTAAAAAAAGAAAAGGTAGATCTTACTCGAGCTTTGGGTTCAAACTCTTTTTAAATATGTAAGTTCCTGACTGTTTGTACAGACGAGGTTGCAAAACCAGTATTTTATTCTGTTTCTTGTTTGATCATTTATTATTTTTTTTTAATCAAATGTTTATATTGACCAAATGCATTTTGCACACTTTGTGAAGCCTTGGTATGTCCTGGCATATTACTGGGTACTCCAGAGAGAGATACATGCTGCTGCTGTTGTTGTTAGCATCTGGTAGGAAGCTTTGTTATGTGTGAAGGCCAGTTGGGCTTAAATGCAACCCCTTCACCACTCCTGCACTCACAATCACAAACTCTGCACTGATTCAGCCAAGGTGACTAAGCCGCAAGCTTTTTTTTAATGCCACCCCTGCCAAAAACACTGTTCGCTATTGCCAGAGGTAAAACTCTTGTAGCCTCCAGAGTTGGTAGAAGCATGTCTGAGCCCAGCTTCATTCTCTGCTGCCTGTTGACTGACTTAACGTCATCCAGCTGGCCCGAAACCATTCCAGCTTCCCGAGTACAGAAGGTAGTTGTGATGCTGGCGTTTCTCGTGCACACTCGATCCTTTCCCACGTGTGCAGGGCAGAGGGGGGAACACAGCAAGCGCCTGGAGCAGAGCAAGGATTGTGTAGCAGGACGGGACTGAATCGTCACGCATGGAGCGTGTGAGGGGAGTGAAGAGATGTGGAAATGATGAGGAGAGCATTGTAACAGAATTTTTTTATATATATATATGAATATATATATTAACTGGCAAATTCTGAGATGATTAGAGCTTTCAACAGAGGTTCTGATTTTTTTTTTTTTTTTTTTTTCCTTCCTCTTTCGAATAACTTTATGCTGTGCCTTCTATTCTGAGAAGACTTGTTTATATTTCTGGCTAGTGTTTGGCAAACACCTTATACCAAGCTGGGAGGGGAGGAAGTGGTGATAATTTCTGGGAGGAGGGCAGAACGGATTTGGAGATTTCTTTATTGGCTGCAATGTAGTCCCTCCTTTCTCCCCCCTCCCTGTCCACTTTAACTCTCATGTAACTGAAAAGAAAAAAAAAAGCCACGGATTTTTTCTAAATATCCAGTTTTTTGTACTTTTTTCAAGAAAAAGAAAAAAATAATAAAAAAAATTCCATCTGGAGGAATGTTTGACACTGTCACATCCTGAAACCGGTCTTTTTTTGTTAAAGATGTTACCAGAATGTTGGAATGAGCTTCTCTTTCTTGTTTTCTGGTTGTTTTTTGTTTGTTTGTTCGTTGAGTTTTGTTTGCAACAATGTTGGGATCGTGGGTCATTGGAAGGGAGAATGGGCGTAAGTACGGTTGTGAGTGAGAAAACGGAGAATATCCTAATTGCATCTTACCTCATGGAGGAATTTATTTTTTCAGGGATTTTTGGACAGTGCATCTGTATTGCATTACAGCTAAGCTGGTTTGTAAAGGCTTCCTGTGCTCTTAGTGGTCTTTCTTCTTTAAAGAAAAAAGGAAAAAAAAAAAGAAAAAAAAAAAAAAATGCATCTTCTGATTAGTCCAAGTGAGAGCTTGTTAGTGAGGAATGGTTCTGCTTTCTGAGTTATGAAGGAAAATTAGTGACCCTATATATACTGATCCAATATTGGGACTTTGTTTATATTGCAAATAAATATTATTTTTTCTTTAAAACTGATGTTTGTGTCAGATGCTTGTCTAGCCTCTGCCCTTATAAGGGCACGCTGCTCTTACCCGTTGTTTTTATGGTCGATTAGTATTCTTCTGTGACCATGAAGAGCATTTGCTGGGCAGTGTTCAAGTGGGGTGTTTGGTTTCATGCACAGCTTAATTTTTAAGACCTGTGGTAAAACGGAGAGGGGGAGGTGGAAGGGCGAGGAGAGGGATAAGGGGGTATTGGATAAACCAGAGAACAAAGAGCAGCTTGAGAATGGGACCGGCTTTCATCCCAGCCAGTCCTCCGCACCAAAAATAAATAGATAAACTAAATACACTTTTGTTTGCTGTTTAAGCGTGGCCTACAAAGGCACGGAAAGGCCTTGCCCACAACTGTTGTGATAGCAGACTTTATTTCACTAGGAAAGCAAGGAGTCTTGGCCTTGTGGGCAGCCACTTGATGACTTCTGGGTCTCCCAGGGAGAACGGGAGCCCCCTCCTGCATCCTTGGGTGGGGGGCCAAGCCTCAGGCCATGAGTGCAAGTGGTTTGTGGGAAACCTGGAGGGGCTGATGAGGATGCTTTAGGGTGAAATGTGGCTCTGAGTGCAGCCCAGCTAACGGAGCTGTGGCTCCTCATGCTTCTGCTTGTAGCTGTGCAGGAACTGTTTTCTCCCTCCTCCCAGTATTCCTTGTTTTAACCCAAATGGCAAGAAATGAAATGACTGTCTATTCAATTGTTTAGTTCCTCAGGGTGTGCCATCTTGTTCTTCTAACCCTAGGGCCTGAGTACCAAAGATAGCTAGTTTTATTCCTGGAGGAGCTCAGGCTGGCAGGAGCAGAGTCCATTGCAGAGCAGGGGAGGTAGTCAGGGGCTGAAGCAGGAGCCAAGGGAGCGTGTGTGTTTGTTTACTCCTTGACTGCATGATGGGAATCTATATATTGATTTAGAGGCCTGTTTGTAGCTCAACAAATGAAAATCTACCACGTATGCAGGGAGAAGAAGACCTATAGGTTTTCCCCTGTAATTACATGGTAGAGTACCTCTTGAGGAAGATGTGAAACCATGCTGGAGGCTGGCTGTGCACTGAAGGAGCGTCGAACAGCTTGTCAGGTGTATGGCTATATTTGTTTCCATCTAATTTCCTCATATGATTTTCTGCTAATTCTGATTCTGTGGAATGGGATATTAGCAGTTAGCATTAGATCTGTAAGCACATTGCACGGTAGCTGTGTTGTGGCTGGCTGGAACAGCACTGCTGCTGCTTGTGATGGCCTCAGTGGAAGAACTGGTGTACAGGCAGCTCTTCATCAGGCAGGTCCCTAGGGGTACCTCGTCCTGGGAGGTGCAAGTCTGTTGTAAGTAAGTGTCCCACCACTGCTGCACTTGAAAGCCCTGTTGCCAGAGGAAGGAGATGGCTTGTCTGAAACCCATCCTGCCACCTGCAAAAGCTCTTTCCTCCAGGACCCAAAGGAGTCTTTTCCAAGCTTCCTGGCCTTGACAACAGGGAGTAGCCAGCATGGCTGGTCCTCAGCCATCAGTGTTTTTACAAATGTCTTGCACCATGCTTCTTGGCTCACAGGGGTTTCCTTGGAGACCTAATGTCTTGTAATTTAGTGAGGAGACAAGAACTGACATCAGGAAAGGGACAATGCTGGAGAAATAGTTACAGAGAAAAGGGAGCATGGGGTCTGTCTACACTCCCTTGCAGAGGCAGGCACGAGCACTAGCTGAGTGTAGGAGCACAGGCTGAGTGAGAAAGCTGGTTATGTTCAGATCGGTGGAATTTGGCAAGGAGATACGGCTTCCCACACGCAGCAGGGAGAAGCTCCTTGGTTAACCCATTGATTCCAGACAAGCAGCTTGTACGATGCTCTGTGGTGCTGTGCTCTACAAAACCAGGTAATCTGCTTGGGCAGAGATCTGCTGTCCCTAGGTTTTTACTTGTAATGCCACAAGGCCTCGGGCAATATGCGTGGCAAGTTATCTTCCAGCAGCCCGCTGCACAGCGCATCCCATCCTGCTTCCCTCTGTGCTACCTGGCAGAGCCTCGCTGCTCACCCCAGCCAGAGAGGGAAGGAGAGCAGGTATGTCCTGAGCAGGAGGGTGACTGTTTGACATCTTGTGAGACAGGAGAGCAAAGAGTAGGTTCCTAGGGCAGTGCAGTGAGGATTACTTGTGGTTGTAGACAATGATAAAGAGACAACGCAAAGGCAGGAGAGATCTGTCCCAAACAACCACAGGAGGGAGGCATGAAGGACTGGTGGAGGCAATGTCAGGAGCCCAATGAGCAGGACATGAGCTTAGGGAAGGGGTTTTGGGTTTACTTGTAGTTTTCTTTCTCTTGCTTGTGTCCCAAGGGAAACCCATCTCTTTACCCGTCTCCTAGGCCCTTATTTCCTGGTGTGGCATCAAACTGCTCTGAGCATGATGCAAGTCAACCTCTGCAGCTCTGAACTTGCCCGCTGTTGCATCAACCAGAGACGCATGTGGGAAAGCAGACTCTTCCTGCCACCATCTGAATTTGGGTGCTCACATTTCCAAGGTAACCAGGTATTTGTGGGCTGTTGTTTTGGTTTTTTTATCCTTTATGTGAGCAAATCAGGCTATTTGCAGTGTGGCAAAGGCATGTAAATAGTTCAGCTAATCAACACATCCCTGTATTTACACCTGACTGGCATGGGCTGTGATAGTCATGCTCTGGGCTGCTCAGAAAGTATGTGAAAGTGGGCTTTCTTCCAGATTTTGTGCCATTTGCTCCTGTGCTTCCTCAAATCTTTTAATCATGCTTGAGGTCTGAGTGCTGGGCTGACTGAATGGAGTTTGGAAGGAGAGAGCAGGTGAGGAAATGTTATGCAGGGAGAGCAGCTCATGGCAGTCCCATCCAGCCTTTACATCCTGTTTCTGTGGATTCCTCTATTCAAACTGCAAAGTTCCCCTTTCTACTGGCTTTGTCTTTTGACCTTCTTGCTGTGTTGCCCAGCATCACAGACCCGAAGACCTGTTAGCAAGCCTGTCCAGAGCTGCCACGAGGTCACTGGTGGATCCCCAGCTCTGGTGTGAGATTTGGACAAGAGAGCGTGGTGTGAAAGCAACAGCTGTGCTGTGTGCTGTCACTTATATTGCACTGAGATGGCTCACCATAGCAGGATGGGGGCAAGCAGGTTCGGAGGACTGCCATGGTGTGGGGTCCAGGCTGCCACATGTGGTTCAACAAGTGATGTGATGTGATGATAAAGCAGCAAATGTGCCTGTTTCCTGACGGCCATGCTATTTAAACAGCTGTTTGTGTGGCAACTGTGTGGTGTCGGCCTTAAATTGGTGTTAGCCCGCGTAGTAGGGAGCAATACTGCATTGTACCTCAGGGTAGCGCTCTCCCGCGCGGCCTGTGGCAGCCATTTTGTGCCCCTCTCTCCACAGCACGACCCTTCCCGTTGGACGTCAGGGTAGCGCTCTCCTCGGGCAGGCTGTGGCAGCCATTTTGTGTCCCTCCTCTCCACTGCACGCCATTGCGTGTCCTGGCCGCAGCTGCCCTGAGCAGGGTGAACAAGCCCCTTCCTGGGACAGCAGCGCTTGTAGTGAGGGGGGAAGTACCCCGGTGAGCACGGTCTGCTCCTCCTAGCCTGGCTTTATCTGTGCTCTGACCTTCTTCCTTTCCAAAACACTTGAGGAGCTGCTATGGCACCTCGGATGGCACCTCAGGAGACCCTGACTGGTGGCCTGGGAAGGCTTCAAAAGACTCACGGCCATCACAGTGCTACAGAAACGTGGTTGGTTCCTGCGAAGGAGATGTGGGAGGGTAAACAGCGGGGAGAAGGCAGCTCTGTGCAAAGAAGCTGAACCTCTCAGCCTCAAATGGTAGCAGCAGTCCTCAGCAGCCATGCTGGCACTGGCAGCAGCAGTCAGAGACTGCGAGGTGCTTGCAATGGAACCGTAAGTTCTGGGTGCCTGCAGGCTCTTCCCTCACGCCTCCGTGCTGCCCTGCTCTGCCCTGTCGCGATGGTGTTTTTTGGGTTGGGAGCTGGGTCAGGGCGGAAGCTGTGGTTCAGCTTTGATGGCTCACTCAAGGGTTGGGGATTAATTATGGGTTGGGAATTAATCATGCAGCAGGTGCAGACACCCAGGCTGGCTGTACAGCCACAGATTGCGGGTGCCCAGCATCTGTGGGCTGTGGGGACCCCTCCCCTGCCTGGTGCTAGGCGAGACCACCAGCACTCTTTGGCTTTTCTTTTTCCCTTCTGGTTGGTTGTGCTCAAAGCTAAACTTGCACTTGTTCTGCTTTTATTCTTAACTTGCTTTCCTTTGTTTCTCCCCTGTTTTTTCTGTCTTAGAATAGTTGGGATATGAGGTATTTTCACCTGGAGCTGCTCTTACAAAGCTGAGGCCCTTCTGCAGGAGAACGGAGCCCTTGCTTTCTCCCAGAGACATTGGGGCATGGTGGAAGTGGAGACCAGCTGTGCTATGGGGATATCTGGGAGGATGTGTGTTACTTCTGTGCTGCTCAGTGGCAGAAGTGATCCAAGAACATGTAGGGCCTTAAGAAGTATCTGATGAGGGAGCCATGTATGAGTGGAGGAAGGGGAATCCAGACAGATTTATTTATTTTCCTACTTTCTTTCCCTGGAGAAACATCTGGCTTATGTAAAGCGATTTGCTGAGGTTCTCACTGTCTTAGTTTGAAAGTCTCTGTATTCAGGCACTCTGCTCTTCTCATCTCCCTGCTCGTCTCGTCTCCCACCACTGCCTCAGGGGCAGATTCTTCATGATTTAGGGTTTTGCTTTTATGAAGTTTACTCTTTGTTTCTGGTCTGTGTTGTCTTTTTCTTTCCTTTCCTTTTCTTGTAATGGACTGCTCTAGTTTGGCTTGTGGTTTTGCCTTGTTTTCTTTTGAGAGGTGAATTGTTGCGATAAACCCTGCACGAAGTAGGAGGGAGCAGACTGGTGCGTTGGCAAGACCCTGGTCACTAGTATGGCATTGGTGAAGCCCTGTGCCAGTGAGAAACTGAGCTCTGAAACTGAGCCCATCATTTTAGCATTCAATCCTGGCAGTGAAGTGCTCAGTACCTGGTGGAAGGTTTACAGCTGTGCCCCAGTTACACAGTTTGTTTGGGTCTTATTCTAAATTTGCCACTTTCTCTCCCTGGGTGGCTGATGCTCTGCTGCTTGGAGCAAGCAGCGGTCTAGGCAGGATCCTCTTGGAGCTATGCAAAGTGGGATGTCGAATGGGAGTGCGAGGGGATTGAGGGTGCTGAGCCCACAGAAAGCTGCCCTCTTCTCTGACAGAACAAGGATCAGCTCTGCCCTCAGCTCTGTTTCCATGTCCTCTCTACCATTTGTCACCTTCCCTCTGCCCCCATTCAGGCTGTTGCCTTTGAATGATCCTGCGCTAGAGGTTCAAGCAGGCTCCTGCATGTCTTGGCTTTGCATCCAGTTGGCAGGAAGCTGAGAGAGATGTTTGGAAAAGTCTTGTTTGGGGTTTTTTATTTTTTATTTTTTTTTTAACAAGAAGCTTCACTATTCATTCATTCCCCAAATAGCTTTCCCTCTCATTGGACAGCATCTTCCTGCTAGGACAGTCCAAGCCTGTTCTGACAGGCGGCTTATCTGCCTTGCAGCTCTGACTGCTTCCTCTGTCTCTCCTTTGTGTGGGAGGTGTTTTGTCTTTCCAAACTTCTGCTGACTTCAGTGGGCGCTAGTTTGTGCCCAAACATGCACTGATAGTGCAGTTCAGTGCTGAAATTCACCACTGATTTTTATTTATGTCCCTGCAGCATGTTTTTCTTTGTCAAAGGATCAACTTAAGTGGTTTGGGGAGGGGCAGGAGGGTTGTTGAAAGTTAGTGGAGCAGAGGCTCTCCCCTGGCCCTGTCTGCCTCCGTCCAGCGAGTCCTGCAGCAGAACATGGTGAAGGCAATAGTGAGGGGTGCCACACTGATGGGAGGTCCAAATAAGGGGCTGAACTGCACAAAAAACTGTATCAGAAAAAGCCCGGAGCAGCCAGCTTGCTGCTTTCTTGTGTTGCCAGCTGCTCAGGCAGCTTTAGAGAAATTCCCAGTCTAGTTTTAAATCTGGTAAAAGTGGAGAGAAGTGCGTGTGTGTGTGCATGAGGCGAGATTTACAAATGTCAGTATTCTTAATGAAGCAAATCCAGTCATGTTTGGAGCTGCTGTCTGTCGGTGTGCATTCCTGATACAGGCTCTGTGCTTCCGCTGAGATACAGCGTCCAGTCAACATGATGGGGTTGGCGCTTCTTATCTGTGGCCCAAACCAGCAGTAGCCAGGAAAGCCCCATCTTGCCCCTTGTCCATGCTCCTCTTGGAGTGTCAGTATCAAGTCTGGTGCCTGCAGCCTCATCCCCCAGACTGGGCTAGCCTGGCCCCCCTCAGATGGGAAGGAAAGGACAGATCCGTTTAGTAAAGGGACATCCTTCTTGTGAGAAGGACTTCTGGATCATACATACCAGCTCTTCTGGGAAATGGTGGGCCCTTGCAGCTTGTGTTGCTTGGCCACTAAGAGATGAACCACTTGACCTTGGAGATGGGACTAGTGGTGAGTTGCACACAAGAACACTTTTCCTGCCTCAGTGTTAAAATCTAGCTCTGATCTCTGCAATCCAGAATAACTCCCAGATGTCACTGTCCTGAGATGTCTATGAATGAAACTCTGATGATGGTTAGTTTTCTTGAATTGTCCAAAACTTCTGTGAACCTGTTCCGTCTGTGAAGATATGTTTGGTTTTGTCTGTGCAGTTCTTCGCTTCCTGAGCCATGGGATACTTCCTACTGGCCATGCAATGCCACCGGGAGGCCCAGGGATGTTTGTAGGTCAGGGATGACAGATACTTGGCAGGACTTATAGGTGCTATTATTTAACTACATTCCAACAGCAGCGAAAGCAGTAGCAAGAGTAATAAACAAATTATAATCTGCACTATGAAGCTGACAAATGCCACCCACTCATTACCTGTCTTTAACCACTCTCATTACTACCCAGTCTTTGTGGGAACTAATCTTGCTGCTCAGTGTCTGACTTGTTCACTTGTTACCATTATCTGAAGCAATCGGCTGCTGCTTGTGAAAGAAGAGGAAGGTGCTTTTCCTGAGGCCTGTTCTCTGGGTGTTGAAATGAAGGTAGCTCTGGGGTGGAGGAGGCTGAAGGAGCACTGTGTAAGAGCATGGTGTAGCTGGGGGCTGAAGACTGAAGTCCACAGGGAAGATTGCTGGGAAGGGGGAAGCACAGGGCTGAGGATGGGTGGCAGGATGGAAGATTGTCACTAGGAGGAAAAGGCTGTGCTTTGTTCATCTCCCTAAGATTGAGGAATAGTATCCAGCAAAAGGGATGTTAGGAAGAGCCACATTTTTTTTTTCTCGGGATGTTTTCCCGGGTTTGGGAGCAAGCTGGCTTGCAGAGTAATCACAGTTCTCTTTGTGGCTGCTCCAAGCCCAAGGCATTGCAGGAGGAAGTCTTGGTAGTGTTTCTGGAGACCTGTTCAACCTCCTCCCCAGGAAAAAGAAACTGAGCTCCAGGAATTTCTTGCACTGGTCTGGCATAGCTTGAGTTCAGCAGAGCCAAGGATGCTCAGCAAGAGGAGCTCAGCCTCCTTGGTGCCTGGCTGCTGCCATTACGTTGTGTCAGTCCATACTGAACGCTGGGGACCACGCTGTGCCTGGGGTCCTTTGCTTGCTGACACCGCTGGGAGCCTTCCTGGGGGAGGTTATTGGGGCCTGAAGCTGAGGAGTTGGGCTGAGAAAGCAGATGGGAAAAGAGGTCTCTTTCAAGACACTCCATGGGTGGCTGGAGCCCGGCCAGCCAGAGGTCCTGTTGTGCTCTCAGAGTTTTGGGATATCTCAGGGGGTTTTTAATGGGTAAATAATAAGCTGAAAGATGGGAAACGAAGACTGAGAGGTGAAGAGCCAGCTTTCCCAATGGAGAATTGATCAGTCAAATGCGACAAGGGCCTGTCAAAGGCCAGAGCTGTTGAATGTATGTGTTAATGATAAAAAGCCGTAAGTGGCAGATGACAGACTTTGCTGCTGACTATTCAGAGTAGCAAAAACCAAGAGGTGCACTGACTAGCTGCAGGAAATCCTTGCAATGGGAATGGTGGGGTTGCCACATATGATGCTGAGAAAAGCAAAGCAGTCCAGGGGAAAGAGGGAATCACCTTAATCTAAAAATGCAGTGCACTGGATTCAGAATGGGTTACTGTGCTGTCAGATGTGACAGGACATCTATGAGATGTTCTGAGATGTCTCTCAGAAGTGCAGTGAACTTGCTGTAGGAGAAAGGCTTGATTTTGAGTGTGGTCAAAAAAACCCAAAACAATCAAATTCTAGGAAAAGAGCTGAGAACAAACTGTATAAATGCACTGTATGAATCTGGTGAACAAAGTGTTTGTGTAGGTTTGGGGTGTACTGGAGTAACCAATGCAAGGAAAGTGCATTGAGTGCTTTTAATCTTATTGAGAAAGTCCCACAGCTGCAAATAGCTGGAGCCTGGGAAAGTGTTTGAAATGAAACAGCTATGTGTTTGGCCTACTCTTATATTCTTTCCTAGGTGCTGCTGTTAAGTGTCATTGAAGACAGGACACAGGGCAGGATGAAGCTTGATCCAACTACAGTTAGTAGCTCTGATTCCTCTGCTTTTCCAAGAGGATGCTGTCCATGTGTGGCATACTGTGATTGTGTGTGTGAGGAGCTTTCATGGAGGTTGGAGATACTGCTTTCTCTCTGTTCAGTGAGGAGAGCTGCTGGAGCATCGCTGGAGGAGAAAATTCCTGAGGTTATTGTGCATCTGTTATCAAAGGGATGTTGCAATGTAGTCTAGGACAGCCAAAGCAGGGAGAGGGGCTTTGTACCAACAGAAACATCTTGTTCTTCACCAGCACCAGTCACTCTGAAATGAGCAGTTTCCTTAGGTGATGGAAAGCCATTACCTGAGTCAAGAAACCTGCCCTCCTGAGAAATGTTTGGGCAAGAAACCCACGCTAAAAGGATTTGCTTTCTTTGACCTGTTCTCTCCCATCACTTCTTAAGTACTGTGCTTCTGATCAGAAAGAACTGGATGACATGGAAATAGCTGATGGGCCAAGGCAGTTCATCCTGTCCTCAAAGCCCCCATGTGCTACTTTAACCCACGCCACAGTGGGGCGAGACACTGTGTGGGAGCGTGGGACAAGTTCCTAATGTTCTTGTTGATCAAATGGCCCAGTGAGTCTCCTGATCTGCTGTGGTGATAAGTCATAACAAGGACTCTCTCTTACTCCTCATTATCCTCTGTTGGCACTTCCTGCCTACATACACTAGATATTTCCTATCAACAGGGGAGTAACCTCTGTGGAAGATAGGATCAGATTCCCAGGAACCAGGCTGGAATAAGAGTGAAGGAAGAATGAGGAAACTGTCCTAATTTGAGGCTAATCTTATAAATACAGGGCTGGATACAGACAATAGGAAGAGAAATGCCAGGAGAGCTTCAGCGTTTAGTTAGGGGAGGATCATCTTTTGCCAGGAGTAGCCTTAATTGTAACTTACGTTGTGGTAAAGTTGCTGTTTGATCTCAGCTTCAGCAGAGGGGAAGAGACAGATTCTGCTTTCTGTCACCAGAGGAGTAGCCTGAGAAAATAGCAGAGAAAGTGTCTTCAAAAGCGATTTTTTTGTCATTTGTGTACTGATTCAAGCTGCAGTGCATGGATGGAGTGCTTTATTTCTCAGGTTTGATTTGGGTAACACACTAAATAAGGAGGAGGAAAGGGCTGTGTGATTTTTTGTGAGGCAGACATGCTAATGTACCCATTGGGTATTTAATGTTGCATGGCATTGCTGAAAATGCAGAAACCCACATATCTTCTCTTCTGGCTGAAGTGGGTTGGTGGGGTGGGGTGTTTCTTTCCCCTACCTAGAGCCAGAGCTGGAGCCTGTACCAGTCAGAGACTTGGCCTGTCCCTCATGCTCACCTTTCATGTGGGCTGGGTGGAGTGTGCTGAAGCTCTTTGTGGTGGGGAGTTCTCTACAGACAGTTGCTTTTATGAACCTTTTTAGACAACCTGTTAAAATGAAGAGTTGCCTCCTACATGTCCCTGTCCTGTCCACATCACAGCACCGTGCACAGAGCCCGTGATGCCTCTGCATTTCATTTGCAAGCAGGGCATGTGCATGTTTGTGAGAAATGAGTTGCCTTTACAGGTGTGCGTGAGGGTCCTTCGTCACATATTCATGAGCAGCTGGTATTCCAGCATGATCCCATAACCGTACAAATGACTACAGTGCAACAAGGTGTGGACACTGGGTGCTTATCCCCACCCTGAAAGCGGTGTCGCAAGTTCCTGGAAAATGCTGTCATGTTCTTGCGGGTTTGGACTCGTTTGGCTTTTTGCACTTCATCCTGCTCACAGGTGCTTGGTGGTGGTGGCGCTGTATTTATTGCCCAGCTCTGGGCTGATCATTAATTCTTCCTTCAGAAGCTTTACAGGCCTTGTCTTGGACCAAATTTGTGATGATACAGTGATGTACAAACTCCCTGCTGCTTCCAAAACACTTTCTGTCCCTTTTAGATAGTCCGGCTTGGGCACCAGGTTTGGCGTAAGACAGGTGCTACAGTAGTTTCCTGTGCCCAGGCTTCCTGTATGAGTTTATCTTAGTTTCCCACTTCCTATCGTTTCTGGCCCTCCCAGGATGGTTGATTTTTGCCTGAAAGTCAGCAAGAGAGTTGTGCCATGGTTTGGGTGGGATTTGGGGGGTGTGTGGGGATTTGTTTTGTTTCTGTTTTTTCCTTTTGGGCATTTTGTTTGTGTGTGTGTTGTTTAGTGTGGGGAGTTAGTGTGTGTGGTTGGTTGGTTGGTTGCTTAATTTCAAAACAATTGGTGAGTGTGGGCTCTGTCTAAGATGAACTGTAACAGGGAGCAGGGCTGGCTCAGAGCAGGTATACGGTGGTGTGGGCACACAAGATCCTCCTTTGTGCTAAGTTTACTTTGATTAAGGATTGCTAAGTAGTGCCTACGGGTGGTTGATGCAGCTGGATAGTGAACAGAGTGCCTGTAATTGCTTCTGCTATCTTCGGGGATGTGCTTCGAGCAAGTCACGACACCTGGTAACGTGCTTGTAACAGCTATTAACCGTGTAATGTTATAAGTGAAGCTTTAATCCTGCCTGGTTACCAGTGAAGTCTGGAAACATTGACTGTGGTGCTCCATGGTCCCTGCTAAAATGCTGTGTCTGATCACTGGGCTCACTGCATTTCACTGCCTTCTCTGTCTTTTTCTCCTTGCCGGGTGCTCCACTCCTTCACACGTGTCAAAGCCCACCCTTTTAGTTTTCTCCCCAAGTCCTTCTGTAGCATGGGTGTTTGAATGTTGATCCTTTGCTAGCCGGGTGCTGCTGTGTGCTGTTTCCCTCTTTACAGATCATGGATACACTGCAGTGAAGAGCTGTGAGGCTGAAGGGGTCAGCATGTCTGCCAAGCTCCAAGTGGCCTGGTAAGGCATTGGAGTTTGGGTAGGTGGAAGAACTGGAGCGAGAGTTACACTTGCTGCAGAAAGACAGATTAAAGATTTTGTGTGTGCTGTTGTCTGCTGGTGGAAGGGGAGTCCCTGTGGTGGCTGTGGAAGGCACACACCAGCCACAGGGTACTCAGCCTGGCAGGAGGTGGATGGAAAGAGATGTCCTGCACAGGCTGTGAGCAGACCCCAGACTCAGCCACCAGCAGAAAGTTGATGGCAGAGCAGGAATTGAGCCCTGAGCTTTTAACAAGCAGCTTTCACCAGAACCTCGTGGCTGAGCCTTCTTCTCTAAGGCCTGCTCTAAGCATAGGCATAAGGTGTCATGCTGGAGTACTCAATTGCTGGCATCCTGATCTGCAGCCATTCCCATCTGGTTCCTGCCGTGTGGGAAGTCCTGAAGAAGAGAAGGCTCGGACAGGAGGATGTGCAGAGCACACAGGAGGGTGAGGTTTCAGGACAGGCTAACTTCCAGGTCCAGCTCTGGCGCAGCCCTGGTAAATGCTCTTCAAGGCACTGGGAGGGACTGGTGTTCAGTGAGCAGGGCGGGGTGGATGCTCAGTGCCAAACTCTCGCTTTTCTCCTTTCTCCTTAGGGCATTCTTCATTCATGAAACTTGCTATGAAGGTAGCTTTGGGGGAAGTAACAAGTTTCCTGAAAGTGGAGGCCTTTCCTGAGTGAGCACCCAGTCTTGGGGTTTGGGTGATCTGCCATGTTTGGAAGAGCAGGGTGGGAAAAGTGTGGGGTGGGAGTTTTGTTGTGTGTTCCACTACCAGTGGCCATGGACAAGAACACGAAGCAACAGCACCAAAGAGCAGAGACCCAGTTTTAATTGCGTGTAATCAGATACCCTAAGGAGAGCAAATCTTTGAATGGAGAGCACAGCCTACTTCTAGGCTATAAGTTTTCCTCCTTCCTGGCTCTAAACGTAAGCAGTGGGAGCCAGTTTAGGGTAGGTGCCATCTTTTGTTTTCCACTTTCTTCAGTATCCCAGTTAGCAGAGATGTGATCCCAGGCAGCACCCCTGTGGCACGGCTGTCGTGCAGAATAACAAGCTGGCAAGTCCTGACTCCTTATTTATATTTTGGTGAAGGTTTTTATCATGTTTCCTGCAGACACAGACTGAGAGGAACGGGTGGTTCTGCTGTTGGCATCCCTTTCTGATAAAGGCCAATGGCTTTTAGCAAACCTCACAATTCTTGAGTTGCTGTTGGGTCTCAGTATATCCCCTTTTGCTGCTTCCCATGACTGCTTCTGCTGAGCCTGCTCTAACACAGGAGTCTTCTGCGTAAGGGATTTTTAGGAAGTTGCTTAGCCTGTTTACTTTTCAGTTTTATAACACTTTCTGTTTGGGGTTTTTTTTATTCTTCCTCTGCCTCAGGAACCTCTCCTTTACCCTTCCCAAGTAGAAAATATTTACAGGAATCTGTAATTTGGTAATTAAAACTGCTTCTTGCTTTGCATGGGGAGGGGAAAAAAAGGGCAAACTAAGAGTGCAACACAATGGAAGTGTAAACAGGAAAACATAAAAAAAGGGCTTCACGTTGGAGCCATATTCCCTTAAGAACTCAAAACCTTTTAGGCCTGGAAGGTCTGTGAGTCAAGTATCAATTGGTGTCATGTACCAGAAAAGGACATGTTCAACTTTTTTATGTCCAGTAGAGCTCAATGAAGCCTTCAGGGAAAAAGCCAACACAGAAGGATTCAAAGGGAAATGGCACATGGGGCTTCTGGCTGTGTATGCAGCACTTTTAAGAGTTTCCTGGGAATGTTAGTAGTTTATTCTCAGCAGTGTCTGTGGAATGTGAGGCTGTAATTCGGAAACTTTTGCATGACTTTCAGATGTAAAAAAAAAAAAAGAGAAATCTGGCCTAGACTGTGAAAAATGATTATGGAAGTTCCCCCCCAACCAGTGGTGAAATAACCCGTAAACAGTGTCTAGAAAGCCAGGTCCCTTAAACCCGTCTCCACTTGGAACCCAACTTTAATAGGCAATTTAGGCGATCTTATGCTTGAAAGTCACCGTGTGTTTTGGGCAACCAAAGTAATAATTTGTGAATTATCTATTAGCTCTGATACATGCACATAAACCATCTACTGAGTAATTGAACGTAATAAGTCAAGTCATCAAACCTGAAGTCTGTTCATGGCTAATTTGTGAACTGTCAAAGGAACTAAATCATTTGATGAGCATTTGGTTCCAAGTTGTACACTTGGTTCTAGTGTCCAGCTGCAAAAGAGCAAATTGTTCAGTTAAGCTCAGTATTGATGGTTTATGAAGATCAGATCTGTTTTTATTATTACTGCTTTGTTTGGAAAAGGCTTCAGAAGTCTTTGAAATGTCTTTTTTTCTTTGTTTAACCCCTTTTGGCAGGACAGCAGCAGGTCAGAGACAGACATCCCCTCTGTGCTTGGTCAGACAGTCATCAAGCTGTTTATTTGGTCTGGAAATTCGCAGCGGTCCTCTCCTCTGCTGCACTGTGATCCTGCTGGGCAGGACAGTGCTTCTCACCTCTGCAACTTGAGCTAGGGCAAAGAAAGAACAAACTGCCACTATGAGCTGTTCCAGCCAACTCCCTTCTTCTGTCAACTGCCAACCATGATTTTATGTTTAATTATTTGCATTACATCATTAATCCTGTGCTCGGTGTTGTACAAGGGTAATGGTGTAAAACCTACGCTAGGTTTAGACACTGTACAGTCTTCCCTGTAGGGCGTATGTGCTGAAGTGTTTGAAGTGCTCAAAGAGGGGAAGCAATATCTCTCCTATCCTCGATAGTTGAAACAGAATATTCTTCTTCAGAAATACATCTCTGCACTGCTTAAAATCTCCTTTATGCTTTGTGTGTGCATTGAGCAGGACATTGCTGAGGGAGACCCTGCCAGAGGTCCATTGTGCTCTTCCCACTGGGCTGGGCACCTGGACAGGCAGTTCAGGGATGCATCAGATCAGTTAGAAACCTTGGGCAAAGCAGAATGTATCAGTCTTGGCTCTCCAGAGCATAAAAGTCAAAGTATCTCTGCTGAAAGTGCCTGGTTTACAAGCAGATCTCATCCCTTCCAGAGCCTGTGGTGATGGTTGGCTACTTGTTGTTGCCCTAATGTTATTTCCTCACCCTCACAGTCTGTATGTACGTGCATATTTACACTTGCTCTTTTATCACCTTCTCCTTTTCTGAGTTTCTCTTTAGACTGTTGATAAACTGTCTGTAATGCTTAATAAAGGGGAGGGCGTTGGGTTTCAGAGGGTCTGACAGGGATTTGTGTGGAATAGCTGGATGCACAGGAACTACTGAAGTGTGGTCTTGCAGTCGGGCAGTACAAGCCGGCCGACTCCATCCTGGTGGGAGCGTGCTTGCTGCAGATAACAGCTGGTCTGATGGGGATGAAACTGGGAAAGGGTATTCTGTGTACTGGTAGTAAATCTTTCCTTGAGCTTTAGCTCAGAGTGGGCTAGCAAGTGGAATGGGCAGTGCTGGTGGCAGAGGAGGGACAGCCTGACTTGCAGATCCCCTGCCCTACACTCACCAAGTCTGGTTTGAGAGGGTGGAGAGGGAAATTATTTCTTCTCTTGCCTTTGTTGGTGTCTGCCCTCCTGGTCTCATGCAGGGCTGTGTGTGTAGTGGCTGCAGAAGCAGAGCGGGTGCCCACTTGTCTGTTACCTGAATCAAGCCTGCTTTAAACCTGGTGGAATTGAGGTCAGAGACTGGAGGTGGGATGCGTCCTCCTGTTTCCACAGTTAGCCGTGGACTGACAAACCCAGGAGCTGATGACACTCCACTGTCTCTGATAGGAGATCCTTGCCTTTTACCCCTACTTGGAGTGGTTGAGTCTGTCTGCAATGCAAAATATTCTGCCTCTGGAAGAGGAAATATTGGGCCTGCTTGTCTGAAATGCTGCAGGGTGGCCAAACATCCTAGCAGATAGAGATCATGTAATTCAGGTGGACCACTAAACTTTTAGGCAGCAATTAGGACTTATGCAGTAACTGTGAGTCAACTAATACATCTGGGTGTTGCCTTGGCATACTTCCGATGGCAAATTCTTCCTGTGTAGGCTTGATGTTCTTATATTCCCTGCTGGCCTCCCAAGTGCTCCACTTGGAAACCTGATCAAAAGCCTGTGGTGATGGCAAAGGGAGATGTCCTGTTGAATTCCCTGGCTTTCCTTTGGTCCTCTAAACCTGCAGATGATTCCAGGCAGTTTCTTTGATGCCTTCCTCCCCAGTGGATGAAGTAATTATGACTCCTGTGCAGCAGGCTAATAGCTCTGAAGACTTTAGTCAGACTGATTAACAACAACAACAACTGTGTTTTAATAAAAAATGTTCTGGTAAATCCTTCTCAATTGCAGCCCTAATTACTCTGCAGCCTGATGTGCAGCAATGGCAAAGCTAATGGGAGCACCTGAATCCAGTTAATGAATCCTCTGTTACGGCTTGCTGTGACTCACAAGATGTGCAGTGTTTCTTCTGGTCTCCCCTGCCCTGCTCCATTCCCTGGTGAATATTTGTGCTCTGTGTTGCCAAAGGTAAGGGGGTGTGCGCCTAAACTTTGAATGAATTTACTTCAGTGTATGTGCATCCTTCCTCTCATTATTTCAAGGGACTTCTAAGGATCAAGAGCCTGGGCTTTTTGCTTTGGTCTCAAGGTGAGCTCATTCAAGAAGTCACCAGTAGCTGCTATTGCCTGATAACTCTTCAGGCTTATAGGTTTTGGTGAGAAATCTGTTCAACCCTGTCCTCTGCTTCCCTGGCATTTATGTTAGAGAACAGAGTTAGGAGAAATACACTTGCTCTGTGCTAGAATTCTAAGGTAGTTTATCCTGCATCAGGAAAGAAAAAATAAAATGTATGTGGAAGTAATTTGTTTTGTTGGAACACTTTTTTTTTCAACCCTTTGTATGTAAACTTGCTTATGCTCTCTGGCAGTTCCCTCCACCCTCCCTCCTTCAAAAGGAAAAAGGCATATTAACCCTGAAGCAAAGTTCCGAGGTTATAAATTGGTGATACGATTTTGGAAGGCTCAGGAGCAGGTCTGTGGGCAAGCAACAGGGACCTAATGGTGCTTTTGGTTTTAAGGTGCCTTTTTTACAGGTAGAGGTTCTAGATAGTTTGAGGCTCGTTGTCAGACTGTTGTGTTAAAGGTTCAGCCTCAGTCACGGATAAAGAAGGATTGTTTGAAAGGAGCCTTTCAAAACTTCCCTCCTTGTTGACTTCTTGTTCTAAATATACTGTATTTCTTACACAGACTTACAGGATTAACTCCTGCACTATAAAATGTGCCTCTAACCATGTACCTTGTAACTACCATAATAGCAAGGAAGCCTGTCTGATGAATTTAGTGGCAGGAAGCAAAGTAAACATCTGAAGGATGTAATAAAGAGATTCAGGTGGGTAGGACATGGCAACATACCAGAGGAAAGACTTGACACCAGCTACATTTCTGGTCCCATAGCTCCAGTGCTGTCCTTGTCTGGACATAATGCAGAGAACCATTTGTCTTAACTGCTTATGGAGTTGGAGCTTGTGTAGAAGTGCAGATGTGGGGCCTGGAACGAACGACTGTCCCCCAGCTATGGAGGTATTCCTGGAGAGGGGAGGATACATGGAGAATATCTTTCTCTTTCCCACTGCTCACACTATAGCTGATTTCATGTATGGGTCAAACTGAAGAACTCCAGCTCACAGTGAGGGTATTAGTAGAGAATGTTGGATTGGGGTTTTCAGAGGCTTCATTAAATCTTTGAGAACTTGAAGACCTTGGGTAAGAGGGGAAGAATGCAAAATGATTCAAGTGTTGCTCTAGAGAGAGATGAATGAAGTTAGGAAGGAATTGTACAAATATTTATTGCATGCTGGCAACAGATTCTAGGCCAGCCCATTACAGTTGGAGGAGGGAATGGCACTGAGTTGTTTAAGCGAAGTTTAGAGGCAAAAAAATAGAAAAGGCTTGGATGATGTTTGGAGAGAGGAACAAAACCAAGCCCAGCAAATCTGCTTCTAAACGATAAGGAGCTGGAGAGCAGCAGAGGTGGTGTTGGAAGGTTTGTGTTGCTTTCCTGGGCATTAAAAGTGCATTATTGTCTCTGTGGCTGCTCCCACCTAGCTGGGACATGCAAAAAGCTCTCATGAAAGATGGGCTCAACATGGGAGAAAAGGAGTGCACTTTGTCTTGGATTTTTAAATACTATAGTGTCAGACTTCTGCATGTCTGGCCCTCTCCTGAAAGGGGGAAGGGCTGCTCTTTGAAGGCTCCTCTGATTTCTGGTGTTCACAGCATTTATCCTCTGCTTTCTGTGCTGGGCTTGTTAACTGGGAATAGATTAGGAATGTAGGAGCTGTAGCATGGGTAGCTACTGGTTTTCATTGCCTGTAGTGGGCTTTGTTGTTGTTTTTCTTCTTTATTGAAGAAATGAGTAATGTGTTCTGGGGCTGGAGCTAGCTTGGCTCTGACCTCTGACTCCAAGATACTGGCTGCCTTGGCAGTGACATTAGCTAGGTGACGTGGGGAGACGGGGAATGCTTGTGTTCCTTCAGTGCCTCCCAGAGGGTCAGATAGATAGGTTTTCTTGTGGTGGTGCAAGGAAGTCACTTCTCACCTCCTCCTCAGACGGAGCAGAGGTCAGCAGTCTCGCTTACATTGCCTGCAGTCTTGCTGATAAATATTTGTGTTTTTGATGTTTTGGAAGCTGAGTGCAGGAAGATCAAAACTCGTGCTTGTCAGCCCTTGGGGAGGGTGAGAACTGGCTGCTTCCCACATGTCATCTGTGGGATTGCTTCACATGGTTGCTCTGTGCTTGAGCAGTGTCTTGTCTGTCCTTAGAAGATGCTCCAGGTCCTTAGGAGCTCTTAATACAGGAGCTGGCCATGAAGGAGCATAGCTGTCAGCTGGGCAAAAGCAGGACCTGGTAACCAGGAAGAATGGAGTTTGTTCCTGCCACAATCTAACGCTGGCCACCTGGTTTTGGTGTCTTAGTGTGATGGCCAGGTATGACAGAGCATGGCAGAACCACATGTGCTTGATGCTGCTGGTCAGCAGCAGGCTGTCCTCACTTCACCTTACAATGGCAGACCAGATCCTGCCTGATGTTTCCTGTGCCAGTTGCCAGTGCTGAATCTGTCCCACTTGACTCCTGCTCCCAGCAAGGCTGGAGGGGGAGCTGTCCCAGCGAAACACCAGTTTCCTTCTCTCTGAACCTACTGTGGGAGTTTTTGGCATGCCCCTGAGTGGGACAAAGTTTTAAAATCCTTCCCCTAACCTACGGGGAGAATATTCAGGAGGCTTTCATCTTTGGAAAATGCACTGGGTTCTCTGGATGAAAGAGCTATTATTTACCTATCAACAACATAATCCCCCCCTCCTACAGATTGCAGGCAAGCTCCCGGGGCAAACGGCACTGTAATTAAGAACAAATATTTACTATGAAGGACTAGCTGAGGCCTGGCTGGGCAAGCAGCCATGAGCCTTGTCTGAACTTGCCTTCTGTTTGTTCCCCTTTGAAAGCAGGGAGTCAAAGTCTTTTGTCAGAGGAGTGTTTGTGAGGCACAAGATGGTGGGTTGGGCCTCCAAAGCAGCCAGGAGCCATCAGGCTGTTTGTTCCAAGCGTAGGAAATCCCTCCCAAGCAGAGTTACTTGCATCTAGAGGCAATTCCCTTCTCTGTTATGGATTGCTCTCAGGTAGATCTGCAGGTGAGGGTGGGTGCAGAGATAGACCTGCATGTGGGGACTGCAGCTGGTGCCATGCTATAAGCAAGTCTGTGGAAATATTTGTCTGCTCTAAAATCAGGAATTCATTTAGGCTTTGTTTGCATCTACTTTCCCTTTTGATTTCTGTTGCAATTCCAGCATTTACTTCCCAGGACTCTAGTCCTGGTGTTGAGATGCAAGGTGGCTTGGCTGCTGGAGAAAGCATGCCCTTACAAAGTTGTTGGGACTGTTTCATGGCTCAAACTCGCAGCCTACTCACCTGCCCTGTGCCGCTCTGGTCACAGCAAGGAGGGTGACAGGGATCTTGCTCACCTTCTGGCAAGGTTCAGCAAGCTGAAATTTAATAAATAAGTCAATTGTGAGTAATAGAAACAATTGCGAGGATGTGGTGTGTGGTTCAACCAGCTATCACTGCTGTGGTAATGCAACAAGGCATGTGATTAGACTGGGAAATTACTGTAGCAATACCAAGATTTACAGCATGAGTCCCACAGAAGGAGCAGACGTGGGAGACATACACAGAGCTTGCAAAAGGACTGAGTGAAGTGTCTAAATAAGGCCAGCACCAGCTTCCAGGGTGCTGAGGAAGCCATGGAAGTGACTGGAGAGGTGCACCGCAGCGTGCTGGGTTGTGTGTGTGGTGTAAACTCAGAGCTAGAACTTGTCAGAGTTTTTGAGGAATATGTCACCAGCTGGTCTGATTTAAGGGGTTTTTGGTTTCTTCCTCCTTGTTGTCGGGATGGTTGTGCCTTCTCAGCAGTGTAACAGCTGAAAACAGGGCTTATGGGTGCCTGTGCTTGCTCATGGTCTTTGCCTGGAGCTCTCATCTGTGAGAGCTGCTTTATACAGTAGATACCTGGTTTGTTTTTTTAAACTGAACTTTGCTCACAGAAAGAAAGGTTTATTTGAGTCTTTACTCTGAACGCTCTGTCTCCTTTTGTTTGGGAGCTTAGGTGCAACACCAGGGAGAAGGCAGGTCTTACCTAGTACAGCTAGTACCTGGCACAGCCTGGTACCTAGTCTGGGAGGGCTAGGAAGGAGGGAAGGCTCTCAGCTGAGAGCTAGGAAGTCACAGAAGAGGAAAGAAACGAGCTAGAGAGCCTCTGTGGGCTTGATGTTAGTGGTCCTTCAGAAGGTAAGAACAGCTTCATCAGTGCCTCATGCTGGGGCTTTATCAGTGCCCACCTCCTGCTCCAGCCCATTAGATGTGTGCAGGGAGACAGCCTGTGCACAGCCACTCCAGCTCTTGAATGTGACCCATATGTTAACGCTGGCGAACCCCAACTAACCCCATAGCTCAAGTGGAACAAAACTTGCTCACTGTTCTTTACATTAAACCCACGCCATCCTGGTTCGGGAGTGTGTGTGCTTTTTAGCTTCACTATCCAGACTAAACGCCAGAAAAGTTGTCAGGTTTCTGGTTTGGCTTCAGCAAAGTTGTTGTCCATTCCAGTGTGTCTCGTGCAGGGCTGTAGGAGGGGAGCGCTGCTTTTGTCATCTTTGCCAGCAGTCAGACATGGAGCCTCCCTCTGCCAAGCCTGCCAGAGTTTTGCTTGATTGTCAGAGGGAGGATGTGAGTAAAGCTGCCTGGAAGATGTGCTGTGCTTTTTGAAAAAAAAGGAGGCATTGAAGGTCTGGTCAGAGAAAACATAAGTTGATTCTTTGGGGAATGATTCCTGCCTCTTTTTTGTTGATTCCTGCTGCTGCTGCTCTTTCATGGTCACATTTGCTCCTTGGCAGGTTGAGAGACACTTGTATTTGGCATACTTTGGCCTGAAAAGGTGAGTTTAATTAAAGAGTGTCCCTGCAAGTATTTCTCAGATGAGGCCTTAGTTGCCTTGGCTAGTGTAAGATCCCGAAGCCAGATGTGCTACTAGACAGAGGTTGTGCAGAGACCTCCAGCATCCTGGTGCAGCAAGCAGTAACCAGGGCTGGGGAGACTATGTTTTAAAATTGTGTTTAGAGTTTCAACGAGTCTGTCCCTGGGACTGTATCTACAATGGAGAATTCCCTCATTTCTCTAAACTTATTGTGTTAAGGGGGTGGTTGCTGAAATGTTTCCTATTTCTGCTCTTCCCTTTCAGCCTAGAGACAAGCTTAATGATTACCGTTTGAAAAGGAAAGAACTCAAGATACTCTTTTCCATCTGAGGTTACAAAGAGACTTTAACACCTCATCTCCAGGGACTATCAACTGTGTTGTCTTTTCTGACAGTTATCAGACAAATAGATGAGGTATTTCCTAGCACTTCAGGTACACACATGACATTCTTGGATGGACCATGGGGAAAGGAACCCGAGGAGACTCTGAGGATCCCCAGAGAGGTGAGTGGGAGAAGCACGTTGCTGCAGCCTGCACAGTCTTACGCAGAGCTGGTGAGGAAGAGTTAACTCTGAGCTGAGCTGAGCAGCAGAGGGTGATTGGCTGAACATTGGAAATCCTCTCTTCATGCCAGGTGTAACAAGGATCGTCTGGTAAAAATGCGTGTCTGCCTGAGACACAGATCTGCCTTAGACATGCATTAGCACGAATGGAGCTTGCTGTCTGCTGGAGGAGCCAGGTCCCCAGTTGAGCAAAGCCTAACGGAAATTGGAACTGGTCCAGAATGTCTGGATGGCATATGATATTTACTGAAATATGGCATTGCTTGTGTAAGCAACACACCCTTCTCCCTCACTCTGGAAACCATCTGGGCTTCATGTGCGAGCGGTTAAAACCCAGAGCAGGAGAGCATCTGATGCTATATGGCTCTTGTGATGTGTTTCCCATTCGGGCCCCCTCCATGGGTGTCTCTGCATTTGCTGGCGTGGGAGTCTCAGCTATGCCCCAATGTCCTCTTAACAACCCGCTGAGGGTCATCTTCCTTTTCTCTGCGGTGGTTGTAAACAGAGTAGGGTTGTGTGAGGAGTTTGTGTAGGGCTTTGCTGATGGGGCAAGAGGCAAACTCTCTTGCCTAGACCAGGGTACAACCATTGTGCTGGACAAACCTTCCTCCATTCCTAGCTGTGTCTGCAGCCAGTAGCTCAGTTGATTCTGCTGATTTTTATAGCAGCTGGAGTCAAAGCTCCTGGGAATGAGGAGGGGATATTTGGCAGGACTGTGCACTTGCATAGCAAGTGTTTTTTCCAAAGGGAGCTGACCACCCTTAGGAGTGGCTTGGGACTGGGCAAGGTTCCCTGTTCTTCGCATAGCCAGCCTGAGAAAGGATTTTGTCCAGTTGCTTTGTTGTAAGGGCAGGAGGGACCAGGGAAGTACAGAAAATTCTCCCCTGCCTGCCTGAAATCATGCAAGTTTGGCTGTGCTTTTCATTAGCTTCTGGGATGGGGTTTAGTTAAAGGTAGCACCTCTGGGGTGGGGTTAGGGTTTCCTCTGCTGTTTTCAAGGCTTTCCTTGTAGCTTCCTTTCTGTCTGTGTGTGCACACTCTGTGGGTTTTGTTTCTTAAAGGGAGCGTCATATGACAGCCCCAGCATCTCTGATCTTTCTGGCAGGCTGATCCGTCTTCCTTCCTGAGCTTGATAAACAGTCCAAGAAGCTATGCCTGTGTGAGCGCATGTACGCCTTCGAGACCTGCAGCTTGCTTCTCCAGTACTTGGTGTGGTTTTTCTCTCCTTCCTGCATGGTTTCTGGTGCTTCTCTGCTTTGCCTTCCCATCTCTCTTCCTGCTGTGGTTTACCTGCTGCTGCTTGACATGAAGATGAAGGTGATACAGTGAACAACCATTTCTGAGAACTTCGACCTGTGCTCTCCAGCCTCACATGCTGGTGGCACACACTTTCTGAGGTGGTTGGAGTTTCAGGCACCCTTGACAAGATGTTGCAGTGCTTTCTGAAATCAGCCTGCTCTTTGAGTGGTGGCAGTTTCTGTCTGCAGCATGGATGCTGTGGCTTGCAGGCTACCCAGATGCCCAGTGCAGGCAGATCCTGTTAGAAGAGGAAAGCTACCTCTGTGTCTCTGTGCAAAGCAGTGTAGCACAGCAGAGCTCTGGTTCAGAGCACAGTGTGAATCGTTCCCAGACTCCAGCTGTCTTTGGCCTAATGTGGCTAAAATACAGAGAAGCATTAAAACAGCCTCTCTTGCTTCCAACCCCAGCAGCTTGTGCTTTTGTGGCTGGATCTGGCTCCAGCTCTTGGAAAGTGGAAACACCCTTGTGGAGACACCCATCAAGACCTGGGGGGTCTGGAGGTTAATCTTTGCACTTCTACTCTGAGAGGGTCTCATGGGCTAGGACTTCCCAAAGCCCTTTGGAGCTGTGTAATCTTTTGGGCTGAGAGGGATGCATTATCCTCAGTTCCTAAAATGGTGCGTATGTTTGAGTCTCATTCTCCTTTCCAGATCATTGCCAGATCTGAGTTCCCAGAACCAGCTGGACTAGCCTTGTATTGTGTCTTCAGCTCTTCCAGCTGAGTCTGTCCCTCTTCTTGAGTGCATCTGATAACTTGAGAAGTGACTTGTGTTTGTCCCCATCCTCCAGTGCAGGAGGAAGCTTCCCACTTCTGTGTTCTCTTCCTTGGTCTCTCAGAGCCTTGATGCGGCAGCTTGGCATTTGGTATCAGCATTTAAACAGGTCACTTCAGTACTAAGGTACCTTCTCTCCCCCTCTCCCTTCCTTTTTGCTACTTTGGCAGATTTGCCTTGCATGATTGATTGCATTTCGATTCATCTCTGATATTTAATCTCCTCCCTGGAGAAAGATGGGCAGGAGAGATGCTGTTGCTGCCCTGAGGTAGGAATCAAGAGCTGTAGAGTGTTATTTCATTCAGTCCCAAAAAGCCCTCTAATAACACAGAGGACGTGTTGTGCTATAGTGAAAGGCAGCTTTGAGAGATCATGTCATCTGCCCTCGCCTGGCCTTGTCCTGCCTCTGGCTGTAGGACTGGAATCAAAATACCATCTTGGATACTGCAGCTCAATTGATTGGAGCTGCTTCCACCAATTCCATCTCTGTGTTCTGGAAGAAGACCTTCTGTCCTCCTTCCCCATCCTGGTCAGATGACATCCAGGAAACTTGGTGTCCTGATGAGTTGTTCCTTTTTTTGCAGGGAGGTGACCTTGTGAAGGAAGCTGTCAGCTTTGGAGCAAGAGGAGGTGGGTGGGCTGAGGATGTTGGAACAGGAGAGTGATGGGAGGGAGCAGATGAAATGATGGGCCCCATCTCTCAGCCAGAAGGGTTGTCAGGGTGAGAGGGTTGGAACACAGATGAGCAGCTGTGAGGCAGAGGCTGGAAAGGGCTTTCTTTCATTTGTGCTGGATGATGTTTGATCCGTTGGCTGCCTGTCTCTACCTGTGTGCTGTCCTATGGGATGTCCAGCAGCTGTGCCCTCTTGTCCTTCTTCTTCCTCCAGCCCTGGGACCTTATGCTGGGCTGATGTCTCTTAAGGCTGAGCTGCTTCTGGGGCCCCTCTCTTAAGGGACTGAGGACACTGACTGATGATGTGCTTTGAGCTTTATGACAGACAGTTTTGGCCTCTTACCTCTAAAGAAGTGTTTCTGTTTCTGGTTTGCCACCACAAGAGAGGGGTGGGGAGTACCAAGACTTCCTTGAGCCAGTGTTGAGTGAAAGAGTAGGGATGAGAGCCCTGATACAGATTAAGTTCTCCCATATGAGACTTTCTGTGCCCCTCCATGTTGCCTGTGTCCCTTGGCAGAAAGGGAACAGGATGAGAACATCTGGATGTGTTATCTTGTTCTGGGCCATATCTCTCCAAGGTCATGCATTTGCAATGGCATCCATATGGCTCATGCCTCTGCCTAGCTGAGCTCTTGGAAGCCCACCAGGAGACGGACCTCATATGACTACAGAGGTTTTATATGGCCACCTGAAATGCCACTCTTTACCAGGACAGAGCCTACAGGGGCAGGTCTGTGAATGGAGCCAAGTCAAGACTCAATTTCTTCTGACCACTGCTGCCCCAGTCCAGCTTGTGTATCAAAGGCTTTCTGAGAGCAGGGTCCTGTGGTCTTGTTTTTCTCTAAGCACTTGTTCCTGCTTGCTGGGAGTGTCTGGTCTCTTCAGGGAATGGTGCAAGGGGGTAGTGAGTGTCCTTGCCTGGGTTGTGGCTGTGTTCCCTCCTGAAGCTCAGTACTTCACTGCCCCAGTGCTTCGAAGGAAGCTAACTGCAGCTTTATTTACATGGCATGGGTGGGGCTGTAATAAAGGAAATGAAGAAGCCCACACTAACAGCAATGGCCTTTGTTTGTCACCAACAATGCTGCGAGCCTGGCTTCACTAAAAAACAAATGCTGAATGGCCAGCTGCCATTCCCTGTTGGGCTCTGGCTCTGTGTTTTTGTCTGGAGAGCGGAGCAGAATCAGGCCCTTTCCTCGCTGCAGGTCCAGGCAGTGGGAATGATGTGATGCTCTTCCCAGGAATTACCATTGAACGAGGCACGTGTGTAACTGCAGTAGGTCGGGCACTCCAGGCGTTCTCAGAGTAAGACCCCCTCCTCTTTCCAGATGGTGAAATGTCTCTGAAGAGTTCTCACTTTGGATAGGCTTTTCTCTTTAACTGCTTGGCCTCTGCCCAAGAGAGTCTGTGTGGCTTTATGGGAAAGGATTTTTAGTTGAGCAGTAATGGTGGTGTGCACATTTGAACATGTGTATCCAGAGGATCCTTCAGCTGGGGGGGAAATTGCAATGTTGACCACAAATGTTTGTGCATATGCATTGGTTGCGCTTATCTGTAAAGTTAGAATCCTTACTCAGTTAAAGCTTCTGGTATTATATGTCTGTCTGTTATTCTCTGTCCATGCTCTGCAAGGCTCTCTTAAGCCTGTTACCACCTCCTTCCCTGCTGCATACTTGTCTTTATCATCTTCTTCCTTGCACCCAGCTGGAAAGTGGCAGCATCACTGGGCCTTGCTGCCCAGCTGTGCTGGTGGGAAAGAAGTGATTTCCTTGGGCTCTGGTGGCTGATAGTGGTGGAACAGCAGCGCTGAGGACCCAGACCTTCCCCTTGGGGTCCAGAAAGGAGGATGATGTTTCTGTGGCTCCCTGAAAGGATGTGTATGCTCTGTATCTGCAGGAAGGTAGACTAGATCTGGCTTCTAGGAGAATTCTTCTAAATGGATGGGAGGAAGATGAGATGAGGAGAGAGGAAGAGCTCTGAGAATGAAAAGGTGAGGATCATATAAGACTGGTGATATAAATCTAGGTTTGAAATTAAAGGTGTTTACTATTTGCTGTGCTGCTGAGACACGGAAAATGTTTCTGTAGGGACAGAGTGTGATCAAGTCGCTTGGTGGAGAGAGTCCTGTTGGGTTTTGAAGAGGGTTGGTTGTGAGATGGTGCTGTCTGTGCTAACAGTACTTTGAGCTGGTGTCCTGGGAAGTCCTCCCTGCTGTGTGTCTCTGCTTGTACTCTGTGATTCTCAGGTCTGTTTGGTGTCTTGAAGGCCTTTTGGCTCTGCAGGTAGAGGAAATGCTATATCAATACAAAAATACTGCCATGGGACTGATGGTGGAAAGAGGTCTTCTTGTCTGGGGAACATGGCTTTGGAGGTGCCTGTGTCTTTTAAAGGGATGTGTTGCTGATGGGACCTTTATTCGTCAGCTGCAGAGTAATGATCTTGGGAGATAGCATTAGAATTAGCATCAGTGCTTGTGTCCTGCAGATGAATATGGCTAATGCTGAAGCACGACTTACCAAAAAATCTCTGACAGCTTCATCCCTAGCTGAAACAAAACAGGGTTTGCATCCTTCAGGGGTAAAGAGGGGAGGGGAGAAAAGCAGGCTTGGAAATGCCAGAGCGGGGGACAAGCTTTCCTTTCTTTTGGTCAGGAGGTCAGGGGAAATGAGGCTTTTTGGTACATGTATCAGGGGTAGTAAGGAGACCATTGGTATATCTTTCTCTCTCTCTTCCTTACCAGGATGAGTTCCGTTGCAGCTGAACATAGTACCTAGAGCCATGAAACCTGCTGGAGGCTCCTATCTGCAGAGGAGGGACATTGTGTGGCTTCAGGTCATTTTCCAGCCCTACCTAAAACCTGCCTCGTGACCTTCAGGAAACTCGCTGTTCCTTGTGTGTGCCTCAGGTTTTTTCCTGTCTCTTCTTGGCTGGACCAGTTCTCTCCCTCGCAACATCTTGTCTTGCTTAGTGTCAGTGCTGTGGCCCCCAGCCTGAGCACAGCCCTGCTTTTGAGCTGGTAAGAACTCAAGCCTTTGTGGAAGCTAAAGCTTCCAAAGGGTCTGAGCTTCATCTCATCTGCTCCAGGGAGGCACATCTGGGAGGGAAGACATAAGGAAAAGTTTTGGCAAGATGGAGCAGCATGATTTTTCTTTTTCTTTTATTCAGAGCTTTGGTGGCCAAGCAAGGCCTGAGCGCCGCTGTTGCTTCTCTGTCAGCTTCTTCCACTGGAAACTCCAGCCCTCTTCTCTCCTCTACCTTGGATAAATGACTGCTGTCTCAAGGGCTGCAGGAATGCCAGATGGAAAGTGTTCCCTTCCTTTCAGACTCGCTGGGCACACAGGGCTGGTTTACAGCTTGCTGGTATGTGCTGGTTGTTCAGAGCTGACCAGGCACTGCCTCCTCGGCACGAGCAGAGGGAAGCCAGGCTCTGGGGCACAGAAGAAGTAAAGGAGAAGGGATTTGCGTGGCAGATGAATGCAGCTGACGTGCCTGTGCTGGCACTGCAGAGGTGTTGAGTGGGTCCCAAGCTGCAGGAAGACAATCTGCTCAGCCTCCGAACTATGCTGCTTTTGTTCAGGCCTCTTCAAACACTCCTCAGCACCTGTAGCCCAGGGCAGCTCTTGGAATCAAGTAACTCGAGGAAGAAGATGAAACGTGCCACAGGTTTGAGGCCACAAAGCAAATTAGTGGCATGGTTTGTGATACCCCTAGAATGTAATTTCTCCATCTGTGCTGGGTGCCACTGATTTTCTGGGGACATGCTTTAAAGGGGAAAAAAACATTCTTATATCCCATTCAGCGTCAGCCTTTTCTCCTTGATACCACCACTTGTAGTGCGAGGGCTTTCAGAAGGAATGGGGAGCTGGCAGTGGTGGGAATACCTACAGGAGAAAAGGCAGGGTGTGAGAACATGTTGGTAACAGGGGCAGTAATATGGATGGCAGCAAGGTGCCCAGGAGGGCACCTATGTGCTCAGACCTCTCACTGGGACTCCAGCAGCCTTTGGTACAATTGGAGAGGCAAAGTGCAGAGTGACTGTAATCTACAACCCCTGGGGAAGCAGCAGGAAGAGGACTTGTCCAGCATCGAACTGTTTTCAAATGGCACAGCCTTTAGAGAAGTGTTTCTGGAAGAGATGATGGGTTTTCTTCTTGCCCTGGCATCATCAAGGCAGGATCTCCTTGCCTTGACGGTGTAAATGAGTTGTGCTGAATGGCATTGCAGTTGGTACCAGTCAGCTTGGCTTTCTGCAAGGACGAGCCCCCTCAGCCTTCAAAGTGGTAGAGAGGTGCCTTGGGACATGGTGGGGAAGGCTTTGCAGTAAGACCTGAGCTTTTGCTCAGCAGCCCCCTACCCACTCTGTTTCGGAGGTGTATGCATGTGCTGTGGCAGTGATTGAGGTCAGATGGGTGCTCAGACCTGGTTCTCCTTCACTTGCCCTCTGGTGTTGGGGTGTGGGCTTGGGGCAGGTCTTTGTGGGTTGGTGAGTTTAGCTCAGACATGAGGGAGAAACAAGCTCACCCATTTCTGCCTCTTTGCAGGGCCCTGCTCCTACAGACAGTGCTTGTCCAAGCTCTGGAGTCCTGGTGCTGCTCCAAGGCTGCCAGCCTTGCAGAGAAGAAGATGGTTTTGTTTAGTTTGCTTATATGAAGAAAAAAGTCTGTCAAAATAGGGATTTGGAAAGGGGAGGGGGAGCAGGAAGTCTTCCTCTTGGCATTTATTAGAAGGGAAATGAATGTTTCATGTTCACGGGCCCTGCTGGATCTGCAGTGCTCGGGGACAGTGGTGTGGTGAAAGCCTCCTGACTTCTGGAGTGTGGGGAGCGAATGTGATCTGGAATAAGCAAGAAAGGGCTAAATATAGAAGGTGCTGGCTCCCATCCTGCCATGGCGGCGCTGCCCTCACTGCGCTCCTGGAGGCAGCAAGTTCTGCCTATTGTTCCGGTCACATTCCTCTGTCCCACGATGGGGCCTCTGTGATGGAATAAAATGAAGAGAAACAGATGGGAAAACAATAACCCAAGGAACAGGCCCTGAGCTTTTCTGGAAGCTTCCAAAACCCCATAAATCCCCAAATGCATTTGTGCTGGATTAGGGAACTGAAGCAAAGCAAGGGCCAAGTACTTGCCTTGCTGTATCCCATGTGCTCTTGTACAAAGACAGCTCTCTGGCGGGGCTCTACCTTGCAACACATTATTGTAGTGGCAACTCCTCTTCCTTAATGTTTGAATTCTGGCAACTTCCCCAGCTGTCCTTTCTCTGCCCTCCCTACCCTTTTTGTCTTGCAGGCCTGGATAAAGTGACTGCACAAGGAGCCAGCCCACCCCTCCATCCTTCTCATGTACAACTGAGCTGGCTGCAAGCAAAACATGGTGGGACCTTTGCAAGGCAGTGGTGCAGTGTCTCTGAGCTGCTGGTAAGTGCTCTACAGAACGGAATAACCATTAGTGACTGTGGGCCTCTTGGAAGGAGGGAGGGACTGACTTGAGTACTGAGCAGGGAATACGACCTGGTGGAGTTATCATGTTTGGTGACCATGAAGGTGTCAAAGGAATTCGAAGTCCTGATCCAGCCACAATTTGCTTTGTGTTTGAAGTCAGTGCATGATTGTTGCTACCTATGGTATCCCTTCCTTGATTGCGTGTGCAAAACTCTGGGCCAGCAGCAGAGAGGATGGATGGTTCTGGAGGTGAATGAATGAAGTTTGGTGCTTTCTGGAGAACTCTGCTTTGCTTTGCAAAAAGCAAACAACTTGTTTGCTCACTTACCTGTCTGTGAATTGGCTTTGCTCATACTCTGCCAAAAACTACAACTGTTTCTTTCTCTAACAGCTTATTTGCTGCTGTCTTTTTGGGATTTCCCAGGGGATCAGACCAATGTTGCAGTTGGCCCAGGGGAAGAGTGAGGCTGTGCTGTGGGGAGAAGGGGACAGGATGGGGGTGAAATGAAAGAAGAGTCTTAGTTTGAACCAACTGTCTTGTGAAACCTCATCTTTAGGATCTGAAGCAGGAAGAACTGCACATGCCGAAGCTGTGCTGCTGTAGCTGTGGTGTTACAGCATGGGAGCTGAATCGTTTAAAGCCAGATAGGGATCTATACACCAGTGATCTTTATCCTTGTTAAAATGCCTCTTTTCTCCTCCTGCATATATTCCCCAAGCATATATTCTTTCAGTCACCCTCCTCCCTGATAAGTCTGCTCCGTCTTACCACTGCTCCATGTTAAACAGCTATTGTTGCTCTGAATGGAGAGATCTATCGCTGTGAAAGTAAGGAAATGGTGAAACTATCCATGTGCTGAAGGGGCTTGGTCCAAAGCTACTGAAACCAATGTCCTGTTTAATGGCCTTTGAATTAGGTTTGATGTTACTCAGGCAGTTGCATTTGCAGGACACAGGTTTTCTGTTGTGTGAATGGTCACTGTACTAGGGGGTATTTTGTACAGACAGATGGGTGCTCTGGGATTGTAGTTACATAGCTAGTAGTAGATACATGTAGATTAATAGTTTATTGACTTTAGTGTTCCTTGCATTTGAGTGGGAGATTTTTTTTTCATTGAAATGATGGAGTGTTTATGCCTTTGCTTCTTTGAGTAAATGAAACCACATAAGAACCACTAAGTTGCTGGTAAAAAGCAAACCTGAAATGAGCACAAAATGCTGTGTTGTACACAGGAAAGCACATTGCTTCCTTTGACCGAGTGTTCTGCTGCCAAACTCATTTCATATCTTGCATCCTCTGCTGTGCTACAGCACTCTGATGCCCCCGATGTGCTCTTGTGTCACTGCTTCTACAGCTGGGTATAAAGAGCACACCTAACAAAGTGTATTTCAATGGCAGGGCCAGTCAGGTGCCACTGGCCCCTGCTCCAGTTCGTGTGTTTGCTTGTGCCACCTTGGAGGACTGTCCTCAGAAAGCACACGAGGACAGGGAACTGCTCCTGCCAGCCCCGTGGTGCTACAGGAAATGAATCTTCCTGTTTTGTTACCCACCTCGGTTCTATTTAGGGCGAGCCCTGCTTCCTGCTGAGTGCTGAACAAGGGACTGATAGAGGTACATTTCATGAGGGACATGAAATATGTCCTTCTTTCTTTGGGCTTGGAGCCACTGAGAGCCTTTTTATGCCATCTGAATGGGATGTGGGAGGAAGCAGGGGAGGAGGAAAAAGACTCCAGGCTGATTTTTCTCTTTTAGAATCTGACTCCCATTCCTGTTGTCTCGGGAGAGAGTGGTTTACACCACCAGCCCATGACCTTTTCTCAAATGCAAAGTAAATATTTTCTCAGCAGACTAACCATTGTGAAAGAAACAGTAGAAGGCAGGGACATGGCAGGTATCTTTAGGTATCTTGGGTCTAGTACCACAGAGCTAGGGTGGATAACACCAGTGAAGCCAGCAGGAAGAGACCTCTCTGCCTTTTAGAGAGGCAACTGTGCAGTTGCACAGAGGTGGGGAGAGCAAAGTCTGGTCACACAGTGAGGAACAAGGAAAGAAAAATCAGGGTCTCCAGTAGGTGTGAGCTCATCTAGCTCAGAGGTTAAGGAAGGAGAGAATCTGCCTGTTTGCCTTGTGTCACTCCAGAGGTACCAGCTAAAGCATTTTCTATGTGTGTAGGCAGGAGTCACTTTGGTCTAATGCAGTTACTATGAAAAGGAAAAAAAAAACCCAAACAAGCACATAGTAGGGCATAAACAGTTGAATCCTCAATTAACGAGCTGAACACATGGAAGAAAAATGTTTGGGCTGGACTGAAGTATTGAATTCCATTTGGGTGGGATGGCATTCAGTAATGCCACACCGCGAGCTTTTGTTTTGGAAACAAACCAGAGTCGTTTAATCCTTTCTTAACATTGAAGCTATTCTGTAATTTGCAGTTGGAAAGTGCAGCTTGGGGGAGCTGATTGCATTTCTCAGTGCCTGGTCTGTGCTACACACAACCCTGGTTGGGCTTTTTGTGCTCACGCTGAGAGCTGGTGGCAGGGTCTGCCTTTTGGAGGCAAGTGAACTGATTGATTTCACAAACAAAACTGAGTGTAGGCAGAACTATCTTCATGTTCAGAGCCCTACAGACCCCTTGGTCCTCAGGAATATAGTGGCTGGAGGGAGCTGTTAAGTCTCATTGCTATTATGGACAGGGGTTCTTGGCTAAGAGATCCTGGGAGGGATTGTGTGAAAGCAGGAACCCTCCTAAATGTGCTTGTGTCTGATTTGCAGGAAGAAGGAAAACTTCCTCCTCTTGTGATTTTAGATAGTATTAAAACTTGCGATAGTTCTGCCCCTGGATGCCCACCCCATTTTTGGAATCGTAGAATCATAGAATATTTTGGGTTAGAAAGGACCTTAAAGATCACAGTGGATTTGGATAACAGTGGTATCAAGTCCTCTTCCATGCAGTTTTGAAGTAGATTTTCTAAGAATGCTTTTGACTTTGATATGGACAGTTTGGTTTCCTTTGAGCTCCACACCATCTCAGAACAAGTTTATCTTGAAGCAGGAAGGATTCTTGCTGTAGTCCCTCAAGGCCTCATTGTGCTTGTCCCTGTGCGATCACAGTGCTTAGCTGGAGGCATTCACTTTTTGGAAGGAGTAGTTAAAGGAGAGACTTGCCCAAGGGCACAGAGGTGCTTGGGTAGGCAGCCTGAGAGCAGAACATACCTCTCCTGCTGCTGGAGCCAAGGGCATCAGCCAGCTTCCTCCCTGCTTCTTCCTCGAGCCTAAGCCTGACCTCACACTTGTGTTGATGCTTCTGTGATTTCTTCTTACAGCCTGGGAATGACCAAGTTTGTTGTTCCTTTAGCAGTCATTTAGCTCGTGCACCAGAGAACAGATAGAAACAAGTCGAGGCTTGACTTGTTCTGTTTATCACTCTAAGCACCTCAAGTGCACGTGGCTGTAACGCTGTAGCAGGTACGGCATTGTTTCAGCTTTGGGAGATGGGGACTCCACCTTCCCATTATCAAATCCTGCTGTAAAGCAGCACAGTGCTGCAAGCAGGTTCTCTGCTGGAGAGTGCTTTTGTTTCCTTTTGGCAAGTGAGTGACACTTAATGTTACCTTCAGTATCATGTTACCTTCAGTATCATGCATGTTTAACTTTTAAAGTAGTAGCTACTGTCCAGTTCATTCTGTCCCTTCCCATGCAGCAAACTAATCACTTGCATGTATGGCCGGAAAAGCATCTGTGAATGACTTCACCAGATAGAGAGCAATGGCAAATCCAGCTCATGATGTGTGTTAGCAATATGAATAGTTTACCCCCATTCTCCTGCCCCTTGTCTCTCCTGACAAGAGTAATGGAAAGTTAAAAGAATTATTTAATGTATAATAGATACTTAAAGAAACACTTCTTCCTGTAAAGTGTATGCCTGGGTATGGACACCGTAAGGAGGAGGATTTTGTCTTTAGCTCCTGAATGATGGGAACTCATAATATAGTAAATTACACCAATATAAAAGTTAATGTACTTGGCTTTAACACAGATATTTTACTGTTACTATGACTATTGAAAGTGACATCCATCACAGTGACATGCACCCAAAAAGGAAAAAAAAAAAAGCCTGATGTAGTTGTGTCTAATAACCCCAATTACAGAGCTCTTCTAATGCCTTTTTTATAACAATTTTGCAGCTCTGTATTATCTCCTATTAATGTAATTTCTCTCCTATCTATAAATTTCTCAGGATTGCCTCTTCCCCTCCACTTTCCATAATCACCATTTATTATCCACATGCTTCCCATAAAACAAGGCTGTAGGTGATAAAGAGAGATTGATGTTGACCTAGATACAGGCCCACCCCCAGCTTCTTTCCTTCTTTCCCCTCAGCAATAATGTGCTTGTTAGTGTTGAGGAGGCTCTAGTAAAAGGTTCACCTTCTCTCAGCAATTGGAGCTGAAAATAGTCTCATTAGCTGAAACTTTGCTTTATCAGCAAAGGAGCTCTTGGGAAGAGGTACTGGGATGGACTCAAGATGTAAATAAACAAGAGGAAACTCTATCCCGCTGCCCTGTCAGCTCCAGGACTAAGCTGGACCTTCATGGCAGCACACCAGCAATGCTTTTTGTCTGCAGAAGGAGGCTTCTTCATGCTCGCTGCCTAGAGGAACTGTGTACCTGGTGATGATTTTGCTCACGTAGTTTAGGGGCTTATTTTAATGTTCCTGAATTGAGCCTTTTCCATGGGCAGCTGAATACTCTGCAGGCCTTGCAAGGCTGCAGCATTTGTCAGTGCTCTTGGGGGATTTGAGGGGGGGCAGCCCTTTCTTGGAGGGGACAGGTATAAAACAGTCCCTGGCTCACTGAAGCCAAGGGATTTAGGATAATCTGCACTGGGCTGCAGGCTGCTTTACTGTGCCTCTTTCCAAACTGCTTTGTGCAGTTCTGTGTATTTGCCTGGAGTCTGCTGGGGCTCATTTCTGCCTGCCCAGGCTTCAAGAAGCACAGCAGAGTGCACTTGTCCTCTCTGCATCACCCCCTGAGCCAAGGGCCCTGCCAGGCAGGACATGTGTGACATCTGTGGAGACATGGGGCAGCTGCGCAGGTCGGGGATCCCTGTGAGTGGCCAGGTAGTGCCCAAGGAGAAGGAAAACTATTTCCCAGGAGTTGGTTAGTTTTCTGTTCTCCTGTTGCTAGGAAAACTTGGTGCTGTTGGCCAGCACTGGTAAGGGGGCAGTGGGTTTCTGCAGCTCCAGCTTGCTCACCCTTTGCCAGCCTTTGCCTTTGCTCTGCTAGGAGACTCTTCTGTATAGCAAAGGATATCTCATTATGTCCTGTCCAAAAGGGAAATGCAACTCAGAGAGTCATTATCTCTGCTATCCTCCCTGCCTGATTTTTTACCATGTTAGCATATTCAGAATTAACCACAAAGCCGCCTTGGTTTCTTTTCCTCCTTCCTCCCAGTTCTTGCAGTTGTACTGCACTGAGCAACTGAGGCATGTTTGAAGTAAAGCTCTGCCTGTTTCTCCCTATTTTGAGCTGAGTTTAACTCTGCCCTTTGGTGAAAACTGAAGGAAAGGGTCCAGGAAACAGGAGCAGGCATGAGAGGGAGTGGGTAGCAGGCTCTTCACATCTCCTTCGCTGGCTGGACTACAACATGATCCCTGTACAAAGAGTCGTTTTTGGGGAAGACCTTTGGAAGCTATACCTAATGAGGTTGTTCAGGCTGCTGGCATGGACTGTCCCCAGTGCTGCAGGGGGAAGCATGTGGCCCCTACATTACAGCTCTGTTTATCCTACCAGATTTTGGTAGAGTATTTGTGGTTCCTTCAGGGAATTTTCTGTAGTTTACATGTGTTTATTTCTTAGTACCCTCACTTTGTTTTTGTAGTAAAATAGTAATGAAAAGAAAAATCAATAAAGATTAACTCTGAGCCTGCTTTGGTAATGGGCAGTGCTTTGGTTAGGGAGGGAAAAGCTTATACTGAATACCAAGTTATTAATGAACCATTGGTTTGAGTGTCTCATTGCTGCCCTGAAATGTTGTTTATATGACCAGTATGTAAAGCCTTTGTATGGTAAATATGTCCAGTAACATACGGCATGCAGTAGCATTTCTGAAGACCCCTCAGTGGCCACCAGTCTGAACATCCTCCAGAATGAACAAGTTTTGGTTCTGTTTAGCTGGGGCATTCTCAGAAAAGGCTTGTTTCCTCCGTTGTTTTACCCATAGCAGTGGTGGGAGAGCATGAAGAGGTTACTGGTGATTATCCATGAGCCTGATCCTAGGGTTGCACCTTTGCCAGGGTACATAACTTTGGCCATGCAAGGGCAGAGCCAAGGACTCAAGATTGCCCTCCCAGGGCTGTGAAGGCTGCAGATGCTTCTGTCAAACTGTGGCTCTGCAGAGCAGGAGGCTTGCTCTTCCTCCTCCCCAAGAGGCCAGGAAACCAGCAGAGGAAGATAAGTCAGTGTTCACAGACAAGGATGAGCAGGAGTAGGTGGGCTGGGAGGTGGCTGGGCTGCCCCTGTTCTCTGTGGTGGTGTCAGCCCTGCTCTTTTTGACCAGAGCTGCATCAGCTCGCTGGCCCTCAGGCTGCAGCAAGAGGGGTGTGCTGGAAGGAGCCCCCTGTCTGGCTCAGCACACCATGGCTGCGAGGCCCCTTGCTGCCAGCTGCATGTTTGGGCAAGGGAGGATCTCTCCATGCAACAGGACACTGAGCAAAGGAAGGAATTATCTGCAGGCTGGTGGCTGTCTGGGCTTCCTAAGTAGTTACTTGGGCTGTATGACAGCAGCAAAGACTATGTTGTTGCCATACTTGCTTGTTTGATATGGCCTCTCCTCGATCTGCCATGTGGGCTCAGAAGCCCAGGCAGGAAGGTGTGCAGCCAGATGATTTTGGATTTTTTGTGGAGCACCTGAGAAACAAGTATTTATGGCAACAAATGAGCTGTCAGTTGTCCCTTCCTGAGCCCGCTGAAGTAGTTCAATAGACTTTTCCTCAGGTCTTCGGTACCTAGATGATGTGTGCTAACATATGTTACCTGTCTGAGTTCTTGAGGTGTCTGTTGGACCTTGTGTGGTGCGCATGTAAGTGTATTAGGGGAGGATTGACCAGAGTTTGGGTGTGTTTTCAGGATCACCTGGGAGGAACAGCTCTGCTGCCAACTCCACGATACCCCCTCCTCTTCAACAGAGGAAAGACTTCTGAGTCTGCTGACAGTGGCCCAGTCGCATGGGACGGTGGCAGGGATGTGGCTACAGAGAAGTCCATGTACTTATCTACTGGGAGCACCCACAGCTCTGCAGAAGCGCTCTCAACAGCTACCAGTAAGTAAGTCTTAAGATTATGATTTCTTGGGTCAGACACTGTACAACTCATACCTTATTGGGCCTTAATGAATGGAATCGGCATCTGGAAAGGCTGTAAACCTGGCTGTGCTGAGCAGATGGCACTGGAGGTAAAAAACAGGTTTAAAGACTATTATTTCAAGCCATGGCTTGATTTGGAAGTGTTGAAACTTGTGTGATGGGCATGTAGGTGTATTAAGGGAGGATTGACCAGAGTTTGGATACAGTTGGAGGATCCCTTGCCCACGTAAAGAACAGTTCTGCTGCCAACTTCATGATGGCCCCTTTTCCTGCCACAGAGGAAAGACTTTTGTCAGGAGCACTAAATTAGGTGCTCCTGCCAAGCTGGAGATTTTATGGCAGTTACTGTATTGGGAAGAAAGACTAAATAATGCCCTTGGTGCTACAGAAACAAAGGGTTCAGTGATGCCACAGCTTCCTATGTGTTTGTTCTGAAATCTGTGCCCAGCGCTGGAGCACATGGAACTGTCTGTTCAGTTCCTCACTCATGGGCAGTGAGGTTTAGCTCCTTCCCTTTGTGCAAGTCTCCTCTTGTTTCCTGTACCCATTTGTGACCTTCTTGGGAGGGCTGAAGCCCCAGGGTTTTCCCTCGAGGGATGATTGCTCATCCTTGAATAAGATGTTTACTCTTGCCTGTAATTGCATGGGGCTTTAGCAGCGCCAAACCCTAACTGTGCTTCCTTCCCATCTTATTGCTTTCATGTAGAGACATGGGTGTGTGAATCGCTTGGGGAGGTTCAAGTTGTGGCATGATAAGCTCCCATCTCCAGGCACTTTCCCAATCTAGTTTGTCAGGAGCAGGTTCTGCTTCTTCTTGTCCATTCCTTGCAATCCCCAGTGTACATCAGGGTCTCCAGGGCCTTCCTCCACTGCCCTGCCCACCTCTGGCCCACAGCATGTTTGGTAACCAGTTACTGGCTTAGAATCAGGTCAGGCATCCCTTATTCAACTTTGAAAGAAAGGGGAAGTTTGGAGTAATGGAAGGGAAAGGACCATGGGTCCATTCCACTATTTATTTTGCTTGTTGGAAACCAACCCCATTTACCAGGCTGCTTTTGGAAAGCAGCAATCCCTGAGCTTGGTTTTCATTAAAAAGGTACTCATTGTTTTTCCTCTGAGGATTTAGTGACATTTTTCAAAATCTTCTGTGCACAGTAATTGTAGTTTGTTGGTTTTTTTAAATCAAATTTTGTTCTGACTTTGTGACCACAATAAAGTTTAGGAAACTATTATTTGTTATGGGTTAAAAAATATTCTGAGAATCTGAGTGCTTTCCTTGATTACTGGATCATACTGTGCTGCTTCTCCCAGTTGCAAAACAACATTGTAAATGCTGCTTTCAGACTCTGGGGGATGTTCCCAGACTGATGGAGAGCTACTGTCTCCATCATTCACTACTCAGCTCTGGTGCTGGGACCGTGACAGAGAAACTTAAGGATAGATGTGATGCCACAGGGAGACAGAGAAGGTGGTATCTGAGCCCCTTCTTCCTTCAAGGTCTGTCTCCTTCCTGTCTTTCCTAGGCTCCAGAAATGGAAGTGTTTGCTTCAGGTATTGTAGTTTTACCTTCATCAGAGCTCATTGTTGGTCAGAAGCTAAGGAGTAAACTGCTCTCCAGCTCCCTGCTTCAGAACTGAAAAATAAGTTCTCCTGGAGACAATGGTAAAAGTCCTGCTGCAGAGAGAGCCCTGATACATCATATTAGCAGCCTCCAGAGGCTGTTCAATATTGCTTGAAGGATGGGGGTACAGTGGAGAGAAAGTTTCCCCTTGAAAGAGGATTCTTGGAAAATCTGTGCTTGCTTTGTAGGCAGGGAGCTGACCTTTGGGGACACCAGAGAAGATCTGGAGATGGGGAGGTGACCTGCAGTGACACTAGACGTCTGGTGTTTGCTGTAGCCTGGACTCCCAACTCCCTGAAAGCGTGTGAGCAGAAGGTCAGGGGAATACCTAGAGGTCAGGCATCCTGAGGGTCCTGTGTTCCCTCAGTACAGACCCAGTGAAGCTACTCACACATCACGTCAATGTAGATCATGTATGTTCATGAGAAGGGGAAATACGTCTTAGATGGAAGAGGCTGCTTAGCTTCCAGACTCGATTTGCTGCTGAGGTGGGGAAAAGATGGCTCTCTTCTAGGAGCTGAACCATCGTGTGTCAGGTCACAGATCAGCCTGCAGGTAGTGGTGGCTGTAGGGCACTATTTACTGCAACTAAATCTGAGCTCTGGCCTGTGAGTGTACACAGTACCCATCTTGTTACCAGTCAGTTGAGCCCTAGAGCATGACACTGTCTTTTGCTAGAGAAGCCCTCAGGTATTGTCTAAGGCATCTTAGAGATGATCAGGTTAGGCTAAGAAAATAATCTCTGCATGGGTTTTTTCTCTTCATCCTTTCCCAGAGGGGCTGTTGCCTTTCCATTCTCCCAGGACACACAGTGGCATTTCATTCCTCTGAGGTCAACTGACTGTGGCCTTAACCTACCAGAGAACATGAATTCCTCACTGCTTTACAGTGAGACTGGAGGGTTTTTAAAGAACATGCCATAATCCGTCTGTGGTTATGGTTTGTAAGGCAGAAGTGATCAAGTAAAATCTATATCCACATATAACCCATAGCAGCCTTCCAGTATCTGGAGGGGGCCTACAAGGATGCTGGGGAGGGACTCTTCATCAGGTCTGTAGCGACAGGACAAGGGGCAGTGGGTTTAAACTTAAACAGGGGAAGTTCAGGTTAGATACAAGGAAGAAGTTCTTTACTGTGAGGGTGGTGAGGCACTGGAACAGGCTGCCCAAAGAAGTGGTAAATGCTCCATCCCTGGCAGTGTTCAAGGCCAGGCTGGGCAGAGCCTTGGGTGACATGGTCTAGTGTGTGGTGTCCCTGCCCATGGCAGGGGGCTGGAACTACATGATCTTAAGGTCCTTTCCAGTCCAAACCATTCTATGATTCTATGATGCATCATACAGGAGGGAACTGTGAGCTGCTGTTAATCCTAGCAGAGGAGCAAATGGCTGTGTGAGATGGAAGACCATAGCGAAGAGAGCCTAAATGTATGTGACTGTTTCCATTTTGTCCCTGCAGTGGATGTCTGAAGGCACAAAATTATTTAACAAATAGCTTCATTTTCAGTTTATGGCCTGAACTGGGTTGCTCTGCACCTATTGCGTTTCACTCAGCCACTGGCAGCAGCTTGAGTCAGCTTTATTTCATCTCTCTCACACCCTTAACCCAAAGCTGCATGGTTTATGTTACTCGTATAACTGGTTGGGAATCTTTGGAGCTGATTATTTGTTAGTAAATGCTGCCTTATGTAGATGATGACTTTTAATAGAGAAATGTAAATTTTGGTTAAAATTTTTGTGGCTGCCACTTGTGCCCAGAGACACCTGCTACCCCTGGCACAGCCCAGATCAGGCACTCGAGCTAAGATGTGAGAGCTCCTACCTCCAGATCCAGCCCCACAGATCTTCAACTTCTTTCCCTTTCAGCTTTGGACTGTTGGCTCTTCTTGAATAGACACGTGGGGTCGTGTATGCTCTAAGCTGTGGGAGGCCCTTTTATTGTTGGGGTTTTTTTTAAAGGTTTGTATTTATGCCACACCAAATCTTAAATAATCCACCCCTGAAATATATTGCACAAGGACAAATATTTTTGTCTGGATTGCTTTTAATTCATGACTGAGGCAGAGGGAATCCTTCCAAGAGATTAAGCAGGAAAAATGCTATCTGCCCTTGGATTGTGAAAGTTTCTGCCTCTGAGGGGGCTATTTGAGACCCCTTTCAAACCCTGCCCATTGTTGCAACTTGCAGTGAGCCAAAATGCTTCTCACCATGATTGTGTGGCTGCTCAGGGGAGCCAGGCCTGGGCAGCTCCATGGGCCTTTGGAGCTGATCTAGCAATCGGTAACCAGTGCCCAAAATCATGGCACAAAGTGAAACACCTCAGAAATCTGGGATTGTGGCTGGTGACGTATGGGTCTGCTTTTAAGTTTGCTAACATGTGGGCAACTGGAAGCAGCAGTTTGCTTCAGTTCCTGTATCTACATTTGGGTAAGGCTTCTGGTTGACAGGAGTGAGCCCAGCTGGTCTCGAGTGAAATCTTGCCTGGTTTATCCGTAGGAGGGAAGAGCTGTATGTACCAGTTTTACTTTTTTTGTCAAGAAATAAGTCTTTCACCTCCAAAATAGAAAAGCTCTGTTGTGTTTTTGTGTGAACACCCACAAACTGGAAAGGCCAAATCTCTTGCTTTTCCTGTCCCCAGTGCAATTTGTAGGGAGCTGCCTTTGCTTGTCTACGTCCCCAGCTTCACTTAAGGGCTGTGTTTGCAAAGCTCTTCATGTCTGACCAGCTGAGCTCTGATTTGGATTTACACACAGATATTTTGAAGTCGAAGCAGAACACCCAGGAGGGTTCATTTGATTTTGGTTTTCCTTCTTAAGGGGGACTGTGAGACCAGGCTGCCAGAATCAGTTGGACCGAGTTGTGTATCTTCTGTCCTGAAGCCAGCTGACAGTTTTAAACCATCTTTAAATCAAACCTTTGTGGTTAAGATTTACTGGGAGCTTTTTTATAAATGAAAAGCAAAATCTGGTGCTCCCCACATGGAGGACAAATTCTTGAAGCTGGCTTCCTGTGCCCTGACAGAAACGGGGGGCTTTCAGGTACGTGTTTATGTGTGTGCACTGCTGAGCCCTGCAGTGCTGATAGACACTTCCAAATGGCCCTGCTCAGGAAGAAGTACTGTAGTGTTTGAAGGCAGAGCCTGTGAGCCTTGTGGATTTATGGGACCGAGGGCCCTGAAGTGGGTGAATGGGACAGGTACCTATAAATACAGTGAGCTAGTCTTGCAGGCAGAATAGCTACATCCAGCTTTATAAATAACAGAAGCCTTTTAGGTTTCCTAGGAGGTCTGGCAGTCTTACAAATGAATGTGCTGCTAGTTGTCTGAGACCAGACATCAGAAAGCTGTCCATGAGTGCTCTTGGCCCACTCTCTCTGTTTCCCTCTCTCTTGGTGGGGGTGAGGTTTTTTTGCTGGGTTTGGTTACTGAAGCACAGCCCCTGCCTGCCCTGCAATCTCTCAATCCATTGCTTGCTTAAAGACGAATGATTCATCAGGCCCAACCTGATAAAATTGTGCAAGCCGCTCACCAAAGTTAATCAGACCAAAAGGAAAGAGAGGAGGGAAGGGAAAAACAAAAACAAAACCCCCAGAGCTAGGTCTAATTTCCGAACCTCCCTTGGGAATTTAAAAATGCATAGATAATGTTCTCAGCCCAGATTCTCCAGCCTCCTCCAGCCTTCATTGAGAAATCCAAGAGCAACCCAGGCGATGGGTTTTGAAGTGCAACTTCCGATGTTGCAATGCGGAGGAACATGATTCAACAGGCCCCTGCCTGCGGCCGACGTCTCACTCATGGCGCCTGCTTTGTTAATAGCACTGGGGAGCAGGCGGCTGCGGTTGCAACCTGCTAATCACTTCCACTCGGATTTGTTGTGTCACCCCAGCAAGGATTGAGGTGAGGGGGCCGAGGAGCTGCTGGCATGAATCATGCGCTGCTCTGCCATGTAATTAGGAAAGAGCCCTGTGGTTCTCAGTGCACCGGTGAGATTTCTCAGGCCTGAAACATAATCAAGACTGCCACCCACTTCAGCGGTGAATTAGCATCAGCCTTGCTGATCCTGAAGGAGGCTGAGCGCTTGCTGGAGGCCGGGTTGCTTGGCAGCAGGAGAAGTTGGGGTTTGGCCAGACAGGGCAAGGCTGATAGCTAGGTCACTGCCATAGTGGGCAGGACAGGTCTAGTAGGAGGGAGAGTGGCAGCTGGGAGGGCAGAGTGCCTAGGGGTGCTCTCTCTGTGTGAACACCATCACTCCCTACTTGGTGTGTGGCTGCAATAGTCCTGCTCACATCCACCATGTGACTAAACAAGACAGAGTTGCACAATTGGTTGCAATGGGGTGTGCCTCTCCCCTGCCTGTGGTGCTCAAGGGGTTCCCAGGGTGCTGCTTCCACACCTGCAGCTGAAGAACATCCTTTAGTTTCTCTCAGCAGGTTGCAGCAGTCTGGTTGGCAGTGGGGTACTGCGCAAGACTCGCTGCCTTCAAGCCCAGTGTGGCCACAGGCTCCTCTTAGCCACCTGTGCTGTTGGCTTAGCAAGAGGATCACCATTACAGTCACGGTTTATGCCAGTTCATCTTGCTGTTCTTTGCATCCTTGGTGCTCTTGGCTTCAGGAATTACACAGAGCTCTGAGAGAGTATGAGGAAATGTGTTAAACCCTGAGACCTTCACACTACCCATGGCCTCATTCCAAAATTGAGAGACTAAATAGTCTGTGCGAATACTTCACGGGATTTCATCAAACTGTCGTGTAATTCTTCCTTTCTAGCCTCTGAGTCCACATTGCAATACAGAGGCATTCCCTTTACTCTCTCACATTTTAGGTTAATTTTGGGTTAGTTCAGTTCAGTTTTGGTATATTTGGTATTTAACAATATTGTATGAAAACATCTCCACATGATTTTAATTTAGAATTACATTACTGTGATACTGTCAGGAGAAAACCACATGCCAGACCCTCAGCTGCTGTGAATCAGCAACAATCCATTGATTTCAGCAGGGCAGAACTGATGTATCCCAGCCAAGGATCTGGCCCTCCCTTGCTTAAAAGGAAACCCCATGTCCTCACACTGGTTGCTGAAACATTGCATATCAAGATGGGATGTGTCTAAACCACCTCCTTTTGCTTTTCACCACTTGTGTCATTTTGTTTGTATTTTCCACTACTCCTCATTTTTTGCTGGGGCAGTGAAACTTTGCTGTTGGAGATAATTTCACTCTAAACTCAGCAGCTTTGGCACAGCTGAGTTTTGGGAGAATGGGTTTAGTGTTGCACTGAATATGAAAGATTAGATTATCTTCTGCAAAATAAGGCTGCTGGCTGTACTGTTTTACTTCTTGTACGTAACCTTCATGCTATACAAGCTGCGGGGGGGATGTTTCCTGCTGTTTTCTATTCTTTATGTGATGCTTGAAGAAGCCAAGGGTTGGTGTGTGATTGCACTCTAAGTCAGAGAGCACCTGAAGAGCTGGGTACCTCTTGAGACAAATTAGAGTATTTCAGACTGACTCTTGTGCAACTTCTCTGCAAGAAATAGCTTTCATGGGCTAAATGTCACTTCATTTTTGTGAGAAAGCATCTGCTTTCCACAGCACAGTTGTATTTTTCTGTTAGAGCTCTCAAAATGCTTTGTTTGAACGTCACAGATGGCAGCTGCATTATCCACTGCATCCCTTCCTTATGAGGGGAGACACGAGGGCATGGGAGAGAAGGAGTCCAGCTCTGCTTCCTGATCCAAATGGTCCCAGGCGCTCTTATGCCTGGCTCAGGGCAGGGCTACCCTGTCTGTGCATGAGTGTGGTCCATGTGTTTGAGAGCTTCTGCCTGGGTGACATTGCAACCTCAGCCACCTTCCCATGGCAAAAGGAAGAACCCCCTTTTTGACAGGTAACAGGAAAACCAGTGATGTAAAATGTTATAGGTTGGGTGTAGCTGCCACCCTTCATTTACTGCAGTTGTAAGAAATTATTAATGCTCCTTTGTGGAATCAGGGAACTGAAACAATGGTGGCCTCCACCCCAAGCACATGTCACTGCCCAAAACAAAGGCACAGCCCCAGCCTGCATAGGTGTGGACAGGTTTCCTTGGCTATTGGCTTGGGAGAGCCTGGCAGGAAAGGCAGGGAGAGCCCTGGGCAGAGCAGCAGTCAGTGCTTTGTGGGCTGAGTGATGCTGAAAAGGCAGCGGAAACAGGAGCAACTCAGCTGGGTCTGGTTTGTGAGCAGAGATTGCGAACCTGCTTCCTACATGGGCAGGATTTCTGCAAAGAAGTAACTGCCACTGCTGAGGGGCAGAATCCACATGGAGTCGACCCAAGGCTCTGGTTATCCACTTGTCTGAAAGAAAGTCACTAAAGAAAATGAACGGAATTGGAAAACAGAAGACATTGGCAGGAGAACAGCCTGTTACCGGAATATAGTTGTTGTATAGCAGTAAATGGGGGAGCCTGATTTGCCTGGCCCTGTGCAAATCCCACTAAGGTTTACAAAGCAAGAAGTGATGACTGATGCAGAGCAGAGGGGCAGCAGGGGGAGAGTGAAGTGCTTTAAAGCTCTCATTTTCATTTGACTCAGTTCCAGGATAACAGTCCACCCTTGATTAAAAATAACTACAGAAAGGAGTAGAGTGTTTCTTTTTTCTGTCTAAATCAAGCTTCAGGGTATCTTTTGGGAGCATCACAGGTTTGATTCAGCCTCCTTATTTAGCTTTTGTGCTAGCCTGTCATGCCTGAAGTAATACCATGGTGACTTGCAGCTGTGACAAGGACCTTGGGCTGCCTTCCTCGTTCTAACATAAAACTGTAAAGAAGACTTAGCAGTATCCTTGTTTTCACCCAGGAATGATTTTCATCCGGATGGCCTAATGGATCAATACTGGTTTGGGAGCCCAGAGGTGTGACTTGTATCTCTCTGAAGAATTTTTGGGAGAGCTGCTGGGAGCAGGGACTAATGTTTGCTATGGCTTTCTGTCACTTCTTTTAGTTCCCTTTGCAGGTGTGTCAGTAGAAACACCTACCCACTGTCCTTTTCAGTCTGGTTTGTGAGGAAATACATCCTGCATCATTGGCGTCATGATCTCCATCATGAGTGGAATTCAGCCAGCTGTGGCAAAGTGGAAGAGAACTCAGAGATACTAACTTCCAGCTATTTCCTTCACCCCTCATTTCTAGTAGCCAGGAAATGAGATCTAATTACTTTGCCACACTAAGTCTCAGCAAAAGTACAGATCTTCTTAGAAAAGAGCTGCTTGATCCTGTGGAGCCTTAGTACAGGAATCCCTGGGACACCCAGGACAGGACAGGACTACTGGACAGGTCCTCTGAATAGGTTTTCTGACTCCCTTATCTCCCATCTGCTTGGAATGGGACTGTAACAAACTGTCTCGCTCTCCACCAGTAAATGTCATCTTTTACAGTCATCACCTATGGGTGGTGTGAACTGATATAACCAGGGGATGAACAAACCTTTGCTTATTACTGGAAGATCTCCTAGGTTCAGGAGGGGAAAGTTGGCTTGATGCCTCCTCAGTAAGGTTAGAAGGTAGCTAATAACTCCTTTCCCCAGTGGTGGAGAGCTCATAAAAACTAGAGCTGGCCCAGCCCTGTGAAAGCCATGCCCTGGTCCTCCGGGGCTCCTCAGCCTCCCAGCTGAGACAGGGAGGAAGGATGTGAAATTTGCTGGACAAACTGAAAAATGAGGTAAAGAGGACATGCCCTTCCCTTTAAGGGATGGCAAATGAGGAAGAAGAGATTTAGCCCCAGATTGTGCCTTTTTTTTCAACAGGCACTACATTATCTCCAAGTAATCTCATCAACTAAAAGCATCGTTAAGTTTAAAACGGCTGCTTCGAAAGACTTGAGGGTTTGTAACCCTCGGGGGGTTTGTTGCCAGAATTATTAGGGGATTTGATTAACTTCATACATTTATCTGTGAAGATACTGGTATTTTCTCTCAAACCAAATGAGTTGCCCTGCTCTCTCATGGGGAGAGGGCTGAGAGGTGCCTTGCAAGCGGCTGGAAGCAAACAGGGCTTGCTCTGCCAATCCTCTCCAAGTGCTGTGAATGGCACTGCAGGGTATTGGAGATGCTGCTGTCACCTAAAGGATGTTTCCTGCTGCTGCAGACCAGTAAGAAAATCTCTTCTAGGCACTCAAGCCTGAATAACATAACAAATCCCCATGTTTCTTGGGTTTCTCCATGATCTCCTGAAGTGCTGCCTCACAGTACTGTCTCTTTCCCATCCTTCAGGGTGGCTGCGGTTGTTCCCAGTGTGTGAGCAAGGGAGTATTAGACACCTCCTTGTAAGGAGCACACACTGGCCTTACCTGCTGCTGCTTTGCCTTGCAGGAAGTGTGACTTGCACAGATCCTGCTGCTCAGCTCATGTGGGAGGAGGAAAGTGTCTTCATCCAGCACTGAGGTAGGAGTGACCACTTTCACATAGAGATGGGGCTTTTCATTTGAGGACAGGGCTTTTGCTGCTGCTGTTTGTCGTGAGGGCAAAGTCCTCCCATCAGAGATGGGGTCCTCTTGTGCTAGGAATGCACAGATAGAGAGAGGTTGTTCTAAATCACAAAAAATGTTAAAATAGATAAGGGGAAAGCTGGGAAAAGCTGCAGAGAATCACTGACTGTCCTGTGTCCTTTTGGTGAGCTAGTGGCACGCAGGCCCAGTGGAGTCAGTTCAGTGTACACAAAACTAGTTTCTCGAAAGAGGAAGTGTCCAGTGGTCCTTCAGCTCAAAATACCTGGTTTTGGCACATCACTGCAGCAGGCTCACATGCAGTCAGTGCATGTAGCCAGAGAAGGTGGCCGAGCTCATCACTGCCACAGTGGGCTTTTTTGTTCTGTTAGTTGTCTGCCAGTGCAGTGAACTGAATTGGCTCATGGAAACATCTCCAGTGCCAGAAATATCAGTGTACAGTGTAATCAAGACTGGCCCTTCCGACAGCTGTTAAGCCAGCCAGTCTGGTTTGCTCATTCCTGGTTCTTCTTCCCATCACAGGTGGGTCCTTGGGATCCCTGAAGTTCTGCAGTTTGCAACTGGTGAGTGCAGAAGTAGAGACCATGCTTTCCACTGCAATGCACGCAGCACTGTTTGCTCTGCTGAAGCTGCCTGCCGGGAAGCACACAAGCAGGTGAGTAGCTTACAGCTGGAGAGGGACTCCTGAAGTGAAAGAGAGGAAAACAAGGAGTGTCTAGTGTGTGTTTGAGGGCTCTTCGCAGAATCTGGCCCTGCAGTGACAACTGATGAAGACTTAACTTAAACCTTCACAGGTTCATTTTCTGTCATGGATGAGGAGTGGGCTTCAGGCTGTATATTTTTAATCTAGTTTGTGCTCTCTCCATCCAGGGGTTGAGATTGCAGCACCTCCTCAGCACAGTACCTCAGGCAGCTATTACGCTGGTTGCCAGACTTCTGCAGCTTCTGCTCTTCAGGCTGACTGCATGAGGTGGGTTGAAATTGCAGGGTTGCCTTGCTCACGTGATGAAACATCAGAAAAAAAAGCCATGTCACCCTGCTTTCAGACAGGCCCTTATGGCTGATAAAGCACGAAACTGGAGGGGGAAGGCTTTGTAAAGTAGTTAAGGATTAGGAAGTGATAGGTGGATTGCTGGGGAAGCTTTTGGGGTCTGTCTCTGGAATCTTTAGGAAGAGGCTGGCTGTACGCTTCAGCCACGCTACATGACATTGGGGCCTGTTTTAAGATGGGATGTGAACCGCTTGTCTTTGCACCATTCCTTCACCTTGTAAGGAATTCCTTCACTCCTTGGAAACACTACTTGCTAAGATAATCGGCAGTGATAAATGCTCATGGAATATTGCAACTGTGTGAATAGCTACCTAAGAAGGATTTGGAAATAGCTGCTCTTGGTATTCTGGGTTCAAGCTTTCAAAGAAGAGCTCCAAATAAGTAAGCAGGAAGGCAACACATGTTCTCTGAGCTGTGGGTACCCTGTGCTGAATGGGTGTGGGCAGAAACCCGTGCAGAAGCTGTAAGTAATCCTCGTGGCTCTGATGTGGTCACACTGAACCAGAGGCTTTGTGTTATATGTGAGTGCAGTGACTTTACTTTCTAATATTTGGCTGGCTTTAGAAACCATCTTCCTTTTTTCCCCTCCTGTTTTCTTCCACTTCCACAAAGCCAACATTTTTGGTTGGTTTGGGGTGTTTTAGTGACTAGAGAGGAATGTAGGCTTCTCAGAAGCACATGAGCTGTTTTGCTCTTCAGTTGCGTCCCTCCTCTGCCTATGGATGGAGACAAGGGTGGAGAGAATCAGAGTCATGAGGCTAAGGAGAGCCACAGGCATGAAAGAAAGTCTCTGAAAAAGGATGGAGTGGCAGAAAGGCTGTGTTTTCTCAAGGGATCTGTGCATTGCATGAAATGAGATGATCCTGATGCCTTTTCTGCAGCAGGTAATTGCATGTTTTTTGTGTGCTTTCCTTGTTCTTTGTGACCCAGAATTCCCAGCCCTTAGCTCTTTCTTTGCTCTGAGTCTTTTGATTTGTTCTTTCTTGTTCTCTTCTACTCTTTGTGCACGAAGCACAGGCCAGAGGTGCCTGCTACCCCTTTGACATCTCAGCACGACCGATGCTCGCCAGGCTTTGAAACAGAAGCAGCTGCAAGATGGGGCCTCCCAGCAGCTCTCCCATCCTGCTTCCGTTCTGTCTCCCTGCACACATCCAGAGGAGCCAGGCTGCTCTCAGTGCCATGGCTGCTGCTGCAGCCAGCCAGAAGTCATCTGCAGTTTGCCTCCTGTGACACTGAGTCACACGAGGGAGGAAGGCCTTGATTCAGTGTCTCATGGGAAGTGCTCTGGCTCCAGGCTTCCCTTCACGTTTCCTCACTGACACCAGTTCAGCACAGCGGTTGAATGGAGTTTGTGAGCTGCTGTCTACAGCTCACTGCCCCCTCTCTCCCCAGGGACAGAAAATGTCCTTGTGGCACTGATGGCTGTTTCTGGAAGAAGTGGCAGCTCTGTGGAGTTGGTTGCTTTGGTGTATTCCCTATTTGTAATGAATACTTAAAATACTTGTTAAAGATCATAACTCTGGTTTTCCGTTTCAGTTTTTTCACTCTTTCACTTCAGTAGTGGGGAAATAATACACATTTGTGATGGAGAGAGGGTTCTTTTTCCCACTTTCAAAAGAAATGCAGCATTTTAGGGAGAGAGGAAAGCTTCCCATTCCTTTCATCAGTAATTTAGCTTTAGAAGTGTCTAGCTTTTTGTTTTCTAACACCGTGGAGGAGATTTTCCACTTAGCCACCTTCTTGGAGGTGCTGGCCAGCTCTGCCTTGGCTTTGATCCAGAAGTGTCTGTGCAAAACTGTCCTGGAAACATCACTAGAATAGCCTTTCCTGTGAGATTCCTGCTTCCTGCTGAGCTGGGAATGCAGCTGGATTCGGTGGGATTTCCCCTGTGGTGAGGCGGACATGCTGTGGCTGCACGGTACCTGAAGTGTCAGGCTCCTCCTGAGCAGAGGAGGAATCTGGGAAGACCACATTCTACTGAAATACTTGAGGTTTTCACACTTGAGGGTTTTACTAGTAGGTATTATTTTAAATCCTTCACGGGTGGATGACAGCCTTTAGATTTGTCAATCTTAGGAAAGAAATTTAGTCTTTGGAGTATTGTGCTGGTGCCCCAGAGAACTATTTTGGGAGAACTAAGAATATGATATCAGCCATCTGGCCATGGCTGGGCAATATTGCTTCAATCTTTTATTCCTTCTTTTATCTGCTGTTGGCTCACCTATGGCAGGTACTGGAGGTACACTGACAGGGTCACTCACACTTCGGGTGCTCTGGTGGTGTTAGGGGCTACTGGACTTGTCTCAGGCATAGAGGGAGAGCACACTTCAGGTAGGGTTTTTAAATTCCCTCCCTTCCCAACCCAAAAGCTGCAGCTTTGTAGCTCCGGTTGTGCAGAGCTGGGTTGGACTCAGCAAACCCATTCATTTGCCAGCAGTGAGCCAACTGCCATCTGAGTGTAGTGGTTCTGTGTCATTCAAGGTGATGTTGGATTCCTAAAGCCTCTTTCTAAGTCCTTCGTTCCTCCTATTTCTTTTCCTGAGATCTGCTGTATTGCAGACAGGGAATCTGCCAGGCTGGAAGATGCAGCCTGCTACTCAGATCACATTTGCAGAGGGCTCATGCTAGACTTAAGCCCATATTATGTTTGTTCCTCTGTGGTGCTTATATTTGTCTTGTACTTTGTCTGGGAATTTGGATTGTGTGTCTTGGCTGGGCTTTGTCGTATATGTTTAATCCCAGCTTCTTTCCTCTCCTGCAGGGACTTGCTGGGGAACAGGAAGTAAATGGAGTGTCTTGTAGGAATGACTTGTGGGGCTTGCTGACTGCCAGCCAAAAACCCCATCCAGCTACAAAAGCAGAATTATTTTCTTAGCACCTCATCATGCTTCCTGCAGCAGCTCGGGCTGTCAGACAGGTTTTCCATCCTGGTAGGCTAGGAAACACAGGGTGCTTATTTAGGTAAGTTGGTGAATACTGCTTGGTGATCCCCTGGCTGAGGGGGCTGCGTGCACGTGAAGAGGGAGAAAGAGTCTTGAGGCATGAAAAGGGCAATACTTGGGCAAAATCAATACTGGAGGCTTGGAGTCAGGTTTCAGCCTTTTTCCTGTGCCTGCTAATTCCAAGCCCCAACTAGAGCAGGTTTGCTAACTTTTGCAGCTGGATGTGGAAGATGTGTGTGTGCATGCCTCAGGCACAGTAGAAGGCAGGAATTTTCCTAGGCACAGTCTTCCTGGAGGACTGGCTTTGGCTTTGTCCTGGCTCCAGGGTGAGGGGAGAGGGGAGCAAGGCCCAGCTGTCCAAGCATCAGTCCTGTCTGGAACCATTTCAACAGTGAGAAGTACCTGGAGTTAAAAAGGAAGAGACTAACTGTTAGAGGAAAGGAGACCTGCTCCCTGTATGGGACATACAGTCCCACTGTCAGTTCTCTTATGGAAAAAAAATCCTCCAGATCTTGACAACAGATGTAAGGAAAAGAGATTTGTTTGATCTAGCAATGCAGTTAAATGTAGTGGGCTTATTCCTTTTTGCTCTTCATTTCCCCACTGGCCCAGAGTGGGGAAATTCCTAATCTCAGCACTCAGATGTGCCCTCTTTGCCAAGCCTCATCTTGCCAGCAGCGCTTGTGTTGAGGCTGTGACTGGGAGAGCAAAGCCTGGCAGCTATTTTTCCAAGACTGGAGCAATCCTTTGCCAGTGTCCAAGGGTCTGCTGTGGAGCTGCTCTTCAGGGTTCTGCTGTGGAGCTGCAGGGGTCTTTCGAGCAGGTCCTGGCCAGAGCTGTCTGGTCTCCCCTATTCCAGGCACTCATGCACTCGTGGAGGGAATGACTGAGCCATGCAGAAAGCAGCTCTGACACAGTTTACAGCCCAGCATGTTAAGCTAATGCCGGTTGGTGCTGCTTGGCTGCACTGGCTGCTTCGTCCACCGTGTCATTACTTGTGTGGGTGACAGCCTGTTCATGCTGCTGCTGTTGCAAAGATGATTTCCAGCTGTGATTGTGAATGGCATTGCTGTCCTGGAGACAGACTGTGGTACCGCAGCTCACAGAGATCTGGGTTCTCCTTTTCTGCCTCTTTATCCCTTGCAAGGCCCATGGGACTAACTTACATTTTCAAAATTCTCATTTACTGTTTGGTCGCAGCTGGCTCTGGTTGTGCCCTGGCACCAACCAACCCTGCGGCATGGGACAAGAGACCTTTCGGCTGGAAAAGTCAGCTACTGTTTAAGCTTTGCCCAGGTGCTTAGGTAAGGGGTAGATCTCAAACACAGCAGTAAGCAGCAAGTTCAGGGTCACGGATGGCAGCACAACCATGGAGCACAGAGCTGCTGGGGGGGGTCAGTAATTGTCCTTGCCCCTGCCCACATATGTCTCCCTTTGGGAGATGATTACAAAATAATTTCTCTGCAGTTTCAATGGCACTTGCCGTCCCTTATTGCCCTCTCTTGTGGTCATGACATGTTTGATGATGGCAGTAATTTACGAACAATGTTAAAAGTACTCAGCTGCTACTCACCTTGCGGACCATCTGCTTCAGGCCACCCTTTCAGAGAGCTTCAGAAACAAGGTGCTGGGGGGATGTTGCTTGACCTGGGCTGAGGCTTAATTGCTACAAACAAGCCTAAATTACAAAGGAGATGTTACTTCTAGACATGGTAGTCTGAATTCCATGGCACCCTTACACATGCAGCTGGATGCAGTATATACTTTTCTTGCTGGCCAAAGCTGTTGAGTATCATTTGCTGTGTCAGCCTAAATGCAGGGCTGAATTTCACTGGGTAAAGTGATGCCTGAGTATGGATGAAAACCAGATGAAAGCACAATGTGAGCCAGCAGCTAGAAATTAAAGTTAGATGAATGTAAGCTAGAAATAAGGTACATGGCTTTAACAGTGACTGTTTAATTGTTGGCACCAATTACCAAGGGATACAGTGGTTCTCCATCACTTGATGCCTCTGTAGAAACTGTCTTGCTATGTCAGCCAGAGGAAATTTGGGACATCAGATGAAATGCAAGAACATTTTTATGCAGCAGACCAATATGAACATTCCTGCTGCCCTCTTAAAATCTAGAAAGCTAAACTTAGACATTTTAAAGGCACTTAGTACTCTCTAGAATAAATACTGCTATTCCGCAACAATCCCTCTTCACTCTCCTTAATGCTGTTTTCCTAACATGTTCCTCTGAGCTGGTGAATGGCAGTCAAAACTGGCTGTAAGCTGTTCATTAAGTGCCTTGGGATGTCTGTATAATGCAGAGTGGTAGTTTATACCCAGCTGTGAAACAGAAGTTGGTCTGTGAAGAGGCTTCATGCTGAGATCATGGCTTGCCGAGCATTTCTTTTGGTGGCAGAATGGTCAGAAGCTTCTCCTTCCACTCCTGCTCCTTTTCTGCTTGCTTGTTTGTTCCCCCCTCTTCCCCAATAAAGCTCCAACACTATGTCAGAATGTGTTTTCCTTCCAGCTGCAAAGGCTTTCATCTTGAGAGCTTTCTTACTGACTTTCAGCCTTGGCTGTTGTCTGTTGTCTCAGGGCTATGTGAATGTGTGTCTCCAGACCAGTCTGGGAATGTAAGAGCTGAGGGATAAGCTGGCTGTTGCTGAAAGAGACACCTATTGGGAGCTGCTTTACCACATGGGGGAGAGATTAACCAGGACCTCAGCCAAGGCCCTCAGCAGTGGTAACCTCACTGCACTCACTGCCTAGGCCACAGGCAACTGTGTGAGGGCAGCTAATGTTTCTGAAGGAGGTAGGACAGAGAGTGGTCTAGTGGTGGAAGGTCCAGGCTCTTTCCCTGAGATGTGGGGAAAATAAGTGGTTTGGAATCTTTGTGATCCTTGAATGGCTTTAGGCTATGAAAAGGAGTCTGGGCCTCCTGAAATGCCCTGTGCCACAAACAGCCCTACTGGGAAGGACTGCATTAAAATTTCTAAAATGGTTTCCTAATTGAGTTTTTGTTTGCTGGATACTTACTAAGGTGGGAGAAACCTTCAGAATTACTCTAAATGCTTATTTGTAGCTTTTAAAAGTTTGATTTTATGTGTCTCTAATCCTATTACCTGTTTTGGGCTTAGTAAATAAAACAAGCTTCAGACATTTCCTTGCTGAACCTAAGGGTGATGTCAGTGTTGTAATCTAATATCAAACCATCGCAGCGCTATGGACATGTTGATCCTCTCAACCAGTGAACTGACCAGGGGGTGATAAAATACACCTCCGCTTAACTGCATGCTCCTATGTAGGAGAAGTATCTTCCTTTACCTGACATTTGCTAGGAAGCCTCTCTGGCCTGCCCTGAAGGGGTGGGTTCCCTGAGGTCTGTGGGTTGCTGGGGAGGTTATGGTGGATGCTTCTGTTAAGCTGTATTCTGTAAACACAACATCTCCTCCTCCACCCAGTCATTGCCCTGCTCTCCCCACTCTCCCAAATCTCTTCTGCGTAAAAGAAAGTCACAATTGCGAGGTCAAGCTTTCAGATTCCTGGGTGCTGCTTGTGCATACTGTTGAGTTGGCCAAATGGTATTTGAGAAGTGCTAACAACCTCTGAGATCAACATAACAGATCGTGAGAGCAGATCAGACCTATGACACCCTCACAGAGAAATGGAGAAGTGTTGGAGGTCAAAGGTTTGAGCAATAGGATGAGGAAGTTAAAGCCCCATGTCTGAGTCATGGTCTTTCATTCTGCTCTTCAGATAAGGGGATCTTTGTGCTTTTAGAAGAACATTAGTTTTGCTTTCTAAATGTTCCCTTTAATTTCAAAGGGAGGAGAAGTGATTGTAAAAGAGGAATGTTTGTCTCTATTTTCTTTCTCTCCTTTCTGTAAAAGCCTTGTGAAAGCCCAAATTAAATTCACTTCTGCAGAAACGTGGCTAAGGCAGAGGAGGGGAATACGGTGCTTCCCCAGGCCAACAGTGAATTTTGGCCTGATATTGGCAAACGGCCTCTAGCTCACATGCTGTGGATGATCATCCGAGTCCAGACTTAGAACCTTCCATACAAGGAGCAGTGAAGCACTCTGAGATACTCAAACATGGAAAAGAGATGATTTTGGGGGGAATGTGGCAGAGACCTACGAAATCTGGAGTCACATGAGGAGAGTGAATAGGGACTGACCGTTCCTAACTTTTCCCATGCAAGAACTAGAGGCCAGCAAATGTGGGCAGTGGGGGCAGATTTCAAGCAGATGAAGGGATGTGGTTCGGGATGTACCAGGTAATAGACCTGGAGAACTTCTTGTCAAAAGGTGTTGTGGATGTAGGATGTGTACTTGTGTTCAAAGGAAGACAGTAGTGTTGGGAAGCAAGATTTGTTAGGGATTACTGAATAGACAAGTCCTAAAAATCTCTTCAGCTGAAAATAATTGAAAGCTAAGTTTGGGGAGGGAAGTACCATGTATTTTTGGCCTGCTCTTACTCTTTCCTAAGTGTCAATTCAGGTTTTGTTGGAGGCAGTAGTGGGCTAGGTGTGAACTCCTATGGCTGATGTAGAGTTCTGAGACAGGTAAGCCTGGAGACAACACTGTTGGTGTTTTTTAGTACCCCGAAAGAAGAATGAGCACAACTAAAGCTTTCTGGAGCATCCCAGGGGTGGCTGATCTTCTTAAAAATGGTTTCCAGGCTATTTCTAAATTGTCTGCAGTCTCAGTGATTATTTCCTTACCACACAAGCAGTGAATGAGAAGGACACAGGTTCCACAGGGACGTATCCGCTGAGGTATGAGGACTTAAGAGGAGGAGTAAGGCTGCCATGCACAAGAGGGGACAGAAGGCCGAGAGGGGAGCTCTGGGTGAAGGCACTGCAGTGGCACCTTGGAAACACAACATTTAGCAAGCTCTCTTTTGTTGGGAAGTTTCACCTGGTACAAACTGGTAGGTTTGGGAGAGCTGGGCAGGACCCACACAGGCTGCACTGGGCTAGGGTGGGAACTGGTCATGAAAGAGCAGCTCTGAGCTGGAAGGTGTGGGCATGTCTCTTTGCTCCATCTGCTCTTGAGCATAACCAACAAAAAGGAGTGATGTTAGCTGTTGGTTTTCTTAGAATGGGAAGCCAGGCTCTCTCCTTTCCAGATACTGCTATCAGCAGGTCTGGCAACTCTTCAGAGGGATTTTTGGGGGGCTGCTTAATGTCGTGTCTACATGGACCTTGTGTCTGGGAAATGCGTGTTCCCAGAACTGTTCTTCTGAAAGCAAAGCTGCAGTATTTTTTCCTTTATTTTTCACTCTGAAAAGTGAAACTTGACAATTTGTGTACCTGGCAGGACCTGCCTCTCCCTTTGCAATGTCTGCAGGGTGTTTTTGCAGCCAATTCTGCATACACAGGGAACTGGGGAGCAGGTGACTTCAACTTAACCTTCCCTCTGAGCTTGAAGAACAAGCCAAGGCAATACAAAAGGGACCTTCTAAGAGGCTTCTGCAGCTGCACAGCCCTTATACTGGCCCCATGATCTGTTTATCTTTTGCCTTCAAGGAAGTGTGAGAGTTAGGGGAAGCTCCCCCAAGTGGGACGGCTTAAAAGACTGTATCCTCTGCTGGGAGGTGCACATGCTTCTTTCTTTATAAGCCATTTGATATATTTTTCTCTTCCCCTTCTCCCCTGGCAGCAGGATCTCTGGCTGTTGCATGCTTTTCATTAGATTTTTCTGATTGTAAGCTTGTATGTTCTGACACAGGGTCAAAGAATACCACAGCAGGGATAAAGCTCAGCAACAGAATGGAAAGCTTGTTCTGGTTTTGATTACTGGACGTGGCCCATATTGCAGAGTGTGTTCTTGTCTGGAGTCTGAAGACTGAGTTAAGTATCACCCAGAAAGGAGCGTTCCATGATGCTCCTGCACTTCTCCTTCTGAAATAAGGGGGTGTCTGTGTATGAGAGTTGTGTCTTGGCCAATTTCCAGCCTCTCTGATGTTACTGTCACTCTTATCCGACATGTTCTGCTTTTGCAGTGTCCATTGGAGGAGGTTATTTAACTTCCCTCGCTCATATGAACAACTGCCACTGTTGTGTTTTTGGGTTTAGCTTGTTTGTCTCTAATGAAAGCTCCATGCTTAGCAATGAACTCAAATAACCAACTGCTTACTCAGCTTTGCAGTATTGTTATCTGAAGGTGTAATCACTTCCTACATCTTTGTTTGTCTTTACCTTGCTGCTCCTGCAGCTGCTTTTCTCTGCCCCAAGGCACATCAGCATGTGGGGAGGAAAAGCAGTTCCTGGTTATTGCTGCATCTTCCTTTGATGCCTTAGACATAGGCTGCTCTGTAACATGGAATAGTGTTCCTCTTATTTCTGAGGTGGGAGGACAAGGAGCCTTTATGTCTATTGTGAAGACTGGGGATTTTGCACCTAAGGGGGACAGTGGCAAAATCCATCTGTAACTTCTGGGAAGTGGAGAGAGGCAGAGGAGGTGTAAGTCAGAGGGGCTGATCCCGAGTTACCTGGTATGAGCATTTGTACTTAGATGGCATGAGCAATGTGGGCATCCCTCTTAGTGGCTGGCTGTGATACTGGCCAAGGCTGCAGGCTTGAGGTGTCAGGGCCCTGAGTGTACCTAATAGGGCTTAATGGCCCTGATGAGCCTGCCCATGGGCTCAGGGGCTCCATTTAAGCTCAGTCCATGACTTTGAATTTGTCTCTGAGCTGTGGCTTAGATGTTCCTGTTTCTCACTCCATGCAGTCATGCCTGTGCCTGTTCATGGACCTCAGACTGTGACCCTGACCCATGGCCTGGCCTCCTGGTTTGACACTGTACCTGCCTGGTGACCACTGCACTGTGTCTGATGCTGGTTACTGTCATGGGAGCTGACTTGCAGCTGCAGTTTGACTTCCAGGCTTGACCTGCAATATCACCAGGAATGATCTGGACTCTTGGTTGACCCTGGCTGCCGTCCCCAGGCTTGGCTGCTGCTCTTGCTTCTGTCCTGTGTGACAGGGCCCTGGCTGGTGAGTCCTGCCCTGCTGGCTGAGTTATCCTCCTGCAATCCTCATCCTGTAGGGAACTGCTGGCCCTTGCTGATCCCTGACCCTTTGGTCTCTCTGGAGGGGTGTTTCTTTAGAAAGACTCATCTTGGTGTGAAACACTTCCTCAACTGGTAACACAGCAAAACAAGAGCATGTGGCTTCGGGGATGTCCTGTCTGCCCACTGGGGAAGGTGACACAGTACATCAAAGCTGTGTCTGCCTTCAGATCTTCAGTGTGGTAAATAGGTTCTCACCAGCTCATTAGTTGCAAAATTAATTAGCATTCCAGCTGTGGGATGTGATACAGTTCTTAATCCAGCAGCCTGGCCAGGCAAGAGCTTCTTTTCAGCCCAGGAAAGCATATTTGGGGATTTGGGGGTTTGTTTCTTGTTTGCTTTTTAAACTGCTAATACTTAGAGTGTTTTCTGCTGGGATCAGCAACCTGCCCTGTACTGTGGGGCTTGCAACCTCCCAGGACAAGAAGAGAAACCACTCTTTTGCAGAATCCTTGCTAAACAGGTTCCCTGAAAAATATGAGGAACTCGTGATTGCTTGCTCCTTGGAAGCAAAGAGCATGTCAGATGCATTTACACAGAAGAAACAATAACAATCAACAACAGACAGGAGGAAATGGCCCCTCTGAGAAGAGGAGCCAGACTAAGGGAAGAAAAATGCTTGGGTAGAGAAGTGAGTTTTATGAGAAGGGGTAGAAAATGCCAAAAAGCAAAAAGGGTGGTAAAGGAGGGATGGGGAGTGGGAGCAGCCCCTGGCGAGGGGATGTGCCACGTCAGGAGGCCATGTGTGAAATGAAGTCTCCTCACTGAAAAGACCGAGCGGTGTAAACTGAGTTGCTGCAGCCTTGTCCCATGGGAGACCAAGACCAGCTAAGCAGAGTGGTGCATTTTGCCAGAGGGCAACTGTTTTGAGGGAGGGAGCAGAGGTTTCCTTGGGAAAGACACTGCCAGGTCACCCCACTTGCTTGTTCCTCATGGCATCTCGGCATCTCCTGACTGTGTTGTCACTGCGAGCCTCTGCTCTCTTGTTTCTTCCCAAATGGGGGGATTTGGGTGACCCAGCAGCCCTGTTGTGTTTGTGTGCCGTAGCCCCAAAGGAGCTTTATTGGATGTAGTACCTGCAGCTCACAAGGCACAGGTCCTTGTCAAAGACATAATTCATACCATGTTCCTGTGAAGCTTTTCTGACTGTTGTGGAGACAAATCAAGGCTGAAGAATCTTGTTGCAGAAGATAGAGACAATTATGGTTTTCCCACACAAAGTCACAGAAGAGTGCTGTTGTGTTTCTAGAGATTTGGGAGTGGATTAACTTGGAAGTCTGGAACTGGGGAGATGTGAACAACTTGAATCAAAGCTGAAGAAAATTTTCCTGTGATCCCTTGTGAAACATAATTCACCTACCCAGATAATGGGTATTGCAGGACTCTTATTATTGTAAAGCAGAATATGTTCCTCCTTCTAAACTTAGCTTGCCTTTTTCTTACAGTTTAGCAGCAATTTCTTCTTTTGTAGATCTTAAATATTGTCTGTATTATTATTGTCACTATTCTGCCTAAAGAAAATGTAAAGTAACACATCCCTGCTCTGATTATAAGTAAGATGCTAAAATTCTCCCTAGCTTACCTAACTCTGGGCTTCTAATGTGAGGACTGCACTGGAGCTTACCTGGTGGTGTGAAAGTATTTACAACTGTTCAAGCACTGTTCCTGCAGCCCGGACTGCCCACAGTGTCATCACTGGGGGGAAAAGATGGGTTCTTAGTATGTGTTAATTAACTTGCATGTGTACTGTCAGGTCAGGGTGGATCCTAAGCTCCCTGTCACCTCTAAATTGATGTGCTAGCATGTATACAGGCCTCTTGCATATACAAGATGTCACCTGTTATCTGCTAACTGAAATAAAGAATATGCATTTCTTTCCAGATCGTTACCAGCCACTCAGATGTGGTGTTCTCCTTTGCTGGGCTGTCCTGAGCCACTGTAGCAGGTGTTGGCCTTTGAGGAAACTCTGCTCTGAAGTGCATGTTGCTTTAGGTAAACCCATTTCCTCTTGTTCCTCTTTGCATGGGTGGGGATGTGGTTCCCTCTGAAAATTATGAATCAGCTAAAGATACACAACACTTCTTCAGGGAGAGCTGACTGGCGAGCTCTTGCTTTCACTCATGTTTTTTATTCTGGTTTGAGGCAAATCTAGATTAGCACCAGGAGTTGCATATATTATCATGACTCAAAAATGTCTTCAGGGACACTTTCTTATGTAACACCCGTTTGCCAAACTTACCTGCACACCAATTCACAGATCTTTCCAATCAAAACTGAGGTGATTGATTTGCTTTCAGATTGACCAAAGAGAGCATCAGCTCCTGAATTCTTCTATGTTGAGATCTCACAATGAAACAGGTACGGCCACTAGTTCCATATTTTACATGTGTTGATCTAGAGTAATGGGAACCTGCAACAGCTAGAAGGGATTCCCACATAATCCTACCTCCCACGCCACTGGAAGATCTGTGGGATGAAAATGCTTTCCCTCAAACACAGATTCTGGCTTGTGCAAAAGGCAGGATTCAGATGTGAAAAGGTTTTATGGCAAATTTTATATTCCCGGTGAGTCTGGTGTTGAGACCGCTACTCTTACATTAGACATCCTTTGACCAGTGGTGTTCACCCTTCAATCTGTTCACCCATGTCATCAATTAAAAGTAGCTACATGTTCAAGTAGTTGTTTCTTCAATATATTTCTTATGGTGGATGCTTCCTTCCATATCATAGATGCATGATAATAACACATTCACTGGGAGGGGAGCTGTGAATTAGCAGCTCTGTGGTGGCTACAAGCGATTACTTTCTTCCTTATTTGATTCTGTGTGATGCTATTAACCTGATACCTCTTCTCTTCCTGGGATAAACTGTAATCAGAATATGGGCAGTAGGAATCCTCTCTTCTGCTGATTTTCTGTGAGCCTCAGCAAACTCTTCTGTCTCCTTTTTGTAGTTGTGAAGTAGGCAATTAGTAGAAGTAACTTGCTTCTTGAGTCAGCGTGCGTGGCTTGGCCTAGAGACTTCTGCATCCTCAACTTCAGAAAGCAGTCCTTAACTACAAGCCTGGATCTGTTATGGAAAACATTAACAGGTAGCTGTCCTCCAGAATGAGCTGCAGAAAGTTGTGTGTAGTTATCCTTTGCAGCGCTTCCTTTTTGAAAAGAGTTGTCACCACTGATTAAGGACTGCTCTGAGGGGTTTGCTTTAAGATGGCAACCACATTTCCAAATACTGTGAAACGCTGGAGTTTTAAAAGCAAAGGTGAACAAGGAAGGGCAATTTTACACTCCTAGGAAGCTGGACCATAAAAAATACACCACATGTTGCAAGATGCTGTAGCTCTGAAAAATCAGGCTTTTCCAAAGTGTGTTCTGGGTAAGTTTGCTCTCTAGCTGGAGGAATGATTCCAGTCTCTTAACTGAATGAATACAGTCATCTTTCCAGCATTGCTGACACTGGTGCTTTGCTGCTCCCCTTTCTCTGTTCAGTGCTAGAGGAAGGATGAGGCAGTGGCTGGTCCTCTTTGCTGTCTGACAGAAGGTGAATTCTGCCAGTACTGCAGAGTGAAACACAGGAGTTAGCTCCTTGTGTGTCTCATTGCTTTACAGGGTCCTTGTGTTGCATAGGAGTGATGAGCACTCACATGGGGTATCTGGCTCCAGCTCAGAATATGTGAGGGTGGTGGCTGCCTCAGAATACTGGTAGGAATAGGCTGTGAGGCAGATACCTTGGAGTATGGAAAAAAAATCATCAGGAATAATGTTAATATTGATAATGGGAATGAAACTTTAGTCTTCATCATGATAAGAGATGAACTCTGGGTTAAAAACCTGCTGCTCCACAGGAACAGAACGGTTGATCTCTGTTCTTATCTATGAGATATGTTGTTGGCTTTTCCACTGACCTTCTAGTGGCTTGCTCAGACAGCTGGATCAGCTTGTCTTCTGCTGGAATGACCTATTATTTATCAGCTCATTATCAAAGAAAGGATTTAGTAAAAGCTTACACCAGAGGCCAAAGGGTCAATAACCAGAAACATCTGCTCTTCTTCAATTATACCTAGGAGGTGAATCATATGTGGCATTTGGCATAACCTGAGCATGTGAGAGGCCAGCACGTCTCATCTGTGAACTGGAGATACAAAGGAAGTGTTTAAATGGCTGGCTGCCATCGCTTGGTTGATCCTGAGCAGGAAGTTAAGTGTTCACTTGCTCATGGCTCCTGTATCTTCTACTATCCAACCTCTCTGGTGGACACAAAGCTTGCAGTGGTATTGAGGTGGGAGAAGCAGGCAGCTGAGAGGCAGTGAGATGAGGACTAAACTGTGGTCTGTGTACTCAACTTTCTTACCTTATCACCAGGAAACAGCTGAGAAAAAGCTCAATGGCTCAGTCTTTCAGGGTGATTTCTGAAACTCTTGCTTAGTTACACGTGAAGGACCCATGTGATGAATACATTCAGAAACAGTCCTGACAAGGTGGAAGGCTGAGGCCTGTCAAATATGCAGCAAAGGCAACGTCTGAACAGTGCGGGTGATTGCTGGAGAGAAGGAGCTGTGAATTGGTATCTAAAAGAAGGCAAATACTGGCAAAGGGCTGCTGCTTTCAGACATTCATCTTCAACCAGAACAGACGTGATCAGAAAACTCTGTTAGTTTCATATATTTGTTAGAGTGGATTGATCCTCTTGAATGTGTTGAACTTACTGTCCCAAAGCCAAAACCCATCAGGCACTCTGCTGCTGCTTCTTTAGCCAAGCAGATAGTCCTTGAGGGTTGAGCACTGTCAGAAATAGTCTCATCCCACCCAGGGGCTGTGTGGGACAGTCTCATTAGTGTTAAGAAGCTGCTGTATTTTTGGACACCTGGAAGCTGAGCTGAACCTTCAGTTGGTGTCTCAAGACATACTAACTGGTAAGAGATTGTGAGTAAACAGATGACATATTGTGAATTGGAGGGTCCTGGTGGTGTAAAAAATTGCATTTTTCAAACCCTTTGAATTTTGCAGATCTTTCATGAAATAGAAACTGTTTCATAGTTATTGATCTCTCTGATTCCTTCTGTGTGGGGAGGAACCACAGTATCCTGTGATGCTGAACAAGGTGTGCTAACAGAGCTATTAATCCTTTATTTCCCTCTGTGAAAGGCCTCAGCAGGCTACTGAAATGCTCCCTTTTGGCATTGTAAGTCCCCGGGAGCTATTGAAATGGAAATCAGGTTCCCAAAGCATCAGCCACAGGAGGAAGACAGAGATCTTGATTGATTGTTTTTCCTTAAACAAGGAGAGAGAAACGGGCTGAAGTTTTGGTGCAGGGGGAAATGGGGAAAATACCTTGAGGATTACACTTGATCATGGAGCGGCACCCTCTGTTCTTTAGCAGCCTTTAGAGAATTTTCCCAATGAAACACCATGCAGGAGCTTGGAAAACAGGGTCAAGAAAACACAAATAGGGATGAGACACATCTTTGGCAAGAAACTGTGTTTCTGAGGGTTTATGGGGAAAGTGTGTCATTTGGTAATTGTGAAAGAGCAGAGCAGCCTTATCTATGCACCAGCCTTTGAAAAAATGATGCCGTGTCAAAATCCCCCCGCATGCTTTTTCACAGTGTTTGTTTTCATCAACAGTTTTGGGAAGTAAGATGTGGTTTTCCTCTCTTAAAGCTGTTCTGCCTGTTTGGATGTTTGGCTCACATAGATCAAAATTGTGAGCAGAGACACAAATGTTCTTTGTTGATCATCATGTAGTAATTTGTTGTGCAGGCCTTGCCTCTGAAGACAGCTGGAGAGGTCTTCATGCCATTCCAAACTTCTGGACATCTCTGAGCTTCCCCTCTAGAAGGGACAGTTTGGGATGCAGATTGTTCAGGTCAGGGTGTTTTTTCCCCTGTAGCTTTTATCAGGACAGCATTACTTCTGAGTATGACATTTTCTCTCTCCTTTTCCCTCTGTTGTGAGATGTTCCATTGCCATCATGCCCTCAGAAGCACCTGAGGGTCCTGTTTCTTTACTCAGTCCCAAGGTAAACCAGCCTAGGACTATGTGTCCAGTGAAGCTGTCATTACTTGATCCTCGCCACAACATAATGTCTTTGCCTAAGAGATACTTGATCTAAGAACCTTCAAAGGCTTCACCTTGGAAGCCCAAGCAGCTCTGTCAGAATTAATTAGAAACATACAAGTGCACATGTTCTGGAGTGGCTTTTTGCAGTTCCTTACTCAATGAATGTGCTAAAAAGTGATCTTATTGTAATGCTGACTGTTCGCATTGAAGATTACAATTGTGTTTTTGCCAGAGCGAGGCTTCTAGATGATGAGAGGTGTTAAATACATGAGGTGCTGCTGCATGGCAAGTCACCCTACCTCTAGCTCTCAAACCAGAGAAGCTAGTTGCTACACTTTTCTTTGTCATGAGAAGACTGCCTGGCCCTAAAACTGTGCAAGAGCTTGGAGTTATAAATATACCCCAAATAGTTGAAAAGCCTTATTGAGTGCATCACTGATGGCAACACACTCAGAGCTAATTGTACTGTTGAATTATGTTAACAGAGTTTTAGGGGACACTTAGATTAAACTACAACTGCTGTGAGCTAGGGACAGTGGCTCTGGAAAACAGGCATCATCTGGAGCCTGCTTGTGTCCAGAGTTGCTTTTCTGGATCATCAGTAAACTAATCATTCCCCCTCATCCCCGAGATTCAAGTGGGAAAACCCATCAGAACTTGTAAATCTTGTGTTCCAAAATGTATTTTGCCAACTCTGCTGAGCAGGGGCTTGCAGACACTTAGACAGACTTGTGCTCTTAGTGAAACCAGTGGTTGTATTGTAAGGGAAAGGTGCATGGGGAAGGGGGATAAAATACTTCATTTTGAGCTGCCCTTCCACAGGGCACTTCAGTTTCCTTAAAACCTTTAGATCAAAAAGTCTGAAAGAGCCATCTGCAAGACAAAAGAGAGCAGGAGAAATGCAGAGCACCAATGGCTGTGAGTGCTGGGAGAAAAATCCTGCCCGCTGTCCTGGGAGGCCCAGCACTTGCACGCTGCAGAGCAAAGAGTGAAATGCAGCTGTCCTGGACAATATCTTCTGGGGAAATTCCTTCTTGGCTTGAAGTTTGGCCCCAGGAGACAGGTAAGGCATTCCTCAATCAGGCCTTGAAGGAGGAAATTGAAAGCAAAGATAGGAACAAGCTGTGAGCAATTCAAATTGCTGTAATTATTCAGTTGCCTTTGCACTAGTGTGGGTGATGTGAAGGTGGAGAGTGCTGATAATGCAGTGAACTATTACTAGGGAATCCTCGGGACTTTTTGATGACTTGCCTGATAACAGGACTGTACTGAAATGTAGACCAGAATCACTGTAGAAGCCCTTCAAGTGCTGAGTTCAAGATAACAACTAATGCTTGGGAAAGAGGTTTCCCTAAGGTCCTAGGCTAACCTCACCTGGGCTTTTCTGCTTGCCAGGTACTGTTACTCTTTTAAAGCATTTTACTCCCCGCTTGAGTGGGGTCAACCTTGAGATTCCATACAGGTTGCCCCTGCACTCTAGTTTTCAAAGCCATTGCACAGAATGCTGCCATCCTTTCAGACCAGTGATGGGGGAGAAGCAGTGACAGCAGATGGCTTAGGATATGTGAGCGTTAGGATATGTGAGCCTGAGCCTGGCTGTTTTGCCAGCCCAGCAGCCAGGAAGAAGGGGGCAAGATGAGCCTAGCTATGGGCGAGTGAACTGAGCTGTTCTACAAAGGCTTGGGCAGGCACATTCACCTAGCTTTTGGTCTCAGCTGTAGATGCCAGGAGAGGTGTGCATGCTTTCAGTAATGGTAGGGAGGGTCAGGCTTCCCCTGCTCTCCAGTGTGGTGACCCTAGAGCCAGGTACATCCAAATAGGGTTGTTTAAAATGCATATGCATAGTGTACTTAGAGCCCTTAGCTTTATAAATAACTATTTATAAAGGCTTTTGAAATGCAGTGATGGTGTCAGCACTGCTGCATTCAGACTTTCCACCCTCCTCTTTTTCTTTGCTGTGTGGCAGAACAACATAGAAGCAGCCATAAAACTGTGCTTGAAATAAAGCCTGGCATACCAGGAAGATGGTTCTGGGGCCTCAGCCAGCGGGTGAAAGGCAGGGTCACGGTGGGTTGGCTCACCTGTGCCAGCAGTGGGATCTGCTAATTGCAGTGGCAGGTGGTAACCGTTACCTTTGATTTGGTGGCCTGGGGAGCAGGGGAAGAGCTTGGATCCGAGTCAGGCTGGGCAGGAAGGGCTCTGAAATGAAGTTAGAGTTGTACTGGTTGAACAGGTTTGGAGTTTCTTGGCTTTGGGAAGCTTGGTCACTTTGCAAGTGCAAGAAGGGGAGGAAAGGAAGAACACTCCTGGTTTCTCATACGTGTGGTAGGTTTATACCGGTTTTATTTTCATTCAGTCTTGGAGGCTGACAGGCAGACCCTGAATGTTTTGAATCTATGGATCTGTGTGTGTTGAAAAGCTGGGCCAAGCTGTAAAGGCATCTCTCAAGGAAGAGTATTTTACTGAGAACTCTGTGAGTAATGAGTTGAGATCCTGTGTCAGGGCATGTGATGTTGTGCTGGGTGGAAGCAGCATCACCCTGAGAACTCCTGAGTTAAAGGCGACTGTGAGAAAACAAGTGACTGGATTTTATTGACTGGTATCTGTATTTGGGGAAGCAGCTCTACCTTCACCTCCAGTTCTCAGCCCTTCCCCGTCTCTTTGGTGCTTGCCTTGGTACTTCTCACCCTGGTTGTTCAAGTAATAGGTCTTTGTTCCTGGCCTTCTGTTCCCAAGTGCTTCCCCAGATTAATGGAAGATTAGAGCTTCTCCCAGCATGCATTGTTTGAAGTGCTTCATGAAACTCTGCATTTTCAGCTCTTGTACATAGGCTTGAAGAGAGTAGTGCTGGATGTTGCTGGTGGAGAGGCAAGCTGCATGTTAGCAGGGACTGGGGTGCAAGCCCCTGCCTAAACGTATCACTAAATGGCTGGATGCTAATCTGAGTTACTTGGTAAACTGTTAACCCACAGGATGCACAGGTCTGTAGAATTGTGAAAAACCCTGGAGACACAGGGGTCAGGTTTGTGTCTGTGGGTAAGCTGTAAGGGAGCTGGAATTTCAAAATACAGGAATTCAGAGGTGAGAAAACTGTTGCCCTGTGGGGAAGCTTTGAGAACGGGAAATGAGTTCTTTCTGCAGGTGGTTTCTGGTCCTCTCACCTTGTAAAGTGGGGAGGGAGGGACTATGAGGAAACCAGGATGGTAGAGAATGATAAAAAGTGGCTGCCTAAGTCAGCAGGGGAATTGCTGGGACTCCAGTCTCACAGCACTAAAATCCAGGAGCACTAGAACAGGGCCAAGCAGGAGAGAAGTACACGCTGGTGCTGAGATCTGCTTATAGCACTGAGCTCTGTTAAACCTGTGTGAGAACCCTGCAGCCAACGGAGGTGTTGAGCAGGAAGCTCAGCAGCTTGAGGGGAGTTCGTAGTCCCGTTATTTGCTTGCTTGGAAGCTCTCTCCAGCACAAGTTGCTTCAGCTGATAGATGAGTGGCTCTTTGAGCCCACGGGCAGGAGTGGGATCATACTGCTTTTAACTGAAGTTCTGGGTCTGTTTGACTTGCTCAGCTGCCTTGTTTCACTGACAAATTGTTCTGATGTTCTGATTACAGCATGTTCTGATAATATTGTATAAGCTTGAGTGTTGGTGGGTTGTTGTGATAAAACATCCCCAGAGCACCGGTGAGATGATGATTAAGCAGTCGCTTGTAACTAAGCTGTGTGTGCTGTACGTAAGTAATGGATCAACAACAAAAAGAAGCAGCAGAAGGGCAGGACAGGAAGAAAAGTGTTTCTGGAGAAGAATGTAAAATGGTATTTTGGTTTTTGCAGAGCATGTGGAGACCGTGGGTGGTTTGACTGGAACGTATTTAGAGTTCTGTCCCTGTCGTGGCTGAGGGAGTGAGCGATGGGTGTACTGTACTGGTAGGCGGCTTGTTCCCCACAGCATCACTGCATAACAGATACATGTACAAGCCACCCTTAACATGTCCGCTGCTCTTAAAATGATAAATCTCACATATTACATGAGGTTCCAATGCATTGCAGTTCACACAACAAAAGCAGGTGAGAAAACCAAGATGCAGAGCAGGGCTACAGTGTGCCCTAGGAAGACACAAGGTCTCCCTTCTTCTCAGCCACTTCTGCTTGGTGCAAAGACCACCCTACTTGGCCCATCCAACCCTTCAGGGGGTTTGCTGGTGTCTTACAGGTTCCTCAGGAGCAGCCTTCTAGACTTGAGCATCCAGTGTGAGCTATTTCCATCTTCCTCTGCCATGTAGCAGATATCTCTGCATGACTCTGAGTCAATCTGTGTCAGTCAGCTGTCCCAGGAGCACATGCAAATCTCATTTAGGCCTTTACAGAAAAGATGCACAATTCCCTTAGCGCTTGTATACATTTTCCACAGCGTGGTATTTGGCTGCTTAGTCACAGAGTTATCTTTGTGTTTTAAGAATAGACTTGAGTATGGTCTCCTTGGCTGTACTGCAAAAGAGAAGACTTTATTTGCCTTAGCACAAGCACCTTGGTATGAGTGTCAGATGTGCCAGCAAGTATGTGCTTAATTAAATAGGCTCCTTAATAGGTTATGTTATTGTTTTAGTGCTCTGCACTTGAACTGTGTCTCTGAAAGGACTGTTTAATGAATTTCTGAGGCTATCTAACAAGTCATGTTCTTTCTTTGCTTGTTATGTAAAATCCATTAATGTCTCCCTTTGCATACATTGTTGAATTGCAACTATTACGACTTAATCAGCTTATTGCAATTTATGGGATGGTGGAGCTAGGTTGGGGTTGTCTTTTTGCTTACTGATCTTATGCAGAATTAACCTGTTTAAAACAAGCAAACAAATAGAAACTCGAATTGTTTTGGTGTCCCTGCTGAGAAATACCTTCCCGCGACCCTCACTACCTGGGAAGTTTTCCATAGCTTGATAACCTTTATTGTTACCATAAAAGAGGGAAAAATCTGCTAGCAGTAAGCAAAGCTTTTGTGTTAGGGCATTGGCAGGACTCAGCCACCCTCAGTTCTTCAAGCACAGAACTTTGAGTATCTTCTTCTTACAAGCAGATCTCTCTATGTCTGAGTCATAAATACTTGGGGGTAATTCCTTAGCTGGTATAAATTGAAGTACTTCCACCAGTAGCTCTGAGAAAGGGCCAGAAAAGTACCCCGGTTTTTCCTATGCTTCCTTGGGAATTATTCAAACTAGGAGAATATCTGAAATGCCCATGCTAAGAGGGGTGAAGGAGGCTCCTTATGTGACAGCTGTGGGTCAGAAAGGGCACAATGTCCCTTGAAGGTCCTATCTAGTGGAGGTAGCTCTAGATAACCATCAGATTGAAGCATCATGGTCCATGCGTACCTTCTACTGGCTTAATTTCCTGTATCTTTACAAAAGCCCAGTGTGGAGTCACTATCCATCCAGGCTGTTCAGATTTACTTCCCTAATCAGGAGTTTTGCTGGATGGGAAAAATTTGCAGTGGCTCAGAAACCACAGTCAAATGGTTTGTGTAGGATGACAGTAACTGCTGTGCACCCTGGATATGTTGGGTGTCTTGCTACCCACTCCCTTGCAATGCCACGGCCTCTCTGGTCTGCACTGGAATGGCAATAGAGCAGTGTCAGCCCAGCAAGCCAGGGGCATAACTAGGTTATTTGTGGAGGATGCAAAGGTGAAAGTAATAATAATAGCTTGCCTAGAGCATACAGGGCATCTGTGGCAGATAAGCAGAACTCTGCCCGAGATCTTAATGGCAGCAGCATCCTTTCTTCCATCTGTATTGATTTTCAGATTCCTTCATGCTCCATTTCTGAGCTTTACCCTTGTTATAAGAAAAGTTGAGCTGCTTCAGTTGTCTCTCTCCTTTCTGATCTCCTCTTCCTACAGCTATCTCTTTTGCTCCTTGTTCTTGTTTGCTGCTATATGGTGCACTGAACTCCTTTGGAAATCAGCTGCTGCTGGTGAAGGCTGGACCTGTTTGGAAATGGCAGCCATAAAAGCCAGACTCTCCAGTATAACAAGGCCATTAAACCTCCTGTGGGAATTTTTAAAGCTGCCTTTATCTGCCCTGCAGAGAGAAGTGCAGGGAGAGGCTCTTGCACCATTGTTCCTCCTGCTGATGACACAGACTGGAATTACTTCTCCTCCAATGCTGCCTGCGTTGGGTTGAAGCTTGGCTTTGTGTTGTCCTAATCCCTCAGTCAAGACCACAGCAACCACAGTAACTTAGAGCAGCCCCGAGGCTCTTCCCTTATTCTAACACGTGTCACCAGCACATTGCTCAGAGATCAAATTTTTGAGGAGACTCTGACCCCGTGTCTCAGCTTCAACCTAAAACATAACCACTTGGTCTGGGAGATTCGGATTTAACATAAGCAACTGCTTAGCAGATTCAAAGCCTTATTTCCCTACTTTGATACCCTTCTTTCTCTCTTCTGTCATTTCATGTCTCAGCACGTGACTGTAGTTTTTGCTGGAAGGAGTCAGTCTCTCTGGGAAGTACAAATGTTCACGCAGTCTCATCTTCATTTTTGGATCAGAGGGATGGGTTTGGAGGGAAGACGGAGTTTTCTCATGCTGTAAGATTTTTCAAGATGGTTTTTTTTTCAGTGTTTTCCTCCCAAACTGGAATGAGTTTGACTGCAGTTTTGTGTTTCCTGGTAATTGTCAAAAATACCCAAACTGGTTGGCACCAGCAGAGAAGGCACATAAGGTACCCAAATTTCCTAAAACAAGAAGGTTTCTGGTCCATTCCAAAATGCCTCCCCCTCCCCAAATGTTCAGCTGGGAGATGGCTGAATGTGGTCTGTTCCCATCGCTGGATTAGGCCTCAGTGATGATGAGTACTGTGAGAAACCTCCTTGGGGAATTCCTGCCAGGCTGTGCCGGCATCACTTGCTGACTCATTTGGGAGCTTCCTCACGTAGCGTGGCTGCGTAGGACAATAGGTCAAAGTCTTGCTTGGTGCTGCAGTCCCGGAGCCCAGCTCTGGCTCACAACTCCATGCAGGAAGGCCCTGTCCCATCCTAAATCCCTTTTATCCTCCAAATTCTCCAGAATGTGAATGAACTCACCGCTCTGGTGCTTGAAGGGTGTTCCTGCTGAGGGAGAGGTGACCTGAGCACAGTGCAGGGATTGATCAGGGCAGCAGTGGTGAAGCAGAAGGAAAGACATGGGCCATGCTGGTGCATCCAGGTCTGGACCTGCCTGCTGCCCGGTCCTCCCTCGTGGTATTGCTGGCTTGTAGTAAAATGCTCCAGTACTGATGTACACAGTGGGTCTGGGGTGAGATTATACTCACTTACGTGCTTCTGACTGCACTGATCCTAGACTGCTGCTCCCCGAGGAATGTCGATGGATACTGAGGGTGTGAGGCACCAGGCAGGAGTGTAAGAGCCAAAATATGCACCTGCAGCATTCTGAACACTGAAGAACCTCTTGGCCATAGGCTGGCCACCAACCTGCAGCGGGGACAGAGGAAAAGCCTTTTTTGGAAAAGACTGTGGGCTTTGTGTAGCTCAGGAGCTCACCAAAAGTTGCTGGAATAAACAGGAGAGCATCATTCATCCCAGGAGTTATTAGATAGTGGGACAGAAGTTTACTTTTGAGCTTTTGATTTAATTTGTCCCATGTAGCATGCCTGCCTTTTCTCGATTTAAGAGTTACCTTGTCGTGTTTGTACCTTTTTAGTGTTCTAATAAGGCCCAGCCATGGGGCCAGAAGCTTTTGACTTCTGGCTTGGCTGCCTCCAAGACCAGATGTGATGATTCTACCTCCCTAATCTGTTTGATTCAGCCCAGTCCAGAACAGTTCTTAACTGGTGAAGAGACCAAGCACTTGTCAAAGTTGCCCTGCACGCACGGAGCAGAGCTTGATGAGCATTTTGGTCATTGTGGTTCCAGCTCCCTGCCTGGCAGGGGTGTTTGCTGCCTGCAGTGCTCAATGTCTGCTTCTGCACATACCGAGTTTGAGCTGTAGGTTTTCTTCCAGGAAATCTGTACTTGGCCTTATAACTTCCTGGGAATTGTTTGTATATAGGAAAACCTCTTCCTACTGTATGGGAAGGAGCATTCTCTGTTGTACCCTGTCAAATACATGTAAAGATTGTTTTTGTTAAATGAACTTCTGATGAGTACATGAGCTTGGAGTTTTCAGGGGCCTTGATGCAGTGGCTGCATCTCAGTGTTGGTGTGACATTTGTTGCATGGGCTCTGAGATGAACCTGGCAAAGGAGCAGAGCCACATGGATCTGTCCCTTGTTTGGTCTGGGATCCAAGACACAGAAACCACCAGTGTGGTTCAGTACCAGAGCAACTGGTGCAACAGAGTGGCCCAAAGTTGGTGTACTGGACCAGCCATAGACACCTTGAACCAGTAGATACTACTTTTGAGTAAATGTTTTGGGTCATCTTCCCATGTGCAGAGCCAGCAGCTGGCCCTGTGTTGCTGCTGTCAGCCTTCACTGCTTCCTGGTTTCCAAGGCCACTTGGGTTTGGTTGAGCAATGCATAACAAGGGAATGTCCAAGATGATGAACCTGTTCTTAACATTCTGACTGGCTCCCAGTTGCCCTCCACCCAAAGCTGACTTTGCCCTTCGGCCTGAGTGCTGCTCACCATGATTGCGGGGTGTCCTTTTAGTGCAGCAGAGCGAAATTCATCAGCGTGGAACTTGAGAAGGATAAAACTTTTTTCCAGTTTCCCAGCAGTAACAGTTCCTTGAATGGGGACTTACCTCCTCAGCACAGAGTTTACACTGGCGTACCTTGATGTTTGCAAGGAATGAGCCTTGATAGAGGTCCTGAGGGTAAAGCAGGCTTGAGAAAAGTGCTGTCAGTGTCACTAAATCCTGCCCCTTCTGAGGCTCTGTTGGTTTTACAAAACTGTTTGGATGTTGGTTGTGCAGTATCTGGTGTCCCTTGAGTGTTTGAGGGTCAAAGCAGAGCAGCTACATGATGTTTTGCATCTCGAAACTAGAAATCTCTTCTGGTTTTTTGCAGGAGGCTTCAAGTGTGAATTAGCAAAAAACAACCAACCCAATAACTTCCTCAGAATTTCTCCCAGGAAGACAAGTTTGGCAAGGGAGAGAGGGGAGAACTGGATAATTCTTTTGTAGAATTCATAACAATTCATTTTGCCACAGAATTAAGTCTTTTCCTGCATTCAAGCAGTTTCCTTTTACCTTCCTTACCTGAGCAGGTGGGAGAAAAACATGGCACAGCAGCAGCAAAAGGGCATAAGTCCGAAGAGAAATAAATCATCTCCATTTGCTGTCACTAGGTGCCAGGCAGTTGGCCTACACAAACACTGGTGTCCATCTGGTGCAGGAGCAGCAGAGTGTCAGCCCAGCCTAGCAGCTCTCCAGGTGCCAGGTACTTTTGGGTGGCATCACATGTTGAATGTTTCACAGAAAGAGAGCGTCTCTGTGTAAACATGCTGAATAAATACAGTCATTCTTTCTGTCCAGCCCCATCCTGTCAAGCATAAGGTACAGATGCAGGATCCGGGAGCTCTTCCAAATTAATTCTTTCCCCTCTTCTATTGCTGCCTCTCCTTTCCACCTGTGGTTTGTGAGCAAACTAAGGCCAACAACCTTGGCCAGAATCAGGCAGTGTCAGGCTGGCCCAGTTCTGCCCGCTGTGCTGCCAGTGCTTCCAGCATCCCCCTGCTGCAGACCTGCACCCGGCTCTGCCTCCTCATGGGCTTGCTGAACTCAGGAAGAGGGTTTGTTACCTTTGCTGAGGCAGAAATGTGATCCAAAATAGCTAGTTTGATTATAGGGGGGGAAGGTGTGAAGTAACCAGCTCTTTCTTATACCTGTGCTCCACAGATCTTGTGAACATAAGTACATAAGGAAGAATTGGGACAGGGTAACTCTTGTGCTCCTCTTCAAAGTGACTTAAAGGCTCAAGAGTGGTAGAACACCAGCATGTGACAGATCGGATGTGCCGCAGTTCAGATTTGAGGCATTATTTGTGCTGCTTGAAAGCCTAGGTTGTTAGAAGCAGTCAAGAAACTGAAACTGAGGCTATAGATAAGTGTTTGTGTGTGATTTTGGTTGAAAAGTGCTTAAGCAGCTCTGACTTCAGTGGAAACCTCACGAAGTTGTTTGATTTCTCTGATGTATATCTATTACAAGAAGGCCTTGACTCTTTCCTCTTTGACTGCTGAGGAGATTCCTGAGGACTCGGATAAGAAGGTGGGAAATACTATTTCTGCAGGGAGTATGTGAGCAGGAGAAGACGGTCTCTGAAGTGGGATTATGGAGAAATGTCTCTTCTGGGCCCTTGCACAGTTTGGTCCAAGATTTGAAAACTGTGTCTTGAAGGAGCACTTGGAAACTTGAAAAAGCCCTAAGATGGGTTTCTCAAGTCAAAGAATGGTGAATTTCTGCAACAGCATAAAACAGCCCTCTACGAGATGCAGCGGTTGCACAAACCATCCAGCTGAAGCACAGAGTGGTGATGGTATAACCTGTGCACTCAGTTCTGCATCTGGTTTTTGGGGGGCTGGAGGGGCTTGTCTAGCCTTCTGTTGGAGGAAACGGAGATGTCCTTAGTGTTATCCAGATTCTCCAGTTCCCGTCTGCTGCCCTGGCTGCCATCACGCTGCGTTCCCACAGTGGTGGCTTTATCTTTCCAGGTTGAAAGAAAACCATGTATGCTTGAGTGGCTCTCCCTTGGAGCCGAGGCCACCGTGGTGGCACTATAAAGGAGGGCACTGTGCCATGGCCCTTTTCAGCTTGAGCACTGCGAGGAGTCCAGCAGCATTTTGTTTGTGAGAGAAATCCCTCTGGCATTCTGTGTTAGAGCTGGATTTACTGGAAATAGGTCCTTGATGAAAACCTTCCTTGCACAACACTTTTCCCACCTACAGGCAATGGTGACTGGCGCAGTCCAAAAGTCTTCAACAGCCAGCTCTTTTGTAGAGGCCTGGCAAGGAGGCTCCAGAGCTGCAGAACAAGACTGAACTTAATGTTTCTTTAATTGGGGACAGTGCTGTGGGCCTGTGTATCAATGAGTAGGTGATGACCCTGCAAGTTCTCAGTTCTGCTCGCTTGTAATAGCTCCTTGGGGCTGTGTTTGGAAGGGTGTTCTTGGAAGAAGCTTGTATTACAGAGGGATGAGTGGACACAGCTGAATTTGCAGACCCAGATCTTGATAGTTTCTGAGGAGAGTGGTGGTGAGCTCCTTCAGTACTGCTCTGATCTTTTCAAATTGGTAGGATTGGGGAGCGGCAGTGTATATAGAGAAGAGAATGTGGGTTTCAACAATCCTGTATAATTTTGGGGAAGTCTCTGACTCTTGTGTTCTTGTCCTGCTTCCCATTCCAGCAATGCAGGTGTATGTCAGCATTCCTGTTGACTCAGCCCCCTATAAGTTCACGGTGAAAGCTTCAGTTTCTTCTCCTTTAATTGATGTGGTTTGCTCTGCTTTGCCGGAGACCGTGTTTATGGGCTAGATTGTGACTGTGGCCCCAGCATGTTACTCATGTCTACACAGATGAGCAGAGACAAACCTGGGCTTGTCTGCCTATGCAAAGGTGAAGTTGAATGTGAGCCAAACACCTCTTAGCATGGAGTCAGAGCAGAAGCAGCTGCCTGCCAGGCTCCACATAGCTCCAGTCGCAACCCATCAAAGTAGCTTTTGTAGCTGAGAGGATGGTTGCATCCCTGTTGCACATCATGCCTACCCCCTGGGAATCCCTTGCTGTACACCTTCCCTGCGTACAGTCATTTGTCATTAAATCCCATCCAAGTGTAAGAGGTGATTGGGATTTGCAGGTTTATGGGCTCATGACATGCTCATGGGCAGCAGGATCAGGTGCCGCAGCAGGATCAGGTGCCACAGCAGGAACTCTGCTCCTCAGGATGGCTTTCAGGGCTCAGGTGCAGAATGAGCATGCTCTCTTGGAGCATATCCTTACTCCAGAGTAAAACATGGTATCTCAAGAGGGCTAATCTTTCACATGTGAGCAGAAGACAGTGTTTGGATTTAAGATCTTCCAAAGAAGGTGGAAAAGCCAGCTGTAGTTATTTTAGGTCAGAATGGTTGTTCCAAACAGGTAATTCTTCACAGGGGCTATTAGTGCATGATGCATCAGCTTCAGCCAGGTGGGGATAGATTTGAAAAACAAGGATTATATTGTATTAACCGTAGGAGTGTCTCAAAGCTCAGGAGAGGTCTCTCCTTACCCCTCTGCCTGGTAACTGGTTTTTGGGTGAGGAAACAAATACAGAATGCAGAAATACAACACTGAGGTGGGAGATACATCGTGAACCTTGTAGCAGTGTGTCCACTGGCCTGCGGTCTGACTTCAGTTGACTTGATCTTCCGAACTGGGGCCTGGATGACTTATTAAGGTCTTTAAGCATAGCATGGGCTGCCTGCCAAAGAGGCTAGCTGGTGACAAAGTAAGGACCAGTCCCCTGAGCTGGCAAGGAGATCCCCCGAGAAGAGTCGTGCCTCAGAAAATGCCAGTTGTCGGAGACAGAACAATTTCTGTGGGAAAATGTTGGTTTTGATGAATTTCAGTTGCTGAAAAATATTGGAAGAAAATGTTTTGAAAACTGTTTGACCTTTTCGAAATGGCAAAGTTTCAATGTTTTTAGGTCCAAATGCTGCTTCATTTTGATAGTTAGCATTAATTGAAGGTTAAAAAAAATGTTGGAACTGAAACGAAATTCCTGAAAATGAATAGAAACAAAATGTTCTCTTCCTCTTTGCCTCCCCCAGAGTTCTTATTTCTGGGGAAATGGTGAGATTTTTTGACTTTTCCGTTTTCCTGAACTGGGATATTTAAAACCTCACAAGTTGTTGTGGGAGGGCATCCCACCCGCCTTGCAGCCACCTTCTCCAGTGCGGTTGCTAATATTAAAGTGACTGGTATTTTGTTTTGTGATGGAGCTACAAGCATTTTTCAGCCATCCCCAAGGGAGAGTCTCTGGTCCTGCGAAGGGACCGGGGTGCAGCCGGTCCCTGCAGCTCTGCCCAGCACCGTCTGTTGGCTTCCTGGCAAGTCTTGTGTCTCCTTGTCTGAAAGGAAAGAGTATGAGCAGTGTGCTGTGATTTGTGCTGTGGCTGAGTGACAAACGTGCTGTGTTTGCTGAACTAACACACTGGGAAAGCATGAAATGATCTCTTTAAATGCAGCACGGCCAAAAGGAGCCAGTTGTGTGTACAAGTCAGGAGCTGGGGCTCATGTCTAAACATATGGAATATAAGGTAAATAGGACTATGCAGTAGGGGGTGCCTTAAAGCCTCATCAAGCAAATACTGCTCACTGGTCCAGAACTACAGACAACAGGAATGTCATCTGTCTAAAGTGTCTGGAGCAAAAGCCTGTGCATCTGTGACATTTGCACTTACCAGACATCTTACTGATCAGATGAAGGACCTGGGGTAGAGGGAGCAGAAGGGCCTGAAGCTGCAAGCTTCATCCTCTTTGACTCTGCATTGGAGTGAAAATGCACATTTCTGTCTCCTTTCTTAAATGGAAAGGATTAATGTAAGATCTCTCATGCAGGGTGTGATGGGGAACAGGCTGTGCTGCCTTCCCCACATCTCAAGTCTGTTGCCATGTTTCTGGCTGATGCCAAGAGCATTTGTTGCTCCTCTGATTTCCATATGTTACTGTACTGGCTCCTTGGTTGGGGTATATTGTTTCTCTTTTTGAGGTGATGTGGGAGAGTTTTATTGCACCTCTTGGAATCTCCTCAGTAGGAACAAGAGTTTGCGTGTCAACTGTCCTCATATCAGGGAGGTGCCAGTGTGGATTTTAGCCTTACACAAAGGTTGTAGAGTTCAGCTTTGCCTTCTTGGGGTGTTCATGAAATAAAAAAGTAAAAGCGCATCCCCTCTGAGTCCACATAAACTTGCAGAAAGACTCTAGTGTCAGTAAGTGCCATGGGTTTACAGGTTTCAAAGTCATAAGCTCAAGGGCAGTTGCTGCAAATTAACGTATAGTGATGGTAAAATGATCTTTGTGCCAAGGGTGCTCCTAAAGGTCCCTACAAGAAGGCAGCATGGGTAACACACAGTCTGCAAGTAGAGTTTGGGGACCGCCCCATGGTGAGGTGTAATGTTCCTATAAACAACTAATAGTGATTTCAGGTTGGGGCAGTATTGGTTTTATCTTGGTCATTGACCTATTTCTGAAGCAGGGAGCATTTTGAAATCCTTGTCAAGCTGATTTGCCCCAAAAAGGGCTCCTGTAGGATAGCTCTTCTCTCATAGTAAGCCCTTTCTTCTTGATCCTCCTGTTGGTGTTGGCAGAAATGCCAAATATGAAAAGGTTGTGATGTAAGCAGACTATTTTATAGCAGGATATTTAAAAACGAACTGGCAATATGTTTTAAAAATTTAAATACTGTAATTTAAATATGTAATTTAAAAACAATAATGGCAAACAACAACAGAAAAAACCCACATGCAAATCTGAAGGACTTCTTAAGATGTTTTGCCTCACTCATATGGGTGCAGTTACGCTGGGAAAATGAAGGGGCACAAAAAAAGAGGGCCTAAGATGGCAAAATCAAAATACATGATTTCTAGGAGAGATACAGAGCTGTACTATATATATTGACTATATTCAGTGCAATAGTTCTGATGATTAATTTTGAAGCCAGTTTCTTTTCATTCACCTAATGCTTTGCACAGATCACTCTGAACTGCTGTTGTCTTAATGTGTCTCTCGGTACCAAGTCTGCTTTCTAAAATGCATCTCGCAGGTATTCTTATTTTGGGTACCCATGTAACTTGTGCCTTGGCAGCCATTAACTTCATCTGAATGCTTCTCTTGCTGAACATTTGTTCTTTGAAGCAGAATATAGGTGACGTTGTGTTCCACTGGTGCTCTTTTTGTGCTTCAGAATCACCTTGAGCTGGAGAGGGTGAAGTTTTCTCTTCTATGAGTAGCCTATGTTCCTCTGAGCAGTTCCTTCGATGAACAGGATGGAAGGCTTGTACCAAGAACTTACAGCTTTCCCCCTGTCTGCTGGTTTGCCCTAATAGTTGACATTACTTTCATTTCTGTTTTTTGTTCTAAATATGTAAAATGGGCTTTTAAAAATTATTGCTGTGGGCACTTGCCACAAGAGCATGGGCTTGGGCTGTGTCTGAACAGGGCAGCGGAGTTCCCTCTCTCCTCAGTGTGCCATTCTCCCTTCCAGCCTCAGCAGGCTGCACAAGCCATGTGCCAGGGTGCCATTATGCATGAACAGCTCATAGTGGTGCTGTGAAGGACATGATGGCTGCAATGGGCAGCCTGTGGTGTGCCACGCGATGCTCCTGAAAGGTGGGGATGCTGAGAAACCATCCTAAGCCAGCGTGGCCGGAGGTGGTGGTGTGGCTCTGAATTGTTCGGCTGTTGGCTTGTCCAGTGCTTTAGTGTGTCCATCGATTTGCGGTGTTTTGTTCTGCTCTGGGCATTGGCTTGAAGACGTGGAATCTGCTTTTCCTCCATTATTGCATTGAGGACTGGCCTGTTATCATCAGAAAAGGACAGAAGCTCAGATTCTGAGAATCTCAAAGGTTTTGGCTTATAAGGGGCCCTTCAAATAACTTCAAAACATTATGGGATTTTACAACCTTGGCATTTTTGCTTTCATTTTGGATTCAAAGAAACCCTTACACTTAAAGATTAAAACCCTGCTCACCAATCTATTCTTGTATCAAGTTCCATGAAAACTACCCACTCAGTTGCATCCATGTTAATTTTGAGCTGCTGTGTCAACCGATCAGAAAATCTTGTCACGGGTTTCAGCTGGGTACAGGAGTTTGTGCAGGAGACTTTCAGACTTGGAAGTTTCACATTTTTCTTGGGAGTGCTGCAGAATTTAAGCTGTAACTTGAAAGAGGGGGGGGGGGGTGTGTGTGTGTAAAGTAAGCTGGGCAATCACAGATCTATAATGCAGCCTGATTCTTTGCACTTTCATGTTCCCTAAATATGTTTACACTTTTCCATGAACGCACAACTTGAAGTTATTTCTTGGCTTTTCTGTCATCAGTGCTCTCTTTATTATTTTCTGCAGATGTAACTCTGCGTATGAGATTTCAACAGACAAATAATATCCTCTCTTTTCTGGGACTTTGGAAAGCAATGAGGAAAGCCAAACCAATCCCATCCCCCTGTCGTGGTTCACTTTGAATAATGATTGCTTTGTGGTTTCTTTAGTGCACAGCTTCAAGTTTGGAAGCGAAAGTAAAGCGAGCAGATTCTGGCCAGCTATTTCACCTGCCAGCAGGGTGCATTTCTTAGGTTTTACTGCTCAAGTGCCCAAAACTCTCCCTGCAAGACATTAACGAAGCAATTAATGGAAAGCACTTGTAGGTATCCCTATAGAGAATAATTGGTCTTCTTTTCATGTAAAACTCATCATTGGGAGTTACCTTATGCAGCTGGCCCTCTAAGGTGGCACCTCGTAAAGCCCTAAAGTACATGGGCTTTGGGCAGTTATCCTTCTCTGCCTGTTGTAAAATGCATCAAAAGTGTGATCTGTCTAATGATGTTACTAATTACCACTAGCTTAGTACTGGCAGTGCTCAAGTGGTGCCTGCCAGCATGGCAGCAGTATCCGGTAGAGCAGGAGTTCCCTTTTAATGAAGGGAGCTTGCTAGTTTGGTTGTATTAAGCAGCTTGCCTTGAAATACTGTCTCTGAAGCTCAGGAAGAGGAGAAAGCTGCCTCCTGTAGCTGTGCACAGGGATCCTCCTGACTGTCTCGTGTCAGGGAGCACAGGCTTTCAGGAGACTTTGAGACAGATTCACTCTGTAAGTAACGAGAAGTAAGTAATGGCAAGTAATGAGAAGTAAGAACCATCCAGGACCATGGATTTTAACAGGTCCTCTCTGTGTTTGGAAGTTGATTTTGGGTACTCCTACATGTTTGTGTGAAACAGTGATGCGGTGCTTTGTCTCTGACTGATTCAAGGCAGGGCGTGCTACAGCTTTGCTACCTGAGCAGTGGACGTAGCTTATGAACAAATACCAGAGGGTCCAAAAGGCCTCTTGTTCTTCCCAAGCATCAAGGGAATATTGCATTCTGGCTGCTTAAAGCTGTCTCTGGCAGGACAGGCTTTACTGGTTAAGGAGAGCTGATATTCCACTCTGACCAAAGTTCCAGTGCCGTGTGGCAGGCAGATCTGTGGCAGGCATGCTCCTTGCCATCAAAGCTTCTGTGTGTGGTGCTCCAGCCTGGGAGCTGAAATGTAGCACAAAGGGTAAACCAGCATCACCAAATCTGGACAACTCAGCCCGTTAGCCTTGAAGTTTACCTGCCCCTGTCTGCACCTCAGAATGGGGAACTGCCCCAAGTCTGTTGGTAGCTCTGGGTGGGAAAGCAGAGGTCACAAACAGGAGGCATCAGAGCACTGGCAGCCCCTGTCACAGGGTTTATTTAAGTAACTAATTATTTTACAAAGATGCTGCCTGCAAGGAAAGAAGGTCACGAGCCAGGGATGAAACAGAGCCTGAGACTGCTGAAGTGCAACGTCAGCTGGGTGTCAGAGTTGAGGAGTGGGCTGGGAAAGCACAGTATGTGCACGTGGCTTTGCCAGAGTCCAAAGGTTGTACCTGTGTGTTGTCTGCCAGCGATGCTACAGTCTTGTGTGACACCTCTGTATGTGCTGTGCCAGAGAGAAGTGCACCCTGGTGAGAGGATGATCAGGAAGGGGTGACCTGGTGCAGGCATCATAGCGTGCCTGCTTTGTCATCTGCCCTTTGTGGATGCAAGCTTAAGTTCAAAACTTGACACCTGGGATTCTGCTCATGTGCCCTTTCTGTCCTGGGCTGCAAAGGGTCCAGCAATAGAAAATGGTGGGCTTAGTAAAGAAAAAACTCTGCAAGATAGAAGTGGTGTTTACTTTCTCATCTCTTACTGTATTGCCTCTTTGCTATCCTCTCCCCATTCCAGGTCAAATCACACTTTTTAAGAACTCTTCGGTCATGATATTGATAAAGACAAATGGATAAATTACTTTAAAATCTTGGTGCTTTTAAAAGGAAAGGTTATCTGAGGCATGGTTTAAGGTGCTTGAAAATGTGGCAGTGGTAATTGTGCAATGAGAAGCAAATCAGTTCTCTCGCAGATGAATTACAGTATGAGTAATATGGCAGCCTACCTGCCAAAGTCATCCCCAGGGCTCTGGTGGGGGCTGGTACATCTCCCTCCTGCCTGTCTGAATTTGCAGTATGATTCCAGTGTATCATAGCTGGCTATCTGCCCCTGGGATGTCTGCGCCTTCCCTGCGAGCTGTGGTCATTGGGCTTGCACATCCTGGGTGAAACCAGGGCTAAGACTGGTGCAGTGGGGATTTCTGAAGGGTTTCCAAGGCCTGGAAGCTGCTGTGCTTTGGTGCAGTCTCCACACCTGAGGCTGTACTGATGGTGGAAGATACGCAGGAGGATCAGAAACAAAGGATGGAAGTGGGAAAGGTTGATGTGCTGGTGCAACAGGCCAGCACAGGGAGGGGGAGTGGAGGGAAAGGGTTTGCAGATGCAGCTCTCATGTGCTCTTATCTACCACCCTGGCAGCAGGCTCAGTGCTGAAACATGGCTCTTTGGGAACTGACCCAAAGCTTTAATGAAGGCAGGCGGGAGGCGCAGTGCATTCCTGGCTCTTGGGGGGCCCTTTGTCTCTTAAGGCTATCGGCTTTCTCTGAGGAGACACATCATCACCCAGCCCTGTGCAGGATAAGAGCTTTTGAAGTCTGTTTGATATGCGTCACTGCCTCTGTCACACAACACAAGACGTTTTCTGGTTTTTTCCTTTCCCTGCTGCAGTTTCACCCACCTGGTATCACAGGCAGAGATGAAACAGAGCTCAATCGGGTGTCTTGAAATAACTGGGGTTTGGGGAATGCGGTTTCCTAAAGAGAGTAATTAGCACCTTCAGAAGGCCTTAGCAGGAGTGAAGATGAGTCTCTCCCTCCTGTGCACAAACTGAGCTTTATTTCATTTAACCAGCTTGCTGATGGTCACAGCCCTTCTGCTGTGATCTGGCTCCAGGCTGTGCTTTCTGTGGCTGCTGTGGCCTCGGCTTCTCACCTGCGGTGACAGGCATGGACAAGTAGGCTTTGCCCTCTGCTCTTAAGCATTCCTCCGAGGTCAGGGCATGCTGCCCCTATCTCAGGAGGCCACACAGCCCCCACGATGACAATAGTGCCAACTGTAGTAAGGTATTTGTTGCTTAAGTTCAGGCTTTTGTCACTAATGCCTAGTAAAGACATACAAACAAACCAGTCTGGGCTTTTAGGGGCATTGCTAAATGTTTGGGGAGGGGGATTCCTGGTTTCTCTACTGGTGGCAGGAGGCTGCTTAGAACTTGTGCACTGGAGTGATGAGCATGTAGCTAATAGATTATCTTTTGTCTGAAGGCACATGGCTCCTGGCAATGGAGTAGTAAGAGCAGTTAGAAGCATAGGTGAGTGTGCTGGGTGGGATGACCTAGCCTGGGGACTCAGGATGCGTCAGGATGTGTGAGCAGGTGGTGTCCTGGTGAAACCAGGGTGCTTTCAGAGTTAATGTTTGACGGTGCTGTGTGTCAGGTGACCTCTTGCATTATAGGAGTCAAATCATGCATGGAGTTAACCAAAGGAAGAAGTCATATGAAGGGTTGGGGTGAGGTACTTAGCCAACAGGCAAAGCAAGCAAATGATGAATGAGGGTTAAAACAACGCTTCAGGTTATAAGGGAGACTCATCTGAGAAGGTATTTCCAATCTCTTGATTGTCTTTCTGATGGAGGGAATTGTGAGCACAATGAACTCTGCAAGGTCAATAATAAAACACATTCACCTTGGATCTTGCTATTTCTGCTGTGCAAGCAAACAGTATTTCACATGACTGCTGAGAAGGAAAAGCTCATTAAAGAACTGTTGTTTACTTGGCCTAGGTTCATCTTTAGTAGTCAACAGCAGACAAGCGAGTCTGGAAAGAAAAGCTCTGAAGGGATGAAGTGACTTGATCAAGATTAAAATAAGCCATGGCTTGAAATCAGCCCTTGTAATTCCCCGCAGGAGGAGCCTGCCCACTTGACCAAAAAACCCTTCTCTTGCTTGTGTTGCTGGCAGAGATCCTCAGCTCAGAGGAGGATACAAATGTAAAGCTTTTCCTGATGCCTACATACCTACAGTGGTGGCTTGGAGGGGAGTGAGGCAAACCAAACTGAGGGGAGAAGCAAGTGGTGCGTAGCCAAAGAGTCTGGACAGTCAACTTCCAAGAGGATTGCGTTGAGCTGCTGGGATGCGAGGATGGGGGTGAACTTGGCCTTGGAGAGAATTCTGCTGCTGTAGTCATGGTGCATTCAAAGGGCTTGAGGGCAGTCTTCTGTATTTGTTGGTACCTCTGCTCAACATATCATGTTTCTGCAGGTTTCTCCCCTAGTTTTCCTCTTTTTGGGAAGCTCAGCCTCTGAAAGATACTGTGCCTGCATGCCATGGTTTTAGGATCAGGCCTTAGATGCTTATAGTGCATCAGGGATGTTGTTCCTGAGCAGCATCTGAATTCTCTAGGATAGAGGCAAGGTAAAAATTTTATCGTTAGTGCTTTAATGGCAACTTCTGTGTGTGTAAGTAAAGTGAGGGACCGAACTCATCCCTGTCACACCTTTTTAAGAATGGACTGGCAAGGTTGAGCTGGTGTCGGGAATGCTGGTGGCAATTCCCCCTGACCTTTGCAAGCTTTCTCCTACTCAAAACTAGGGAAGCTGAAGAGGCACAACTTGCGGAGAAACCAGGCTTCAACTGCTGAAGAACAACACAGTTCAGTGTCATGTCCTGGGTTTTCTGGTTTGCTTAGAAAGAAGAGTGATGTCTCTGGGGACACCATGTTGGACAGCCTGAGGCTGATTGACTTTTATTCTCTCTAGTGGCTTTGCAGTTGATACCCATGTCTCCTAAAGTCTGGCTTGGTGTGAATCATGAGCCCGGCACTGATCTGTGTTGTCAGTAGCTTGGGTAAACATGCCCATGTAGCTGTCTAGAGAGGTAGAGCAGTGTGTGTTAGCAGAGTGTTCTTCAGGCTGAGTTGAGATTCTTGTCTGTCTCCTAAAGGACATCTGGGATTGACAGATACCTGACATAGTCTCCTGGGATACCCACTCATCACCTGAAAGCCTCTTGCACATGGCTGTGCTACCTCCAGAGCAGACACTGCTTTCCTGTGGAGGAATCTTCTGTGTTCTTGCAGTGGCTGTTTCTGCAGGAGTGTTTACCACACACGTCCTATGCTGACAGCTTAGCTTCTCTGACAAACTTTTGCCTGAGATTTAAGAGACAAAAGTACAGTGTTTGTTATTAACGATTGCCCCTGTCCTCTTCAGTCCACATCATTTCCCAGTCCAACATGGTCAAGTTACAGAATCAGTGTTTTTAGAGTCTGGATTCATTTTATTTGTGACTAGGCAGTCCTGGAGACACAAGCTGCCAAGTATCTGTCAATAATCAACCAGAGGATATCTTATCTTTTTTTTTTTTCCCCCCTTGGCTAAACACATTGTAAGGGCTAACACACCATGAATAATAGATAGTCATAAAAAAACACATCCCCTGTAAATCTGTCCCAGCTGTTACTAGGCTGAATTTATGACAGCAATATATAATCAACTGTTTTCAAGAAGAGGCTTGCTAAAAGTTGTGGGTCTAGCAAGAGATGTCTGCTTTCTGGCCTGTAAGAGTCCATCTGGAAATGGAGAACTGTGGGAGGTGTAACGTGGACAGAGACTTAGGGGCCTTGTTTTTGTCTGAACCCACAGCTGTTGTGCTCGCTGTCTAACCTGAGACAACCAGCGGGAAAGGGATTTGCAATGTCCATCTTCTGTGCAGTGTCTGGTGTAAGCAATGCTTGAGAAGTCTGATTCTGCTCTTGCTAACCTCCATCTGTTGCTCTACAGTTTTTTCCTCTCTGTACTGTGAGATGTAGGTATCTCAACCACCATAGCAAATGAGTTGTTAACTGTTGTACATCTTTCTGGCTGTCTACCCCTGATATTAAGGGAACTTGAATTTTCATTGATTTCCACTTGAATTCAGGCTTGAGTTCAGCTTTCTGATCATCTCTTTGGTGTCCTCATTCTGGTGGCTGCTAGAGCTCTTTGTTTTTAGCTGTTTTCCTGTTCTCCAGACTTTTTGCATGCTGGCTGTTTCAGGGATCTGGCAAATCATAAGTCAGCACTTTTCTACCCTTAGAATATCTTTTGTACAAATACTAGTTTGAATCATAGAATCATTTAGGTTGGAAAAGACCTTTAAGATTGAGTCCAACTGTTAACCCAGCACTGCCAAGTCCACCACTGAACTATGTCCCTAAGTGCCAAAGGCATAGAAACTGTCTTTCATTTGCATTCTGGTGTTTGAGACTTTAGGATCCATATTTTACGTGATCCTCTGTATAACAGTGATGGCTTCTATTTTTATGTAACAACATGGCTCCATCAGCCTCAGCCCTGAGAGGGTCCTGGGGAAAAACTGAGCATCAGAAATTGTCTCATTCAAAAAAGCCTGCGTGGAAAAGTGTGTCATATCATAATAGGATTATATATTAGGATTTAGGCTGCTGACAAATTAGGCTGACAGGGCTTCACATTGCTAATAAACTTGGAGCGAGTGTCTGAAATGCCTCTTCAATGTCTCAAGCTTAGTGGAATCCAGCATTATGGGAAGTCATTGAGGTGATTTCTGCATCCAAGCAACTGTATTGATACAAACAACATGCAAGTGCAGATAAGGGTAATCAAATTGTGTGCCTCAGGTTGTAAGATGCTATCTGCGTGGGCTGGGGAAGCGTGCTCTCCAGTGCTTGCCATGGAGGCTGGCGGCCGGCCAGGCCTCGCCATTGATTCGCCTGTCAGGCTATTAGGGAAGAAAAAGTTCCATTCAGCATAAATAACAGTAATGAAATCCATTGCTCAGCTGTTTTCTTTTGCTTTCTTAAAAGCATTGTGTCTTGGAGGTGACCAAGAGCAGCAGGTTATAGAATGCAATCTATTCTTCTGAGCCTTCTACCGTTAGTGCTTCAGTGTTTTTAAAGTCTCTTGGGATGGGTTAGGCATCCCAAAAGTGCAATTTCTATGGGCATACGAGCCTTTTCCATCTTTGACTCGGGCTTGTGGGTTTATAGGAGGGGATTCTTCCTGCCAGAGTAGTCTGGCTGTTGTGGTATTTGACTAACAATGAAGATATATTAATACCATGCCCTGGAGAAATGACTGCTGAAACAAACTGTCAGGCCAGTGCAAGACTTCCTGTCGTCTGAGAGGATCTGGGCAAAATCTACAGCCACCAAATAGCAGATTTATAGGCAGGGCTGTGGCAGCTGCAGTAAATCTCATGTCAGCTGAAACATGCAGATCTTTTCAGGCATGTTGCAAGAATGGCTTTCAGTGTGGTAGGGCAGCCTTCCCTGATCCCAGGCAAACCTCAGGAACTCTGGAGACACCTGGAAATTCATAGAATCACAGAATAGTTAGGGTTGGAAAGGACCTTAAGATCATCTAGTTCCAACCCCCCCGGACACCTCACACTAAACCATGTCGCCCAAGAAAAATTAATAAAATTTTAATTAATTAATTTTAATAAAATCAAAGAAAATTAAAAAAAAGTTGGTGGTGGCAAGTAATACCAAAATATTTCATTGGGCTGAGATGCGGGAGGGAGATAGGTTTGTTACCAGAGTTACTGCTTGTCTGCTCAATGCTCTTCTGAGTTTTTTGGTTGTCGTTCCCTCCATCCCCCAGCTGTGTTGTGTAGCATGTGTGCTTTCTGAATGTTGTGCTTGGTTTTTTGAACAGAGGTAAAGGATCAAATACTGCTTCCATTGTAGAATGTAGGTAAGACCCATCTGTTCCTCCCTTTTCCATATCTAACACCTTGCTTACAACATAGTTAGCTAGAATGTATTTCAGTGCTGCGGACCTCTGTGCCTTGGGTTTCCAGGTGTATTTTACTTGTCTGCAGATCCCGCTCCCTCCAACACAGGCTCTTAGAAGCAGTTTCATTTCAAGGGAAGGGAGGGATGGGCATTTCCGTGCACACAGAAAAGCTACAAGTGCCATGAGATCTGAGCCTCTTGGCTTCATGACTTCTTTTTTATTGCTGGCTGTATGATTCACTGGTTCTGATCAAACTGATTTCCAGCAATAAACAGCACAAAGAAGAAAAGAAAGTGTGTCATGTTGATAATACAGTAAGTGAAGGGACCAATGACCTTTAACTGAAAGGAGGGTGAGCCAGTCCTATTGCAAAAGAGATGGCTCATCTTGTTACGTAGCGTCACACCACCAGGAACTTGGGGCAGTAGAGAGATGAAAGCATGGGAGGAAGATAAAAGGATGAGTGGCCATAGCCCTCGATGCAGGCGAGTGCGTGTACTGCTTCCTGCCACATGCACCTGACACAGGCGCATCTAAAAGCAGGATTTGTCCCACACCTAACCTAGTACATGTGGGCAGTGGATCTGAGTGTGTGTGCGCCCATCACAGCCGTGGCTCTAGCCTGGGCTCTTTGGTTTTCATCAGTGGCCTGGGCTACCAAATCCCCCCACCCCACAGCCTGGAATCTGGCTTCCTGGTATGAAAGAGCAGTAGATCAGCACCGAGGCTGGGTGTGATGGCAGGGCTGTTTGTGTGCCTCTTCAGTGTATTTCTGTGAATCTTCAGCCCTCCCTTAAGAGGGAAGACTTGGTTTGTACTCAACTAGAAGGTATTTTGGATTGTAGCCTGTGAGGTGCCTGCCAGTGTCTCAGTGCCTCTACCTTGCAGTTTTGGGGCAAAGTAGCAGTGCAGCTCTCACATACTCATTGACCTAAGGAGCCTAAGCCTTCAGAAAGCAGCCAGGGAAAGTAAATGTGAAACTGAACTTTGACTTCATGGGTTTAGCAGAATAGAACTGAACTGCTGTAGATGTGAAAGAGCAGCAAAACAAGCTCAGTAAAGCAGTATATCTTCCTGGCTGTTGGGTGGATGTTCATGTTGTGGTCAGCAGGTCTATCTTGTGGTTAGGGAGTCTATCTCCAATTGTGTTATTCTTGCCCTGTGTTCTTTATGGTGCCTTTTCATCTGTCTCCTGGAAGATATGCTCAGCTGAAGAGATGAAATGGCCAGCCTGAATGGTTCCTTCATCTCCAAGTGGCTCACATGAGCTCATTTCCCCAGGTAAAGCCTTTGCAACAGTTCACAGGTCCAGGGCAGCTCTTGGAACTGGGCCCTGCTCCCATTTACTCTCAGGGTTCCACGTAGTCACTTGCATTTCTCATCCCTCTGCATGACATGCTATCACCAGGCATCTTATCAACATTAGTGCTGCCTTGAAGAGAGCTAATATATGTGATAAGGTCTTATTGCTCATTTCTCAATCTGTACCAGCACTACTTGCTCAAAAATAAGATTACGGTGATCAAAAACCAGCGGGACAGTCACCTTGGATAGTGTTGTACTCCTGAAAATGTGTACGTGACATACATCTTTATCAGGCTGTCATTTAACAAGGAGAGAAGCTGTTGTACTTCTAACAGCATATACTGAGGATTTAACATTTTTATTATGTGGACTTTATTATTTTAATGAATGCCTATGATTATTCAGTTTCACTGTTTAGCAATAAAGAGAGAGACATTGCCTGGCTAAGTCCATGGCCCTGGGTGAAGTCTCAGTGATGGCTGAAACCAGGCTGCTAAAGCAGCCCTGTTGTTGTCATATACTGTGTAAGGGATAGAGCTCGATGGGAAGAGCTGACAGGTTGTTCTGACAATAGCAAATCTCAGAAGTTTAATTGTAGCTGGTTTATTTTTCTGAACAAGCCAGATCTTTCTAGTTCCACTTTAAAAATGAATGGTTTAACTAGGCAGCCTCTTTATGGTGAAATGTGTATCTAAAGTGAAGTGTATTTCTTCATCTTCCCTTTGCTAACGAAAAGCACAGCTACAATAACTTGCCTGGCGAGGGAGAAGTGTTGTATCTCCATAGATTTTGGGGTTTTTGGTTTTATATGGAAGATGCCCTTAAACCTCACCTTGTGTTGTTAGTTTTTCCTACCTGCAAAAAGTGCCTTGGATAAGGCTGACACAAACAGAATGAGGGGGGAAAAAAGTGTCAAGTTAATTTCTCAGTTGCTGCGAACTGTCGTTAACCTTAAAAAGACACTGCTTTTAATGTCTGTTTGGTTCATTCAAAGCCATTTATCTGGGGGCATATTAAGCTGGCACGGGTACGCTTGTCAGCTCTGGTGCTCTTTGCTGTGGATTTGGGTTTTTCAGCAGTGGAGCTAGATGATCTGGCAAGGGCTAATGTTGGTATTGCTGGAGGTTCTCAAGGAACAGATTCAGTAGACGTCTGTCTGGAAAGGTGAGCTGTAACTGATCTAGCTTGGGACAAGGAAGTGGATGAGGTGGTGTTTGAGAGCCGGCTCACCATGTTGACCAGATGAGGGAAGGGCAAACAGTGACGTGGCTGTTTGGAAAGTACCCTCAGCTGGTTTTACAGTGCTGAAAGAAGATGGGAATGCCGACTGCCTCCATGATGGCACATTGTGCATCTTGCTTCTCCTTGCCCCTTCATCCATGTATGAGGCTTCTCATCCATGAGAGGATGATGCTCGCACCATCCAACTTTCCTTCTGCTGTTGGATGTTGTGAGCAATGCACTGTACTCTTCCAGACTGTACTTGGGGTCTTGTTGCCTTTAGTTCCCTCTTGTTTCCTTCTTCAAAAGGGCAGCTGAGCTTCCTTGGCTATACCGAGCCTGGGAAGAGACTTATCTCATCCTTTATTGGTTCTTGACAGTGGCTTCAGTGCATAAACCAAGCATGTGGTGATACTTCCTTCTGGGATGCGCTCTCCTGCTCTCCAGTGGAGATGTGTCCTGTGCTTAATAGCTTCAATGGGCTTTTCTGTGAATGTATCCAATTGTTTTCTGAACCCTTGGTAAGCTCCTGCTATCCTTGGCATCTGCTGGCAATTAGCAGGTTTACAGGTTGTGGTTGAAGGTGGCTGTGATACTTTCTTGTCCCGGTGCTGGGTTCTATTCTAAAAGCTTTGATCAGCCTTGTTCCCTGGCAAAGCCTGTGCTCTTGGATCTCCTCCTCTATCCTTCTCCTTTTGTGTTAGAAAAAGGTGAAGTCCACAATGTCAGCTAAGAGGGCGTTGTGTCTGAAAGCAGGGGTATGAGTTAGCAGCACAGGAACATTCAGATAAGGTTTTTCCATGTGCAAGTATATTGCAAGGGTTTTTAAAGTCACTGCTGTATGTGACCAGCTCTGTTTACTTAAATACCCAGTTTCTCATGTGCAAAACAAATTTCAAAGGCCTCCTTATCAGTGACTGGAAGAGAGAATTCTATGGGAGGGCTTTTGCACTGAATTAGATGTGAGGTGTAAGTAATGGCATTCCCATGACCACACCATGAAGGATGTAACAATGTGGCTGTCCCTGCTCTGCCCTGGCCTCCCCAAAAACCTGTTAAGATGCCATTTTGTGCTGGCTTTGGATCCTTTTCCTGTTAAAGCATTACCCTGGGAACTTGTTCCTTCTCAGCAGCTCAGCAGAGATTGTGGCCAGAACTGATCCACCCTGAGCTGTGCAATCAGACAACAGAGCACCTTCAACCTGAAACAGCAGGAAAACGTGTTGATTTCTAGCTGCCATCCTCATTTCTCCTTGCAGCTGGTTTAGAACATTACATGGTCTACCATTATTATTAATAAATTCTAAATGAGAAAAAATGAGATTGTTTTAAAGCCCCAGTTCAGAAACGTGTAAAAATTACAGAAGCATTTGAATTGCTTGCACACCCAAGTTGTGTTTTCAAAAGCTACTGTGGGCTCCTGTATGCCTGATTGCAGTTTGCCATCAGGGATCTAAGTGCCTCAGGAAAACATAATTTTCTTGCTTTACCCTCCCACTGCTGGGAAATCACACCCCAGATCTCCAGTTGGGGCAGATTGGAGTCTGTCCCAGGAAGGGAGCCAGAAAGAAACTGGGGTCCTTGAGCTTGTTCAGAGTCTGCCCCAGGCATCTCTTGTTTCCTGAGCAATGAATAGGTACCTAAACAGTGGCCCTTTAAAGTAACCCAGCAAGTCCTGACTCTTGCCTACGCAGTACTCAGAGGGACAAAAGAACATTTCATAATTGTTTGTCCAGATAAACAAGTGTCAAGCCTGCACTGTGAATTAGTTGTGGTGGCTTAAGTTAGCTTTTTATCGGCAGAAGAACACTTGTTGTTTGATCTCTCAGAAGAATGCCCAGGTTGCTCCTTTGCTCACTCGGTTAAGTAACACATGCGATAAGGGTTTTCGTGTGTCAGGTATTACTTTATACTGCCTAGAGGAACAGAGCTTTTGCTTTAAAAAGAAAAAAAGGAAAATCAAGGTAGCTTCCTAAAATTCCTGCGAAGGTCAATCAGTTTAGACCAGCTCTGGTCCTGAAGCTGGAAAATTACTTCAACTTCAGACAGGGTTACGTTTTTTGTAGTCAGAAGTAGGTAAGTGGTAAGAGTCGAAGTTGAAAGTTAAAGCTAGCTTATAGGTCAGAGGTTTTCTAGGTCTAAGGAAAAGAAAAGAAGGTGGGTTAGCTAAACTTTAAGATGGTGATTAAGTGTGGAAGGATCACAGCTCTTGTGCACTCTCTCAGAAAAATAAAATCAGTCTTTCTGTCTTCAGTAATACCACTTTGGAGTGTACCAAGATACTGATGCCGAATGGGTGGCTGCAAAAGAACCCAAACCAAAACTCAAGGTGCTGGCGGCCTTCCTCTTATCTTCAGTGAAGAAACAACTGGTTGTTCACAGCCTGTGACATGTAGTCATTTGAAGGTGGTTTGCAAAATGGTGAATAACAAAAACAAGGACATTTGAGTAGGTTTTGCACTGTGAGGATAGCGATGCTATCACCTCTGCTAGTAAATCCTTGCAGTATATAAATAAAAGCGACTGCCTTAGCCTCGTGTCTTGGCTCAAACGGGGATGCTGATAAAGTTACTGGGTTTTTTTGGAAGGGATGGAACATAAAATTGCCATCTCCATATAGGCCCCAGTGCGTGCAAGCAGCCCATCACCTTTATTGTGCCAGTGGGGCTGCCTAGGTGAGCAAATTCTTGCTGGGTAGTTTATTGATGTTGATGTGAACACTTGTGTTAGCTTCAGAAGGTTTAAGATGAAGTTCCAAATTGAAACAAAGGGCCCATGATCCTTACAGGTATGAATCGTACTTCTGCAACAGGTCAGTTTTAACTTGCCCATTGAAAAAGAACCTTCAAAGTTCAGAAGTGTAGTCAGTCTAAATGTATTCTGCCTGCCAGCTGGAGGGAATTCCTTGTTGGCCAATAGAACACTACTGGCCTCTCTGATACAGCTGGTGAATGGCCAGTTATATAGACCAGTGTGGGTCTTGCTCTGCATGATAACCACAGATTGTCACGTAGCACTTTCTATTCATAGATCTTCAAGCACTCTGTGGAAGTACATTTTATTGCTTGTACAGAGGGCAGAAAGGCATACAGAGCGCAGTTACTCATCCCAAGTTCACCAGTGGCAAGTTGTGGACTCGAAAACAGCTCTCACTGGTTCTAGTCTAATACTTCTCAATAGGTAACTGTTGCTCCCAATGTGGTAATTTATCAGCAATTATTTAGAGTGCGTAGGATAGGGAAAATTCCTAGGCCAGTCTAATGAAGATCCCTGTTGAAAGCTAAATGAGTGCGGGCGAGGAGGAATTCTTAATGTATGGCATTGGAAATCAGCATAATGGATATTTGAGTGAATGCCTAGGCTCTGATTCAGTCCTGCAGCTGGTAAATGCAAACTGTGTGTTACGGGAATGAGGTCCCTTTTGCCCTCTTGAAAGAGACAAACAGTTCAAGAGGAGCAAGTCACTTAACTTGCTGTTAGTGACTTCCGGGGTGAAGTAAACTTTACTTTCTTCTTTTACCTTTCATGGCAAACGTAGGGACAGAGACTCTGCCAAGACACCCCTCGCCTTGAGTGTGTTAGTCCTGGGACTGCTGGGAAATGAGCTCTGCAGCAGACAGATCCTGCTGAGGTTTGCATCCTGCTGTGCAGTGCCCAAGCTGTTAGCATGATGGAAAGACATGCAGTGGGAAAGGGTGAAATGCCAGCTTGTCTGCTGAGGGACAAGGCAGGTCTGGTACTTCTGTGCTCCTTGGAGGATATCCTAAATTTGATAGCAAAGGAGAAAACAAGACCAAGCAGCACAAAACGCAGGGTGCAAAAGGTTTCTGTTCAGGCTTGTGGATTGTCCTAGGTTTTGGTACAGAGAGGTGAAAGATGGCAGGATGCTGGTGCAGAAAACTTGGATCTTGTTTCGGTTTTCCTTTTTTTTGTAGGCAAAGGACAAATTGGAAGGTCAGGGAAAATGAGAAGTCGCTTAGCTGGAATATTATTGCAAGTTTGAGTGACAGTAACGCTTTTCCACTTACCTATTTGTAAGAAATAGCTTTCAGTGTAAGAGTTTACCTGCAGAAGATGGAACACAAGGGGAAAGTCATAAATTTCAATTTACAGATGCAGAGCTGAGCACAGAGGGATAACTGGCCTGCTCAAAACCACACAGGTGATGTGTTAGCGGAGCCCTGGCCCTGCTCCAGTGCCACTGCTTGCAGACTCGATCCAGGTTTCAGTCTCTTCCCATTCCTGCCGCTCCTCCTCCCCTATTGCAGCACTGTAGTAACACGCTCTTGGAGCGGGTCCATCAGCCAGGGAGAGGCTCGCAGCTTGCTGTACCAGGGCCTCTGCCAAGTGGCTCCATTAAGAATCGCTTTCATGATTACAGCGCTTATGCAAGCAGGGAGCAGGCTTTTGGGAGGATGTTTATATTGCACAGATCCTTTATCTGGCTTGGCTATCTCCTCATTACCTGCATCGAAGAATTGCCTTCCTTAGTGGCCAATAAAATCAAATTGCTAAATCCAGCTTTGTGTAACCCTATTTACCTTTTGTACCAGATTAACCTTTATCATATTTGCAAGTGTGTTGGGAAAGTAACATAAACAGAGGTAGGTGGTGGAGGCAAAGGCTAGCCTGAGAGAGCCAGCAGTGCCCTGTTTGCCAAGGGCCCACAGATAAGAGGAGGCTTGTGCCAGGCAGGGAGTTGCAGCGAAGCTGTTGCTGAGCTGGTGCTGATCAACATGATAGTCATAGGAGTTTTGCACGCCTTCGCTGGGTTAGCAATAATGGCTGGGGCTTAAGGTAAACAGTGAGGAGCCCAAACATTGCAGAAGTTGGTGGTGGGGAAATGAGTCCTCAGGGCTAGCTTTGGCAGGCAGCTGCCCTGGGTGACTTGGCAGCTGGGATGGTGCCAGCCTCACGTTAGCATGCCCTTCCCAAAACACACCGTGAGCACTGTCACCGTGCCGCTGCGCTCAGCCTGCGCCTGGGGCATATCCCAGCGTGTTCTGTGCCGAGGCGCTTAGAGGAGCTGTTCTCTGTGAGCTGTGGAAGGACTTCAGGTGGCACGGAGGTTGCTGTCTGCTGGAGAAGATATGGCAGGACCCAGGGACCAGCTCTGGTGGAATAACAGCTCTGTGGCCTGTGTTTTTGCTTGTGTGCCCCTAGACTAGGAACAGGAGGGTTTCCAAAAGTTCAAATGAGGGGAGCTTCCCATTTTTCTGAGAGCCTGCTCTGTGGGACTCACTTGGAGCAGGTCTGGTCACTTGGTCACGCTGTCCAATGGGAGCTGGACCAGTGTATTTCATCTCTTTAGGAGACAAAAAAAGTATTTTTGCCTTGAGATTGTTTATCAGTGAACAAACCAAGTACTACCTGGACGAATGATCCCCTTCCTCCCACACTGCAGAGCGTGTTCTCATGTCTTTTGCCTGCTTGTGTATTTAAAGCAAACATGTATGTACAAAATTCCACAACAAATACAGACCTGGCAAAAATTTCTAGGATAGATTAGTCTTACAACTGGGTCTCAGGTGCAGTTTGCAGTTTGGCTCATTTTGAGATCTTGATGCTTAAAGTTCAGGTGCATTTCCTAGAAAGTGGCTGTACCATTTTTAGACTGAGCAGCTGAGAAGTGTGTGGATGAATAGCTATGTGGATACATGTTCAAATTTCTGCCCTGGTGTTTTGTCCTTTCTAAGGTTCAGAAAAAGCAGCGAAGGAAATATTGCATGGATTTATTCAGCAATAGTTAATTTCATACCAGGATTTCTGGACTTGTGGACTATTCAGTGAATTTGAGAGCAATTTTTGCAGCATTTGGATGAGCACTTGCCATTGAGAGACGTATTGTAGCATCACTGAGTTCACAAGGCTGAGTCCCATGAAAGGGAAACTGGAGCTCCCTTTGGTTGTCACTCCTGTTTGACTGAATGGGAATACTCATCCCTTTAAACACCAGCTCCTCAAGAAGCGGTGTTAAGCTGAATCCTGTGATTTCAATTGAGCGCCTTGCCTCATCCTTGGAAAAAGAAGTCCCAAACCCTTGTTTCCAGTTAGGTCTGGCAGGGCAGGAGAGGCTTCCTCTGTTCCTTAAAGGAAGAACAAGGATGCACAAAGTGCTGTTTGCCTTTAGGGCAGGATCTTGGGGTTCTGCTGTCTGGAAGCACAGAGCAGAGGGAGGAGATCCCAAGAGAAATCTGGGTGTGCCAGTGTTCCCAACGAGAAGTGGGTCAGAGAGATCTTCTCCCATCCCTGACCTGGAAACCCCAGATTTGCCCTGGGGATGGGCAGTCTGAGCAAGTGTCTGGGCAAGGTGCCTTTAATAAAATATCGTGGTGAAGTGTTTGCTTTCAGGAGAAGGGACTGAAGGATAGAGAATCAGCAATATTGGACATCTGGCTAGACAAGCCAGTGGGTTCAGGGCTCCCATAGCAGCACTTGTGGTCAGGCTTAGATTGCAGGAAAGAACAACCTAAGGAACTTGAAGGACTTTTCTTATTTGGAAAGAGGTAAGGGAAGAAAGGTGCTACAGTTTAGTTCAGCTGTCTAAATAGCTTGTTGCATGGTGAGCTTTCGGGAAAGTATCTTCAATGAGGGGATTTAGAGATGGTGCCTCTATGGGAATCTCTTTTGGTCTATATCTAATTGTAGACCCTTCTTCTGCTTCCTGAAAGTGTGTGGTGATAAAAGGAGCAGCAGGATACAAATGAGTGCTGGCAGGGCATGATTTGGTGTAAAACAGTTTCTAGTGGGAAAATATGTAACTGGAAATCTGAAGTCTTCAACTACTGCCTGTGTTTCAGATTGCTTAAATGGACCTCGAGGGTAAATGTTGTGGTGGCTCAGGATCTGGAGTCAGTGTTACTTCTGGGCCATTGGTTTGCAGCTGAGCCAGTTTTGTATTAAAGGAAGTCCCAAGCAGGTGCCTGCAGCATCATCTCACTGCAGCATCATAAGCTGGTGCTGAATTCCTTCTTATGGCTTATGCACTAGTATAGTCTTTTCTTACAATTACTTACCTTTACCGTTTAAATTACAGTGATTTAATATAAACTCTTCCCTGCTCCTGTCTCCTAACAAGGTAGTGCTAATATTTAATGACTTGCATTTTCTTACCAGAGATGTAAGTTTTGTTGCTGCTTGAATTGCTACTGAATTTATCCTGAGGGTGTGCCTGCAGGCTGTATCTGACCAAGCCTTCATCACATTAACAGTAAGCTTGTGTTGACAACTATCCATGTAATTTCAAAATGTTTTCTTTTTCACCAAAAGACATGACAGAAGTGAGCACATAAGCATGTGAGCTTATTTGGTGATTCTGCTGATTGCAGAAGAGACTTGGAATCAGGCCCTGATAACAGCAAATTAAACATCAAAACCAATTCCTGAGAAGGTACATCCTGTACCAATGCCAGAACTGAAACCTTCTGGGTTTCAGCTGGTCTTGTTCTTACAACCATGTTATGTGATTCAGTCTGGGATAGATACTGTGCTCACTGAAGCACTTGACCAAACTCCCTGCATCCAGCATGGATGCATCCAGATTGTGCATTCAGAGTGGAACTAGCTTCACTCGGTTCTAAGCCTGGGATGCAGTTTGGACATGGAAGAGGTGAAGCAATGAGAATGTGGTACCCAAGAATATGCTGCACTTGAACAAAGACCAGTTACTTTGAACTCTTTCCATCCTACTGTGCTGTTAACAGTAGGAGTGTGACTTGAGTCACTTTTTAAATCACTTAAAAGAGTTATATCACAGAAAATGCAAGCTCAGTGGAAATTTTACTGTCCTGGCCGTTGCAACTTCTTCAGAGCAAGCAGCAGCCAAGCAGATAATCCCATCTTCTCCTATCTGTGTCTTTGTCCTTCCTGTCCTGATATGAATTTGATCGTGATGTCTCTGTGTACTGGCTCCCTTCGCAGGCTGGTGGGGACAAAGACATTGGGAGGGTATCAAAAAACAGAAGAATACTCATTGAGACCTGCTTGATTAACCAGCCTCACTTGCAGAGTAGGCCTACAGCAACAGAGAATCGTTAAAATAGGTCCAGAGATACTGGCAGGACTCTAGGCTTGGCTTTTGGTTTGTTTGAGTGGTGAAATGGTGAAATCAGGTCTAAGTGTCAAGGCTCAGTTCTGAACCTGCAGTCAAGTATTATCCTCAGCCCTTTTCCATGAAGCTATGAAAACCTTTGCTATCAGAAATCAAATGTGAAATAGAGCATTTCCAATTGACAGGTGAGAGAAAGGTCCTAAGCAAAACTGTTGCTTACTAAAGTGAAAAATATGCCTTCCCCCCTACAACTACCATATTCCTTCCAGGCCCATAAAGTGCATGTCCTAGGAATAGAATAAAATGCTAGTTGGCCACAAATGTTCCCATGAAAGAGTTTTTATTAGAAAATATTGTTGAAATTAAGACCTTTGTGGGAAAGGATCAGATTTAATGAATTTCCTGTTCTGAAAGTACTTTAGAAAACAAGTTTAAATTTGTGAATACATGATTCCCTTTTTTATGAAGAGGGGCTTTTATTTAGAGACACACTCCCACACATTTTGGCATAAACATCCATTTGAAACTTCATTATAGCTGCACTTTTAATGAGTTCCTGGAAAAAATGGCCATCAACAGTAAAAGGTCAGGCCTTTTGGGTCTGTCTCCTACTTCCTTTCAGTGCTCCACGACATTTCACTGAGCCATCGCTGAGGTCTGTCCCCTGCAAGCCGGTGGCATGTTGGCAGGGAGGGGAACACGTAGTCCTAAGTCACCACCCCATCTTGGGGAGGTAAAGAGGACATGGCTGCCTTAAGTTATGTAGGGAACAAATGTAACAACCCACAGGCCACAACAGTTCCTCATCCTTTCTTCCCCGCCAAGGGCTGTGATGGAAGCACACCCCACTCCTCCACTATCTTCTGCTTGCCTTACATGTACTTGTAACGCTGTGCTCTATCAACCTGTTACATGCGTGCCACTGACCAGCAGATTGATGGCCCTAGATTTTGCTGTGTCAGAGTTTTACATATAGTGTTGTTCTTTGGTTTGTTATATATTTTTTGCACTTCCCAGCATGTGTGGACAGGGCAATCCAGCTTCCCAGCACTGCCATCCCAGCGCTGTGTTGTGCTCCACTGTACAGTGTAGACTTGCCCTGTGTTTTCCCCTCTCCCTATTCCCCTTATCTGCCTCATCCCCAGACAATTTACTCCTTAGAATTTGCACTGGAATAGGAGCTAGGAGGTGTGTAGCTTCAGCTGGGAGAAGCACTTCTGTAACCATACTGCAAATCAGAACTGTGCTTTCCAGACAAGGCTTAGTTTGCCCTTTGAGCCTTGATCTAGCAAAGCCGGTGCTCACCTTCCAACCTGCTTTTAGTCAGGTTGCTATGCATGTGAATTTAGGCACCCAGTTAAATGGTGTTTGGCATCCTGTGGAGAAGCTGTATTTCAAGGTGATTGGTTCTCATGTTTTTTTTATCCTCCGTATCCAGTGTTCAGGACTGTAGTGTGAGTGACACAAAAGACCCGACATGCTGTGGTGTACGGAAAACGTAATAGTGTTTTGTGGCTGTTGTCCTGTCCTCTTCAGCATCAGGGAGTATGACTGGATCAAAGCTGCTCTACATTATCTGAATGCAAGAAGTTGGTGATCTCTTACTTTTCCTTAACTTTTGGCCTGGTAATCGGCCAGAGCCTGCTGAAGCCAGAGAAAAGACTGCTGTTGAATATAATGGATCAATGTGTAGGCTGGATCTGCACTAGCATGTTTCAACCTTGTTCTCTTTAATATTTGGAATAAGCTTTTTTTGCCAGTTTCCCAGGATATGAGGGCTTGAGAAAATTCAGAGCAGCACAGGCGGTATGTGAGTCACTCCGTGTGTGGAGCCTTTGCCCAGTCATCCCCAGATTTTCCACATGATTTTGAGCAGACAGGTTGTGTTATGGAACAGGAGCAGATGAGTAAGTTGGTTATGGAGGCTGCTGTGCCCATCTGTCGTAGGCACGTGTCTCCCATTGCTCCATGACGACTGACCCATTCATGTGGGGTCTGCAGACCTCGGCAGACCTCTTCAGCCTGGAACTCATTCTGAGTGGGTGCTTGGGACAGATGAATTTAAATGATGGGAACGGGCTCTTGCTGCTTCTTTGCTGATTGCAAACATACTGACAGGCCATAAATTATGGATGGCTGGGGAGTTATGTCAGGATTCAAGTAGACTCTTGCCATGTTCTTGCTTATGCCCCTTGTCTACTTCCTTCACTCTGTGGTTTCGGGAGCATCACAAGAGATGTTTCTGGGCTGAGACTGCCACAAGTCTAAAGGCTCTCCATCGGTACAGGCCTGACTTCCCACTGACACTGCTGTCTCATTGCCAGCCTGCCAATAATGCATGGCTTAAATGCCATTGCCAGTGCCAGAACTGCCAATGACACTGTGCAGGAGCTCTCCTGGAGCTGATTGCAAAAGATTGTAAGCAATGAGTAATTTGGGATTGTGTCCCTGCTCATGCTTAGCTGGTATATATATTCAACCCACATGCCTATGAAGTTAATAGGCAAAACTCTTGCTGTTGTGTAGGGCACCGGGATTCACAAGGGGAAAGGTTGCACATGGATCTTGTCCATTTCTCTGCTGTTACTTCTGATAGTCTTCCCAGCTGGCCCATCCTGAGTGCAGGCATTGATAGAGAGGTTAGGGGGAACTGGTGATACCATATGTGTGTGGCTTGTTCAAGGACCAGCGGGTAAATAAGAGGGGTTTTGCCAACAATGTCGGGATGTGGAAAACAGAGTTTGTATCATCTGTTTTGGAGTAGCTGAGAACATGATGGGATGTTCTGAACTTCTGATGCTATGTTTATGATTCTTCTCCACTTTTCCTTGCATACTCTCTAAGCTGTTGGTATCTTGACTGAAACTGGTCTACAGCAGGGAAATGGAATTTGTCCTGAACCTTCATTTCTCTTTTATTACAGTCTACCAATCTTTCCTCTTCTGTCACACAGAGATAAATATTGGTTTCATAATTAAAGACTCTGTCAGGACTAGACTCTGTCTTAATAATTTTATACAGTTTGTTTTATATGATGAAATTAATAAACATCTCTTATCTCCAGTGCATACTCCATAGCATGTGTAGGAAACAAAACCATTCTGACAGTCACAGCTGGGCTCTGCTCCCCTCAGCTTGGGTAGCGTGTTGCTGAGCCCCACAGTACTGGCCAGACACGTCCTGCCTTCTCCCAACGCAGTCCCCTGTGTAAACCAGATGGAGACCTGGCTAGTTCGGGAAAGGCTGTTTAACTCCATGTCCTAAATCACTGTTCTGTGTTTCAAAACTCTCACAATTGATCCATTTAAAGTGGCAGACCAACAAAAGTTTGCAAGTTGAGCTTGCTTTAGTGATAGTGCTGCTTCTCGCTAGAGACATATTGGAACCTTTAATACTTCCTCAGGTTTCTTCTTTCTCCCCTCAATTTTACCAGTACCTACTCCCCAGTATTTTATAAAGGAAATACTTTCTGGCAGTTTTAGAATAGCTATGTTAAGCAGGAGCTCTCTGCAGTCAAATCAGCCCATCACTCTCTGCTTCACTGTCCCTCTTTGAGGGGGGAAAGGAGTATAAACCTCTTCTTGGCACGTTCCCGTCACCTGGTCTTCAGTATTTAACTGTGCTGGGGATATGTTCTTCCTTTACCCTCAATGCCTGCCTTCTGCAGTCAGATTTAGCTTTTAGGGAAAGGAATCCATCTCTTGAAGTTCTGCCTTTCCACTGACTAGAAAGAGCATAGGGAGTCAGAGGTCCTGCATGAGGAGAAAGATGAGGCCATTAATGAGCTGACATGGACAGAACTGGTTCCCTGATTTGTGGAGGACAGCTGGAGTCCCTGTTTGATCCTAAAACAAGACAGTTCCTTGCTCAGACCAAGCAATCTGGGAAGATGCTTGGATTATTTCTTTTGCTTCTCCCTGGCAGTTCCCTGCCTCCTGTACTGTGGGCAAAGAGGGAGGGAAGAAGGGGAGCCTGAAGTAAAGGTTACACTGTGCAGAGGACTGCATTGAAGATGTGCTCAGAACCTGTGCAACAGCCTGTCCTGGGAACACCATCCTCACCCTGCTCATGGCTGCTGCTTTTCCTGACCTCTAACTGATCTCCTTCCGCAGTCCTGGTCTGCATGGAGAACTTGTCTGCCTTCCGGTTCCACAGCTGAGATGTGACCTTCTCTTCCTGTCTTATCTGGCCTGGGCTAGACCAGCTTTCCTTGTTAAGCATGTGCCCTGCTTCCCTATAGAAAAACAGTCTGCCTTGCTTCCAGTGAATTATATTTGACTTCAGTGGTTTGCATCATGTGCAGTGCTTCCTGCTGCATTGCTGTAACAGCTTATTTTATCATTATATTTTATCAAAAGAGGGTGCTGAGGGACAGAAAGCATTGAAATTGAAACTAGTCCATGGCCAATGAGCCATCTCCAAGAGACACCCCATGAGACCTGTGGCTCCTCTTGGAGGAGTTCCTGTTCTACCGACATTCTTTCACCCCAGAAAATCCCTTTCAGAGGAAGGGAAATAAATGATGGTTAGAGGTGGCCTGAAAGAGAACTAACAGGGTTGGGGAAGGAGAGGGCTGTCTTGTCCAGTTTGATTTGTTTCCAGAAGGTTATTTATGCTTCCTGCTATTTATCTTAGGACTAAACGAGATAATTAAGTGAATACAGTGATAGAACTCCATTCATCTGGGGTTCTCAGTATCTTGGAAATGGTGTTGTGGCTGCTTCTCAGACAAGCCAGTCTCTCTCCGTTGCTTTAAGTGGTTTGCTTCTGGCACAGGTCACATGGAGTGCTTTACTTCACCTTAGCTGAGGACAGGAGCAAAGTGCGTTGCACAAGGCCCCGGGATGAATCCATGACATGAGCAGAGCCCTCAGCTGTAAATTTCTGCTCCTCAGCCCTCCCCTTTCGTTCTTGACCCTGGTGTTTTGTACCCTTTCACACACACTCCGTTATCTTCTGTTTCTTCTGCCTCTTTTTCAGAGTGAGTGGCAGATGTACTGCATGAGGTAGTTATCTCTGAGAAAAGCTCTGCAAATGGTCTGTCTGCAACAGTGTAGGAGGACTGAAAAAGTGTCATTATTTCTCTTCTCCTGTATAAGTCCTTGGTTTTCCATAGCAGGGCCTGGGATGTGCTGCAGAGAAATCCATGAGTAGGCTGTCACATGCTGCAATGTATGATCTCGAGAGTGAGAAAATCCTTGTGGGATAATGCTGATACACTCTGGAAAGACTCGACCTGAGTGCATGAGGCACTGTGGTAACCCCCCAGGGGTGGTACCGTGTCTTCCAAGCAGAACAAACACTTGCTATTCCAGGTCCTATTTCTATCATTCCATTCCTGTACCTGGAACGATCAATTTCTCCGTTAACTTTTGGCCAGTTCAGGCTCTTTCTGAGTCAGAAATGTTTAACCTCATGGAAATTACACACTCCTGGTAGGTTCCCAGCCCTCACAGTAGTCAAATTCCAGTCCTTGAGCTCCCCACAGCCTTTAGGGTGTTCACTCACAGGGTGTTGACAGTTAGTGGCAAAATTGGTGCAAGGTTTATTCTGTGATGCCCTGCTATGACTGCAGGCATCCAGCCTCAGACAGACCTGCCTGTCAAAGCAAAGTCATCTCCTGAGTTGTGCACCTTGAGGAGGTCAGGGTAAGGGTACATGGCACTCCTGGCCTAGCTGTTCCAGGGAGAGGGGAAAGCTAAGCTGTGTGTGCTATTTTGGAGAAGAGTAGTGTCTACCCCATGAGACAGCGTAATCCTTTGGAGGCTTGTGTCAAAGTTCTGTGGTTTTAGTGTTTGTCTTCATGTAGTACCCATTGAAGAAATTTCTTCTTGCAGAAAGACTGTCCTGGCAGAGCTGGGAGGATGTCTTTGGGAAGACAGCAGCTCCTTTTCCAGTTGGAAGGAGCTGAAGCTGCCACAGTCTAGCTTTTTTCTAGGGCAAAAGAGTTCTTTCTAAGCCACAGCTTTAGAAACTTGCTGTGCTGACTGATGTGGAGGCTTGAAAGCGAGCACAGGCACCAGGAACCTGCACTTGTGAGAACATACAGATGTAGTTTAAACGCTAATTCAGTCTTTCTGGAAGTTCTAGGAAAAGGAGAAAATGTTACAAGCTGTAAGAGACTGACAAGGCAAGTGTGTGTTCTTGTGAAGTGTCTGTCCCACACCAGGCACAGCGCTCCCTCCCGCACAGAGCCCAGAGCTGGTCAGGAGAGCAGTGCAGTAACAGTGCTGTGTGTGCTCCCTGCTCTGGTTATTCTTTTGAAAACCTGCTCACTGGGCTACAGAAGCAAAACTGCAAGTCCTTGACTCCTGAAATTCTCATTAAAACACTTCCACAAAAAAAAAAGAGTTGGGTTTGATCTGCAGTCTGAAATATTTGATTAGAACATCAAAGGGAGTTTGGAGAGAGGAAGGGTTGCTTGATAGAATTAGTGTTGCAATTTACCTGACTCGTCTCCAACTCTAGATATTTCTGACATGGATGTTGTAATCTAATTTCTAAATTCCTGTGTTTCCCAAATATTTGGCATTTGGCTTTGTTTTTCATTGGAACCTTCTGAAAAGTCAGTACTTACCTAGGCAGTTTGGTATAAACAGTCACTGAATCATGACAGTGCTCTTCTGTACGTGTTTATATACGCTTATAGGAAACAGGGCTCTGATTTAAAGGCTGTTCTGATCAGTATCAGTGTGTGGGAAATTTAGGTAGAAGTCTTTCTGGTGGTTATTACAGTATAACAGCTGCTAACGATAGTGCTCTTCCAAATCATTAAAAATGTGCTTACAACTTCAGTAGCAATAATGACATCTTTGTTCTGGTGATGCCTGTTGCTTTGAACTGCTGCAGTTTAAGGGTCAAATCCAGCCACCACTGAAGTTGAAAGAGATCCTTTAGTTGGACTTGACTGGCCTTTGTAGAAGCAAAGTTCTTCAGACTGGCTGAAGTATTTCTCCCTTGAACAGAATTTTTAAAAGGCTGAAGATATGGGTGAAAGCTATTGCTTACAGGAGGACTTCAAGGTCTTCCCCTTTCCCCCATCCCTGACTGTAAGAGAGAACAGCAGCCTTTCTGTACAATATGCAGGTGGTTCTTTTAAAACCAGATACAGATTGTAGCTAAACTGCTGAGACTGTTAGGTGCCTCTTAGAGCATTTCATGAAGAGAAGCTGGTCAGCATGACAGTGAGACTAACTCGGGTTTTGGAGGCATCAGGGTACATGGTTGGTGACAGTGGGGACTCACAGGTCACGGAAGGAACTACTAAGCTGGAGTGAGTTCATTTTCTAGTGTCCAGGAGGACACGGATTTCGAGGGAGCAGAACAAGCTAACATCAGAGAAGGAGATCCCTTGTGATACCTCAGATTAAACACCCAGAATAAATGCAGTTCAGGTCCAAAGGCATATGTGCACAGGAGATGACCTTTTCTATCCTATAGCCACTTTGTGGAGGCTCAGTCCCACCTCATAAGTTTAAAATAAAAGAGCTTTGAAGCCCTCTTCTATTTACATGGCTTATAGTTGGTAAGCATGGCAGTGTGAGTCTTCAGCTGTGTCCCTTTGGAACAGGCTACAACAGAGAAAGCAAGGCTGGGGGAGTTGGCATGATGTTGGACAAAGCCAGTGTGTTTGTGACTATGCCCAGATAAGATCTTGCACTTAAATAGCACTTCTTATTCAAAGTGGTCACTGGAGAAATGCATGCTGCAACCTTTCTCTTTCTGTTGAAACTGTGTTCTCCAAGGCACTGCTGATAAAGCAGCTGATGTTGTTCTGAAAGGTTCATCAGGACAGGCAGTGAAGAATGCTTACTTCTTGCTTAAACTTCCAAAGTGACTAAGCTCTGGAAGAATAAACAGTAGCTATTTGCCTGTCATTAAATCACCAGGAATAGGCCTTTTCTCAAGAGCAGCTATAAAGTCTGTGGTGATGACTCTAGTTTGGGCTGTACATGTTAAATTATATCGAAGACGTAGTCCCTAAAATAGTGCAGTGCCCTAATGCTGCGCTTGCTGCCTCACCACTGAGTCAGACACCGCTTCCTGAAGAGCTCACGTTCTCCTGCGGGATCTCTGCTCAGCGCTGCCCACACCCAGTCCTGTTGCGTTCTGAGATGGGCAAGTCATAGCCTGGGGTCAGATGGTTGCAAGCTGTGCTTATGGTCTTTGTTCCTAAGACTACCAACATGATGCTTTCCCATCCTAAAAGCAGCCAGATGACTCTCGCTCCATCCACTTTGCTTGCTTGTACACAGCTATGCTGGTTGGGACCTGCCTCTGAGTAATCTCCGTGCCTTCTCTGAAGGGTGGTGTCTTAATAAGGGCAATGACACATGGTTTTGATATAAATTTATGAAAAAACATCCCTAAATAACCAGGACAATTGTTTAAGTCATATTCCTTAGAACTGTAGTCTCCAAAATTTTTGATGGCATATCCGTTTCACTCGAAAGTTGCTATTAGGAAGAACACCCCAGTGCATACTTCATGGAAACTTTATCCATATTTTGTTTAGTAATGCCCAGAATCTAGAACTTGTGGACCACTTGCTTCTACTTTTGACTAGTGAAATAAAAACTTGATCTGGGCTTTCAGTGTACAATCAAACCGGAAAACTGGAAAAGGTTTGTTGTTGAGCAGTTGGTTTCCAACTCTATTAGGCTCCATTTATTTCTAACTTTATTAGGCTCTATTTATTATCAAATCTATTAGACTTTATATATTACTAACTCAAACTCTATTTCTTACTAACTCTATTAGACCCCATTTATTTCCAATGCTATTAGGCTCTATTCACTTTGTAGTGACTATCTCTACTTTTTCTAGTGTGCACCAACAGCCCCATCGCCCATGGCCACAGCATTGGTGGTGCAGGTGGGACAACATGGGGCTGTTGGGCTTTGGCTGTGCGGTGGCATGGGCATGGCCATGGCAAGGGCTGCCGCAGCATGGGCAGTGCCAGCTGGGGGTTGCAGCCCAGGGGCCCAGCCCAGCTGCAGCACTGCAGGAAGTGGGAAATCCCAGCCCTGGAGCCAAAGGTGGCAGCTGTAGTGCAGGAGGTGCAGCCGGTGTGGTGCTGGAGGCCAGCCGGGGCCTGGCTGCTGGGTGGTGCTGCTGGGCTCTCCCTGCCCATGGCTCCAGCAAGGTCAGGAAGTGTTAGGGAACAACTCCTCCACCCCCGCAGTGGTTCCCCGTATAAGCTGAAGATTTTGGTGACTTCTGGGGTGCTTTTCACCCAGCTCTGCATCCAGGCATGATGCAGCTGCGGCTCTTGCTTTGCTTCCTGCTCTTGTTTTGCTTCCCACTCTTGGCTTGCACCTTTTCAACAGTTGGAGATGATCCTTCTTAGAGCTAGGGCTATAATGGAAGTGTAACAGCTAAAAAATTTAAAAGTTTAAGCTCAATTGTTAGGTGAAATTATTAAACTGCTTGTGGACACTGCTTCGTGCTTTGGCAGGTGAAAGTCTGGTGAGTCTGTAACAGTTTAGTACTAACTCTGAGGCTCTGTTTCCTACCAACTCTCTCAAGCTCTCTCTACTGACTCAATCTCTATCTATGAAAAACAGTGTAAATAAGACACTATTGACTTGCAGTCAATGGGCTGTGCTCTCTCTAGGCTGTGCCATGCTGGGGTCCATGGGCCAGGTTGGGGCTGTAGGTGCAGGAGGGCAGTGTTGGGGCCTTGGCATGGGCAGAGCTGAGGCCGGTGGCAGCAGGAGCACTGCAAACTCTGGAGGAGCAGGAGCGTGCAGGCTTGGGCGGCCGGATGGTGGTGGAAAGCAGAGGTCGGGAGGGATGAAGCTCTCACTACCTGCTGCTCTGGCAGGCTCTGGGCGTGTGGGAGCAGCAGCCCTTGGAGACGGATGGGCAGTGCCGGGGCCAGGAGGTGCTTCAGCCCATCGTTTGGTGGGTGGAGGCGCCTGCGTGTGCACCGCAGGCTGTGCATCGGGGCTTCTGAAGGGAAGTTCCTCCTCCTCCTGCAGAGCACCCGGGGCTGTCTGCTTGGTGGCACCTCTCCTCTTGCACTGCTCCAGCAGCTGGGGATGCTCTCTGTTAAAGCTGGGGTTGTAGTGGTAGAGCACCTGCAAGAAGCAAAGGAGAAGAGTTAGTTGTCACCATCCTGGCACTGGAAACCCTCAAGCTATGAGAACTAAGACTGAATTGCAGAAGACTAGCACGGATCCTGAAAAGGTCTCTGAGGGGTGTTTGAAACCTAAAGTTCAGGCTAAAATGTTCCTGATGGTCCTGTGCAGTCATTGACACCCCTGGGTTTTCACTGTCTGGGGGCAGAGCAGTGCAGGATTTTCAAAAGCCTAAGAACTGCTTTTGAAAGCCCGGTGCCATGACTTTTCAGCAACTTCAACCTACACAGGAGCAGGCAGGTAATAGTGTGGTCCTTAGATGTATTTTCTCAGCATTCAGCAGATGCCACAGGAAGGTGTCAGGTTTGGTAGAGCAAGACATGGAGCAAAGACATTAAATAAACCGTGTTACGCTGAATCTGTCTTTGCACTTGCTGAGTTCACACTAAGCAGATGCAACCAAACTGTATTTTATCTGTCTCTACTAGTCAGAGAGACTAACTGAAACCTTCCTGAAAACAACCTGAGAAGGAAATGAAAAAGACTGCTCACTACCATCCCCATCTCCTCCTCTACTGCAAGGCCCTATTTAATGTGTGGGTCTGTCTCTCCCCCACAACTATGGAGAGCGTTGATTGATGACTTGATGATCTTAAAGGTCTTTTCCAGCCTAGCTGATTCTATGATTCTATAATCGTACGTGCAGGGCAACTGCTGTACCTTGCTGTGAGAAGAGGCTGCTGCTTCCTCGACCAGGAATTCAGGCATGGAGGCAGATCTTTGGAAGTCCGGCTGTACTTTGGTGAATCCATAGATGTTCAGTTGCCGAATGAAAGACCTCATCTTCCACGTGGCAAAAACCCTGCCCAGCACCTCCTCTTGGAAGAGAACTTCATCGATGGCCACGTATTGTCCTCCCTCACTCCACCAGATGGACTGAAACTGGCCACTTTCCAGGATCTTTCAAAGCTTCTGGGGAAAGCAGAGGCCTGAGAATTTGGTGTCTTGGTCCCTGCTCCCGTTGGAAACAGCAGGGACTCGGATGGTGTTGTGTCCCTTGCTGCCGGGCTGGACATCCTGCTCCTCCTGTATCACTGCTTCTGCTGCACCACAGGGTGCTGTTTCCCCCTGTCCTGGAGGGCCGGCAGAAGTCGTGTTTGCCGACTGCCCCAGCTCGTCCGGAGCAGAAAGGGATGGTGTTGGTGCAGGAGACGGCTCCCGTTCCATTTCTGCCATTGCCCCTGACCGACGGCTCGCTCAGCAGCCACTGCCCTGCAGAACCAGGCCTAGTCCCGCCAGGCAGCGAGGAGAGGCTGCTGGCGCTGACTGACTGTGGGTACCAGCGGGTGCTCTCACATATCACTGGGGTGCCCATTCTGCACCATGGTGATGTTGCAGTGACGTTGGAAGATGGCGGCCTGGCAGCAGGGAGCGGCAAGGGGAGACATGGTTGAAGAGCCCTTGTTGCTTGTCCCTGCAGAGCCACCGGTGATGGGCCTCCAGAGCCCAGCAGTCCCTGAAGCTGTGTTGAAGGGCTGTAGGCAGCGAGAGGACCGCGCTGTGTGCGCCTGCAGCCAGGAGTGGGTCCGCAGGGAGGAGCGGGGACGGCTGCAGCGTGCGGCATCGCGGTGTCCATTTGGGAAGCTTTGGCATCTTTGGCACCTGGTGCAGCCTGAGGTATTTTCTCTCATCTTACTACTTGTTACTTGGGAGAAGAGATCAACATCCGCCTCACTACAGTATCCTTTCAGGTGGACTCGGGTCTCCCCGGCTCTCTTTTCTCCAGACTAAACAACCCCAGTTCCCTCAGCTGCTCCTCACAGGACTTGTTCTCTGGATCTTTCACCAGCTTTGTTGCTCTTTGGATGCCCTCCAGCACCTCAGTGTCTTTCCTATAGTGAGGGACCCAAAACTGGATCAGATTGAACGGGAGAAAAGCTATTAAGTAAAAATATGACAGGATCTACATCACCTCCTACTTTTCCACTGTGGTAATGCAGTGAAGAAGCATCATCTCCAATGCAAAGAATCCTTTTCCTGCTCTAAAAGTGCTGCTTTCTAGTACAAGATAGGAGTTTGGGCCAGTTTATTGCCACTAATGCATTTATGCTGTGGAGATGGACAAGAAGGCAGTGCTCACATCGAACCAACTCCATTTCCAACCATTATGTGCTCCACATTGAAGAAATGACCACAGGCCATCTGCTTATCAAAGCAATGCTGAAGGGAGCAACTATATTTTTAGTCTTACGTGAGAGAAACAGCCTGTTCTTTGGATTAACAAACACTCCAGTTAAACAGTCTAGGTTTCAAAGACCAATTTCTCTAAAGCAGCTGTAGTCAAAGATCTGTTAAAGCTCTCTTCAAATGAGAAAACGCTGTACCGTCACTGACTGGTTCATACTTTACATTGTATAATCATTGGCACTAAAGGTATATTGCAGAAATTTGGTAATTAAGACTAATTGGTGAAATTTAGTTACTTAACTGGTATAAATGTCAGCAATCAGTCTTAATTACCAAATTTTTGCAATATACCTTTAGTGTCTATTCTGGTGTAGATTCCGTGCACAATACAAGTGGAAATAGTTTATTAAACAGCTGAACTAATGGGACAGTGGGGGTTGTGTGTTGCTCAAAAAGAATTAGAATATTACAGAGGAAAAGCAACACTAAACTCTCAAACCAGGGGAAAAGTTGAAATACATAATAATTGACATAGCTAGCTTAAAAACATGATGGCAGCTGTTAACTGTTCTGGTGCAAATAAAAGCATTTGATTCTTGCCTGAGAAACCAAAACTCCAGTGATGATGGTTATTGGGGCTGAGTAGGAGCAATGGGGTCCTGTAGTAAGACATACCCAAAATCAATACTTAGAGAAATCAGGTGTGTATTGAGGATCTAAAAGACAGGCATTTCTTACAGGGGTTTTACAAAATATTTTTAAATACTATTGATACTCTACAGGACTAGACTTTTAAACAGTATCTGACATGGCTAAAATGTTCATCTAAATGCTAGAAAAGCAAGTGTGAAACCAGCCCGCTAGGAAGGTTCACAGATTATACAGCTCTTATCTCTCTGGACAAGAAGTACTAGAATGGTTAGAGCATCAAGCCTGGGAAATGAGACCAGAGCTAAGGTTTAGGGAGCATTTTCCAGAATGTTTGGGCCATCACAAGTCAAATATTTTCAAACAAAACTGTAACTGGGTCAGAAATGTGGTATAGTAGGTTTGGGGTTTGTAGTTTTGTAACAGTGGGGAAAGTACAGGTTAAAGACCATGGTCATTGCCATGGAGAGCAATATGGCTTTTTAGAAGGTACTTGGACTAAAAAGCTAATTTAATAGATCAATGTGAAGTTTTACGTCAGCAGAATTGAGAAAGCCTTGGAAAAAAGTTTGCTAAAGCGCATTTGCTGTTTACAAAATAGAGCTAATCATAGTGAGTGGGTGCAGTCAATATTGTACGTAATGATAAAAAGTAAAAAGAGAAGCTCTTTGTATTTCACAGCTCTCCTACCACTGTGTTAGAAGAAAGCACAAACTTACATAAGGAAATGAGCTAAACAAAGGATATGAGTACATTCTTTTTTACTTGCTTCCAGGAGAGTATGGGGTTTAGTACAGAATTACTTAAAATATGTGTGTGTAGCATGCATGGTGTGTACAATTTATAGCTGTAAAATATTAATATTATCCACGGTGGCATTTTCATTACAATCCTGCACTTGACTGAGATCTCTGAAGGTTGATCAAAAACCTGTGGGGAGCAGAACTCCCCAGCCCATATCCTTTCTTCTCTTTTCTCTTGGGAACCTCCTCTTTCTTCTCCCACCTCTTGTTTTTGACAGTGTAGTAACTATGTGCTTTGTCAAGTCCAGCAGAGTGCCAGTCAAAGTTTGTCATTCAGGCTGACCTTTGTAGGAGACTCTTGTTGCTTCCAAGTCCAGTGAAGAACATGGTGATCGTGGTGGGTATTTCTGTTCCATTAGGAGTGCACTGGGATGCAAGAACTGGGCAAAAGGTTTGCAAACTGTGATGGTGAGTGGATGGGGCTGCTTGTAAAGAACACCCCAAACTGTGATCAAATACTAAATACTGTGGGGAATGGTTTGGAAGGATGGGTTACCTAGTGGAGGTGCGGGCAGGGATGCCTCTCCTGGAGGTCAGGGTGGATCTCTGGAGGTAGATATGACTGGATGAGTTTGTGAGCCATCCTGATGGGGGGCCAGAAGAAACAGCCAGTCTGGTGCAAGGCTCAGGCAGAAGCTACTTTAGCTCCATTTTTATTTGGCAGATCTCTTGTTATTGCAGGGGCCTAGGCTATATGTGGGCAGCATTGTTTGCTTCATCCTCATGGCGTGTTGCAGGTATCGTCTCTTCTGTTCAGGCACTTGGCTCCCTGCGAGGCTCTGGAAGAGTCAGGTATGGAGAGGAAGAGTCCTGGAACAAGTACTCTGTGGGTCCTAGTAGAGGAAAAACTTTTCTGTAAGGCTTCCTGCAGTTTTGGGGAGAGTGATGTTGGTGGTTCCCATGTCCTCTTCTCACCTTGTGTTCGCTAATGTTGTTCTTTGGGAGGAAGGCAAAGTTGTAGAGAAAAAGAAGATGGACAACTGACTCAGCTATGTGTATGGCCTTCAGTAGCCATACGTAGCTAGCTGGAATTGTGTGGGACTTCTGCCTAATTCGTGATGATTGCCTGATTTGAAGACATCTGAGCTTGGGACCTTCAGATTTACAGCTTAATGTCCATGCCATTGGTGGTCTGTGTCCCACAGTGGATTGTGAACAGTGCCAGGTAATAGAGTTAATGAACTGTTTTTTAAAGCATGGTTTGGGGAAACTGGCACATGGCTCCTGCTCCTGTTGTTCTCCTGGGCAGAGCTGTGGAGGCCATCTCTATGCTGCAGAAAGGGAAGTTCTCCTTCACCAGGTGGTGTTGAAATTGTGCTGTATTTTTTGTACAAACACCCATTAGCACAGGATCTGAACACCTGTGAGGAGTTGCTGTACCAGGATGTGGTCAGGTTCAGAGGTGCACAATCTGGTGAGTATCACATTCTACCTCTTTAATTGCCACCCCACACAAATCTTTTTTTGGCAGATAAATCAAGGAGGGAGGTTGGTGCATGATTCATTAACATAATGCTCAGTACAAGGAAGGCAGGAGTGGACAGGTGGAGACAGGACTTCCAAACGCTGTAGGAGCAGCTCTCTGAAGCAGCCTGGAGATGACCGAAGCTTTCTTTGAGGTTGAACTCAATGGTTTTGGAGTAAATCTCACTGTTACCATCTTCCACCTTACCCCTGTGGTCTCCCTGTCCTTCCTCTCCACCCTCTTACAACTGCTCCTGCCTTATTCCCACTTTAGGCTTCTGTTTCCTTGCCCAGCCTTGCTGCTAGGTGCAGCCAAGCAAATGGGGACTCCAGGTTGGTAGGCCTGGAGAGTGCAGCAGCTTGAGCCCTCCTCCGCATCATCCCTCACTACTGGTTTTGGCTTATGTGACCTTGAAAACCTGCCTATTGAAAAGAGAGAGGCTTCCAGAAAATTTCAGAGCTAGCTGAAAATCACAGGAGGACTTATAGGACCGTGTGAATGTGGGAATGAGAATTAAGTGGAAACGTTTGACTTTGTTACTTAAATAACTGTTTACAAACAGGAGAGAACTTGTGTTTGCTGATAGTAGAATGTTCGTCCATGAGCAATGAGAACTTTACCAGGCCAACCTTTTGGTTGGGTGTAGCTCAGTGGAGCAGCTCTGCCTGCAAGACACCCTGCCCTTCCCTGCCCCCTTGTTCTCTTGGCTGCAAACTGGAGGTGATGGTGTGTGACAACATTGCGTCAGCCAGCGGAGATCCAGTCATGAGCAGTAGCCTAGACTCACCGTTGGCATTTATACTGCTTCAAGCTTATGGTTTTTTCCTAAACTGCATTTTCAACTAGTCTTAAGCTGCTTGTGGCTTTTGTTTGTGTTTGGCAAATAACTACAGCTAAGCTAATAGTTCAGAAATTAAATATTTCATATGGATATATTCAGAAAACCAATGTGTGGTGGTGCTCTTCCCTGTAGCTGGCTGGTGACAGCACTGCTACGTAAGGCACAAAACCTAGTTTCAAATCCCATCTCTATATTTAGATGCAGAATCTGGATTTAAAAGCCATCATAGAGTGACCTTGTCAATTGACTGGGGGCTATTTTGTGATGGGTTTTTCTGCTTTCTAGCCAAGCTCTTTGTGGAGGTGTGTGCAGTCACCAGGGACCAGTCTGTCACCAATCTGAAGAAATGACTAGCCCATGTCTGGTGTGCTGGGTCAGCTGTCATGGACTGTCATGCTCTGTTCATCAGAAGTATTCATTTTCTTCCAGTTACCTCTGTGCTACTGTTACTACCAAGCACCTTGGAGCACTATTAAGTAGTAATAACTACTGATACAAGTGAGAGAAATCTAGGTTAATACATAGCACATCAACAGAGCTCCAGGAGGAGCACGGAAGGGAGATTTTGTCTTGTACAATGCATGAAGCTCCCATGGATGTGTCTGAATGCAGGCTTACTACCAGAAGAGTTACACTCCAAAGGCAAGCGGTTTGGTTCCTGGGTATTGGACTCTGTCAGGTCAGTGAGTGGCAGAGCAATACTTACAGGTTGAGCCTCTGTGGTTTGCTTTATTTTTGTATTTATTCTTGGTTTCTTTTTTATCCAGAGGTCTTTGAAACCAAATGGAAGCTCCAAAATGGTGTTTGGAGTCAAGTCCTTGGTCTGGCTGTGGGTACATGGAAGTGAGCCAGAGTGGTCAAGATGGGCTGTATCACTCCAACCTGCTTTGAATACCATCTCACAGACCTCTTTCCTGTACTGTAAAGAGTCTTGTGTCTCCCCATTATGCTGAGGCAGTGAAATGAAAAGCTGAGTGAGCTGCACCTCTGCACAACGCAGTTGCATGGGGAGGGGTTTCTGGGGAAGAGCACAGCAGGATACTTGTGCTCGCCACCTGGAGCTCTTGGTTTGCTGCAGTGCTTGCAGCATCCCTGCAGTAACTCTTCTTTAGCCAGGACAGAGCCTGCAGGTGCAGGTACCGTGGTCTGTGTTGCAGGGCGAGGGGCTGCTCTGGGGAGAAGCGGAAGCGAGAAAAACAGTATTTTGTCACCTGGATTCCTGTTGTAGGCCATGTCCTGTCAGTGTGTTGTTGCTCTCTGGCTGCTTGTGTAGTGAATTTAACTGTACACAGGTCAAGAGTGGGGCAAAGTATGCAGAAGTTGTTTGGGTTGTGGTACTAGGTACTACACCTCGAAAGCCAGGAGTCCAAACCCATCTGTAACTGTGGTGGTCTGCAATTCTATGCTATGCAGCTGCTTGGAAAAGGACATGTAGGAAAGGTTTCTTGCAAGGACCTCTGAGATTGCTTAATACATACTAATTGTATTTGCCCAAGTGTTGTGGCTGACCATAAAAAATGAGTGGAACAACATCAGAAACCTCTTGCAGTTCCCTTCACCACGTTTGTCATCTTCCCCTCTGTGCTTTCAGTGCCTCCTCTCTGAGGTGACCAGCATCCTGGCTGTCCTGCTCAGATTGATTACCCTTAACTTCAATCAATCTGGTTGAATTTAGCTGGTGTAGAGTGAAGTCCTAGTATGGAGAGCACTGTCTGTACTTGTCTAATGGGTCAGCAGCTTGAGGCTGTTACCTCTTGCCCTGTCACTTGTGTTGACCTACAAGGGTAGCACAGGTGATGCACACTCAACTGTAGCTTCTTAAGGTGAAACTTCAGGACTTCCTGGCTGCACACCCAATCCTTCTCCTCCTTTTTGTCTACTCTTGAGAAGAACAAGCTCTGGTACTGCTGTCCATCCACATGATGTTCTTGCGGGGGCTTGCTCTAGTCTGTAGCATTAAAAAATAGAAGGGGTGTACCCTGTTATCACCGTGCTGTCTCAAGAACATGGTTGTAGTCATGTAGAACTATTGCAGTCTGTTTGTAAGACATGATATAATTGAAAAGTCTGGCACATTTCCCACAGCAAACATTGCTAATCCCCACTAGCTAGGATTAGTCACCACTTCTTACAAGCCTTGACACAAAGCTAGCAAGTTATTCGGTTAATCCACGCTTACAGGATAAATATTGCATCCTATGGGAAATTAGGCAGTGTCTTCTTCCTCTCCTATTGTACAGTGATGCATTGCCTCTTATACCTGAAGGTGGAAGGGAAAAATGCAATAACATGTGATTGATGTTGGTAGACACCTGCTATCACAATGCAGTTAGATCATCAGGGAAATTTAGTACAAAATAGCTTGCTGAAACCAGGCAGCAAATATAAACAGCATCTTTGTGCTCTTCATGGCACTGGAGAATTTTCCTGTTACGCAACAGCAAGTACTCCATGCCTTACAGCTGCAAGACTCGGTTCTAAGTGTCCTCTTTTCCTTTTTACTGTGGGTTTTTTCCTCCTGTGATCTCAGGCTGTATCTGCAAGTAGTGTCACTGGAGTTGGTTGATGTATTTCCGATGAAACTGAGGTTGCTGAGATGAAGGTGTTTCGGGCTCTGAACTTTTGCAGAGTCCAAAGTGCAGCTCCAAGTTTCCTCATGGACAATTTCCAAAAATTGAAGATCTTACAGAGTAGGTGACATGAGACTCCCATTTTTCTGTGCAAAATAGCTGAGTGGATCTGGAAACACGAGGTTCCAGCTGTTGGGCAGCTTACCCAGGGAAGCTGGCTTGAAGCAGAGCACCAAGAAAGCTCAGAGACTTCAGTTCAGCAGCCCTGCACATTGCAAGTGTCCAGTGAAATCAAGACCACCAGTGGACACAAGCAAGGCACAAGCTCCCGTTCTGGCTGGCGGCCCCTTGGTTTGTGAGGAGTTGTGAAAATTTCTGATTTCAGTGTGGTTTGATCCAAAAACCGTTAAAAATTTTAAAAAATCGTTGCTTAAGTAAGTATTCCCTTAGATGCTCAACTCTTCCTATGGTTTTGACCAACTTAAATTACATTTTATCTTAGGCAATGGGATAAATAATTACATACATGAATGGATGTTTCTTCACCTCACTGATTTGTCGTCTCATTGGACTGAGTTGTGTTTTCAGGGATTTTAAGCTTGAATTTGACTCCCAGTCAGTGAAGTGGAATTGTGAGTCTTAAGCATGGTGCTTTTGAAAAAAGAAGACTCATGCTAAGAGCTTTTTCTGTTTTGACAGTCTATGTAGTCACACACATTACTGTGTGTCAGTTCCCTTAAATCTGGCAGTGAATTATGTCCCCTCTTGCCCCATCCCCAAAAATTCTTCGGTGACCATGTGTGTGACCAGCCCTGACTCCCCAGCATCTTGTCTGGGTGGGTGCCGGCTGCCAGGCAAATCCTGGCATGCATATCATAGCAAGTTGAGGTTTTCACATCTGGTGATGTCTGTGTCTTATCCTTGTCCTTTGCTTTGTGGTGTCGGTTGTCTGTCTTGGAAAAGTTAGGATTCATCCCATCATTAGCAGGCTAAAATAGTTATACACATGATGTTGGAATTACAGCAGGCTAAGCATTTAAATTGTGTTAACGCTGTGAGTCCAGCAGAAAAGCAGCATTTTAACCTCTTACTTGTTTCTACTGATCCTGAACGTGGTGGGGACAGTTGGCACGCTCATTATCTGTTTAGAAGCTCTCCTACCTGTAGTTTAGATTTTTAAATACTTCTTTATTATGTTTCCATCATATTTCTTCAAGACAGGTCAGTAACTGCAGAAGGTGCTCAGCTCATCCTGTCTTTGCTGGCTCTGGAACCAGGTTGTGCCTGAAGTCTTTTCTTGAGCAGCATCCTGGCCCTGTGTTCAGGGTGGCCGAGCAGAAAGGTCCATCCCTGCTGGTACCTCATCCAAAAGCTGTAATGTGCTTTCCCCAGAATGCACCTTTTGTGTCTAATATATAACATTGGTAGGGTGCTTAGAGAAAATACAGCTTTCAGGCTGCCTTTGTAAACTGTCACTATGCTACAGCTCATGGAGGCCAGAGCTGCGTTTCTTTGGTGCCTGGAGATGCTCACTGAGGTTGCAGGCCAGAGGTTACAGGCCGGTTCAGATAAATCGCTGAGTCAATTGGAAATTGCCAGCAGTATTTTTCTTCCCTTCTGTCCCCATCTAGAATTTACATGAGAAGGTCATGTTACTGTTGTTTCCTGTTCTACATTCCCTGTCAGACAAGGTCATTTTCAAAGCCAATGACCAGTTAAGCTTTAATTCTGCAACCATGGAAAATTATTATCAAAGGGGACAAGCTTCAAAGTAGATGATTAACCAGCACATCCGATGACTGGTTACATTTTAACAGACTCCTTTTGCACAACTCCCTTCAGCTGTAGCAAACTTGAACTCATATGAAAATGAGATGTATTGGGGTGACTCTCCCTTGTAATGTGGCTAAAGTCCAGTCCTGGCTGAATAAGTAGATGCTAAGAGAAAGGATATGGTCGCCTCATAACAAATTCCTAGGAGCTTTCCCTGAAAGCCCAGATATTTTCCCTGTTCCCAGTCCCTTGTTATGGCTAGTAGAATTTGTTTTCTGTTGCCAGGACTATGAGATGCATAGTCTCAGTTGCACTGAGATAGGTACAGCCTCTCATAGTCCTTAACTAGGGAAAGCATCAAGGTGGATTAAAGCCAACCCCACTCCTGTGTTGGCTTAGCTTTTGGAGTAACTAAAAGCCAGGCCAAGTTTCTGTGAGACGTAATTCATCAAGGAGGGAAATGCACAGAAGTACAACGGTGCCAGGAGGAGCAAAGTAAGGGCTGGGTTACAGCAGCATGGCCTAAATTGATCCTTCTACTATTGCATTTTGGAAATGTTGTTTTCCTAAAATGAAATGTTGTGAGGCTGTGCAGTGTTTTGGTGCCGCGCTCATATGCAATATTTATAGTCTTCTCATCTGAATTAGCTGCAGAGTTTGAATGTTTTGCTTTTAATAAAGGAAAAAGAAGGCTGACAAACCAAAGGGGAGTACAGCTATGCAATGAAACCTCATGGAGAGGAAGACACTGTCACAAGGGGAGCTTTGATAGTAAATTCATTCAGTACTTTGTGTATATACTGCATCAGCCTTTCCCTTATGGCTTCCCTTCATTGTGGTTTGAAAGGTGCATTGAGGAACCTCAAGTCACCTTGCTCCAACCTGAAATGTAGTGGATGCTGATGTGGTTAAAGCCATTTGGAGCAAAACCATTAGCTGCCAGGCACTGGTATCTGTGGAGCTCTGCCCACCTATGTTAGCAGAGCGTCTGGCACTGAAGTTTACCCCTTGTTGAAAACTCACTTAAGATGACTTTTTCTGCACTGATCCTGTGCCACTGCAGCTAGCCTGCTTATGGGTGTCTAACCTAGCTCCTGTACCCTGGTGTGGATGTGTGTAGCCTGGCTGTGGCTGTCCCTGTTTGACTGCAGTCTAGTCCAGAGTCCAGCTGGTTACACAAGAAATAAGCTGAATTTGCCTTGCTGGTGGTGCCGGGGGAGCATGAGGCGCAGAGGCAGGTATGCAGCCCCATCCTTGGCATCGTTCCTCAGACTCCATTATCTCATCTTCCCTGGATGACCCCTACCTGCTCACATGCAGCTGAGGGCAGAAGTTGGCCTTTACTTTGGTTTATTTACGGCAGCTTCATTTTTGTTCTTTTTCCCCTATTAGCAATAAGGAATGAATTCTGTTCTTCGGTTAATCAGGGTAACTGTGAGCAGGCTCACGCCTGTGTACTTGGAGGCTGTGTTTGAAAGCTGGCTGATACCAGTGTTACGGTGTAAAGCTGATAAATCTTTAAAGAGAAGGTCACAGGGCTGCCTGCAGAGGCCTGACATTAGCTTCTGCTGGCAGTGATAGAATCTGGTGGTGTATGTCTCTGCGGTATCGAAGAAGGATATCTAAAATTCACCTCTGCCTAAAGGGCTAATCTCCTAAAGTCCTTCCGAATGGATTCTGAAACAGGCTTGAGCAGGGCAGGCATTCATGTTTGTCTCACAGGCTATGTCTGCCATCCCCTTCCCCATGAATAGCTTTGAGTCAGCGCTTTGACGGTGTTGTGTGCACAGCTCATTCGGAAAGCAAACTGGCGTGTGTCTCTGCTGGGCAGCTGTTAAAGAGAGCTGCAGCACTGAAGCCTCTGGCAATCAGAAATCTGGTTCTAAGAGTTTTTTCCTTTTTTCTTTCTAACCACATGAATGGAAACTGGGGTTCTCACTGAGTGGCACGATCCCCACTCCCAGGCCTTATAGTGAAATCTTGAATGCTTGGATGCAGGACTAGAGGAGGAGCCAGCACAGGCAAACACATCTTGTTCCTGTTCGAGGTGATGTCCTTGTGGAGACAGGCTCAGTTATGGGACCTGTGTGGCTACACTCCAGCAGCAAGTTCATCACCTTTGTTGGCTGCTGTTCCAGTTGTTTAACTGTTTGTGAGAAGTTGTCCAGGATAATAAACTGAGTTTTGTGCCTGGTAAAACTTGTCCATGAAATGCAAGTTGAAAACAGTGAGACAGATGCTTGTCTCTGATGATGCCAGCACAAAGTTTCTGGGAAGAAGATCTCAGAATAAACCAGCTGCTACAGCTGGGGATAAAGCTGACAAGAAGCGGCCATGGAGAACTTTTCCAGGTCTGAAATAGAAGCTGCTACATTTAGGGGATATTAACTGGTTAACCATCCTTAGACTACTGTGGCTACAGCAACACTGCTGTAACAGCAGCAGCACAGGCATTTGCTAACCCCTTTCTCTGTAACTGCACTGGGATATGTCAGTCCCTCATTTCCTTACTCTCATCAAACTTCTGCCTTTTCAAATGCAGGATGTTCGTATAAAGACGTTTAAAAAGAAAATCCAGAATTGATTTTACATGACAGACATTAGTGTCAAATTTAGGAAGGTGGCCAAAAGGGGAACAGAACTGAAGAACAATTGAATACAAGCATTTTTTCAGTACCAAGAGATCTGCTGTGACCTGGAGCGTTGTTTTCGCAGCAGCCTTTTCTACCTCTGAACAAGAGAGGATTCATCAAGGCATGCAGGGGAATGCCAGCGGGAGCAGTGGTGGCCTCAAGCCCAGGTGGTCAAGTGCTTAGGTAGTTTTGAACTATGCTTTTCTACAGTGATTATCTAGCTCCCTTCTTTTGTTGTTCCTGCTTGAAGGACTGCAGTGTAACTGCTCCCTGTTGCAAGCAAGGACCTGTCTGTTTGTGTTACAGAAGATTCCATAATAGAGGCCTAGATTTGGGGTATGCACATGATAGTAATACCTTTGAGACCTCTCCGTCAAGCTTAGTTAAGATATTACACCAGCTGACAGAGCCCAAGACCATGTAAAAAGCTGGCAGCCAGCGGTCCCAACTGGAAGCTGTTTGCCACAGAATTAGGCAGGGCCAAAATTTGCTGAGCCTTAGAGAGCGAAGCATTGCTCCTCTTTTCCACAAGGCTGAGGCTGCTTTGATGCACACTGAGGAGCTGGGTCAGAACTGGATCTTGTAAACAGGCATGAAGCCACTGCCTGAATGGCTTTGCACCTGATTACACTGGAGGGGCTTGGCTCACTCTCCTATTTCCTCCTAGTTTGACACAAGGTTAAATGTAGTGTTTGCTTTTGTAGTATAGTCTGCTTTCAGTGGTTTATATTGCATACTATTGGTGGGGAGTACCTAAGCACTGAAATGTCAATGATAGATATTTCAATTAACATGTTTGCCTGCTTTATTGTGGTGTTTTGTTATGCTCATGCTGTTTGTAAAGGGCCAGGGGATCCCATAAAAAGGAACATACTGCGAATCTGTATTATTATATGCCTTCTAGTGTCAGCCTCAAGGAAATCCCAACTGTATGTCTGTTCTTTAAGGACGACGGCAAAGAATCAGCCCTCTAGGAAAATTCAGGAAAGCATTAAATAAGCTTTTTCCGATTTTGATAGTTAAACTGCAAGGAGATAATTTGTAAGTGTGATGGATATACCTTATGGCCTGTGCCAGCACTCCCCAGATACCAGCAGTGCTGAGGGGGCCAAGCTGGTACCCACTGGGCTTAGGTGTTTGTGATCTATGCTGTAGGTCTGTCCTTATCATGGAGAGGCAGTGGAGTTGGAGGGGGCTAAGGAGCCTGGGATGCAGGAGGCTGTAAGAGGGGTGAGGGGGTTATAAGCAAGTCGATAAAAAAGTCGATAAAATTTGGTGGAGAAAAGCCAGTCCCAAGCAACTTGAAGGAAAGGCAAGAGCAGCGAGACCTATCTAAAAAGCCTCATGGAGGCATTTCTGGCAGCATTTCTGGGAGGGGACTGATTCTAACTTTAACAAAGCTCTGATCACAACCTTTTTCCAAGGCTTTTACAGGACGACGCAGCTTAGTGTTGCAACAAAATTGGGCTTTTGGGCTTTGAAATGCTCTATAGAGCCTCCCTGTTGGCAGCCACATCATCCCAATCAATAACATCAGTCCATCAACCTTTTAGAAGCACTTAGTAGTTTGGGCACAATCAGCCTGGTTCAAATGCAGACCTAGAGTGTTGCAAGTTTAATAGCAATTGGTCCTGTCCCTGACTGGTATGAACTGAACCTCTGCTGGCATCAGTGGGCTGTGCTGATTTGAATGAATTCAGGACTTGATAATAAAGTTGCTCCTGAAAATCCATTTTAGGAGGTGCTGCTGTTAACGTGGGTCTGTATCTCCACCTTAAATAAAAATGCAGAGTTGACTGCTATTAAATACTGCTATTAAATGCACAAGTGACTAAATCATATAGTAATAGCAGCATGCAGTTATCAGCTCCTCACTGTGCCCTTCAGAGTGATGGCTCCGGGGGCTCAAGGCTCAGCAGAGGCTACCCCTGGAGCAAGAAAAGCCCACACTTTGCAAGAAAGTAGGGTTTGGGAAGCAGCAGCCAGGTGTTTGGCATGCGAGTTCATCTCAAGCAGCATCTGCTTGAGTTGTACAGCACGGCTCTGGCTGTTCCGTTATTAATGTTCCTGACTCTATTTTCTTTGTAGAGTGAGTTCTGGATCTCAGGATAAGCTCTAGGGTAACAACAGCATCACTGTTCCCACCATTCTCACAGCCTGTGCTCATGCATTGTCTCAGGACAAGGGGGAAGGAGGCACTGGAAATCTCGGCTTTCCTTTAGGATTCCTAAAGGGTACCCAGCTTGGGTCAGAGACCTCCACGGTGCCAGAGTGTTGCTCTTGCTCCATGAACAGATGGCTCATAGCACTGGGCTTTGTTACATTCCTTGTCCTTGTTGCTTGAACCCTGTTTAGAAAACGCCAAGTGCCTCCAAGGTGTTTTATATGTGAGAGTTGACTCACCTGCACCTAAAGGCAGTGGATTGAAACCTGAGCATTTGTCTAGAAAAACAAAACAGAAACAGTGAGGTGGCTGGTGATGGTTTAAAGAGGTAGCTTTGAAGATAGGATTTTATCTTTAAAGAGGGTGTGCGGGGAGGAGGAAGCAAGTAAAGAGAAGCATGTAGCATTTGTGTCTGCAGTCCTTCCTTTTTTTTACTTCATTATCTGTCTGGAAGGTGATGGAGAAATACAGAAACCAAATAGTTGTTTGCTTTTAAAGTATTTTAAATCTTTCACCTCGAAGGTTGGGAGAGCCCTGTATTGGCCTTAAGCCCTGTGGTTTGGTTTGGGTTTTCTTGGGGGGTGGCAGGGAAGGATAATTTTTTTCCCTTCTCACTTAGGTGAGACTTGTTGAAAAATTCCTCCAAAATGAAACTCCTTTGGGCTTTATTCCCATTGTTACACTGGGAATAAATGCCATTCATGGTGTACAGAGCGTTGGTCAAAATATATAGCAGGCCCTTTGCAGCACGCTCTCTGTTGTGTCTAGCCTATCATACAGGGATTTCAGTTATTGCAGGACATAACTCAGAGTTGAAGTGATGCCACAAAATTTATTATATAAATCTTCACAAAGACCAGGGACAGGAAGAAGGGCAGCGCACTGGGGAGCGTTAATGCTGGGCATAGAGAGCATGTGATTTCTTTCCACTGAGCAAAGTTCTGCAACAAAGCTTGTTCGCATCAGTACAAACAGCAGCAGAGGTTGTTACTAGGACAGCAGCTCCTTGCCCTATTCTCCTCTGGAAGCCAGGCTTGATGTTACCATGACCTCCAAGGCAGGACTTGGGTTGTTCTGCTGGAGGTCGGGCTTGGTGCATGCTGAAGAGAAGCCCTCTTTTCCATTTGGAAGAAGGGTGGTATATCAGTAATGGATTTGAGGCCATCTCTTCTCTATTCTTCCATTGCTTTGTTAGGCAACTGGAAATACTGGCAGGGTCACGTACCTTGTTTTCTCAGAGGCACGTGTTCTGCCCTGGCTTCATTTCCACAATGCCAGACAAGTTCTTATAGATTATGCCAACCTGAAATTCTCTGGGTATGAAAACTCCTGTTAATACACAGAGAGTACTGTCATACATTCGAATATCAACTTATCACCTAGTTAGAGATAAGACACTAGAAGCAACTCTGCCAAGGGAAATGAGAAGAGATTCCCATGCCACCGAATGAAATATTATCTTGTGTAAACCAGACAAAATGTGAGTCCTGAAGCTCGATGTTGACCCAAACTACAGCTGTTTCAAAGCAGATCCAACAGCACTGCAAAGTACCTTTTTCTTTTTTTCATTTCCCCTAGACAAAGCACTTACTGTGGAAGTGAGGATGAGAATGAACAGGCCACCCCATCAGTCTGCTGCTAGATCAAACCTGGTAGGAAGCCCAGCTTCCAGCTGGCTTGTTAAGTGGCCAAAGGAGGCGAGACCAAAGCCCATCTCCCAAATTCCAGGTGTGCAACCAGATCCAGGAGGAGGCTGGGTCAGAGCAATTCCTCTCTCAACACACTTCTTTTTTCTGTCAATCATTTAATGGTTTCCAGAACACTGGAGGCTATACGGAATGGCCTTTTTCTCTGTAAATATGTTTAAGTTGGTGCAACCCCCGGCTCTGGCCTCTCCAGCAGCTAGTGGCGTGTGGTTGCGCAATCCCACCGAATGTGAAAACATACTCTGTTAGTTAAGCGGCAGATATTGGTCCTTGTTGAGCAAACCACACCTCAAGACCTTGTTTATAACAAGATGGGAGGGACTGCGTTTGAAGACTGTTTCATGGCAACTGAAATCATAATTAGCACAGCTATCTTCGTATGTTGCAAGATAATTTCTCTTCCGGAGGGGGTGGATGTTAAAGTATATGTAAAGAATCGATTAAACTGAAGGGCTTGTTGCTGGCTTGCTCCCTAGCTGTGCTGTGGTACACAAACTCAGATAAGGTGTATCCTTGAGCTGTCATTGCAAATTAAAATGCAAAAAGTTAAAGGGGTTTTGGGAAAGGATCTTCTACTGCTTTCTGGTGCGCACATCGTACTCTTTGCAGGGAAAAGAGCCACAACTGTGTGACTTCTTGTGCTGGGCGTGAGCGAAGCAACTAGTTCAGTGCAGTGAAGACCACTGTACAGTCCTTCAATTCTTAAGCACGGCTGGGAGCAGGAGTGAGTGACAGCACAGCAACCTTTATGGTATTAGCTATAATTACAGACTACTGTTCTTTGTCAGAACAGGAGGAAAAATCAAATATTTGCTACTGGGGATAAATGGAGAAGCAAGAGGTCTTTCTGAGTGTGTGTGTGCAGAGAGCAGGCCTGGTCCTATGCTCTGAAACAGGCTGATCTGAAAGGTGTCAGCATCTGCTGCTGCTCTTTGTCAGTAGATACAAGAGACGCAGTGATCATGTATGAAGGTCCAGAGCTGACAACATGCCATGGCTGACTTTGGAGCTCTTTGTATTTTTAGCATTGCTGGTGGCAGATACCGGCAGCAGAATGATCCCAGTTTCCTTTGAGTGAGAAATGATTCACGCTTGGTAAAAATAAAGCTTGATGCAAGCAGCCCTGTATCCTCTGAAATGAGGAGTGCAGCTCTTGAACTTGTAAAAGGACCTTTTCTCCCCAGTTCTTTAGAGAAGACTTGCAGGGTTCTGCTGTTAGTGTGGCTCGCCTCTTTCGGGACAGTTCTCCTGAACAGCATTTCCTGGGAGCACTGTCTTTTGCTCTGGCCTGGCACTGAAGCTGAGCATTAGGAGATTTTAAACTCTGATCCAATTTTGCATCCCCAATACTGATGTGAATTGTTCTCTTCAGCCAGATGTTGGTCTCCTCAATAAAGAAGCCTGTAATAGTTAACGCTTCCCTCCGACCATTCCTCTGATGTGTGAGAGACAGTGTGAGCTTGTGATACCAGAGCATCTTGTTGCTGGCCATCTGCTCTGGGTGCTTTTTGAGGCAGAGAAGAGATCTATTTCCAGACAAGTAGCACTTGGTTTCAGTGGGAGAATCTGGATCTTAAGCAAAGTGTTTTACATAGATGTGAAATAAAGAAGGGGGAGGGAGCGTGACTGGGAAAAAATATTTTAGTAACACTTGTGGTTTACAAGGTCTTATTATAATATTTCAACAAATGGCATGTGCATACCATACAAAGGCAGCTTAGAAACAACCTTTGGAGAGTTGATACCTCTTTTAATTAATTAAGTACTTGGGCTGCATTAAAGGACATTCACCATTGTGCCAGGAACACGTGATTTTAGCACAAAATACTGAGTCTTTACATCTTTGAAAGTTATTAGCCCTATCTAAACCCTTTTTCTTGTAGCAACACATCGTATGCAAGGTCGCTCCTCTGAGGCTCTGTCTGCACAGTGGGACTGAGGTAGAGGCCTGAGTTTTGCTCTGAGATCTGTTGGGGTGAGGCTTGGTGAAGGATGCAGTTCCCTCACCCAGAGCTGTGCATCCTCACATGAACACTCTGGACTGAGTGGAGCATCTCATGGTGTTTTCACATGCAGCAAAATACATGGTCCTGTAAAATCAAGGTTGCTTGTTCTGTGCCTGCTCTGTAGCGCAGAGCTGCTTTGTGTGTATTGGTGTGCAAGGCAGATGAAATGACTCAGCTTTAGGAACTGAAATAGTGATTCAACTAAAAGTTTGAACAAAAGTTGCAGGAGGGCAAAGAAAAAAAGCCTTGTGTGGACTTTCCACTGTTCCAACAACTCTTTGTGACCTTTCATACAGCCAGATAAGTGGCTTTATCAGACAAAAACCTGAAGCAGAAACCCAGCTTGTTAACAGAATCACTTGGGTTGCAAGTGACATTTCTTTCCTTCCCTTTACAAGCTTGATTGCCACATTTTAAATGGCAACATTTATTCTGAGAAGACTTGACTGAGACCTTAGCCATATCGTTGATTTATGCACCAGATACTGTCAAATTGTATTTACATTAAGGAATGAGCTGTGAGCAGGGAACTGGAAACTGGCTTAAAAGGTGAATATCCTCTGGATATCTAGGTTCAGATCTTGGGTCACAGCTTAAAATGAGTATTAGCAACTTCTAGAGTCTACGGGGGGGGTGTTTATTCTTTGGGTTAGGTGAGAATGGGTTAGGTGAGACTTGAGGTGCATCTGCAGAGCAGCGTACAACCATATGTAAGAGGTTCAGAGGTTCAGTTTATCAGTTGATATATTAGATTCCTTCATTCATCTGGGACTTTGAGAAACCTGAGGTAATGAAAGATATCCCTCATTTAGTGGGAAAGGAAAGCTGGGTGGGTAATGAGGTAATGAAGTTTCTGCAAAACCACTTGGAGCCACAGCCAGGAATGAGCAGGAACTACAAGGAAGATGAAGTATATTGCCTTCACACGGCTACTGTGTGAAGCTGGGAAAGCTTGTGTGTCAGTCATGGTAGTAAAGCATGAACATTGCTTTGGGTAAAACCCTGTAATCAGCTTGAAGGAAAGAATTAATAAAACATCTTAAGTATGGTCTTGGAATAATGTCCTTAAACATCCCCATAAATGTGACACCGCTGAAGGAAGTCTCTTCTTAAAAAGCTCTATGTTTGAATATTGCAATGAAAAATTGTACTAATTGCAGAATAGACACCAAAGTATCGGCATATCTTAGCAGTGTCTTAGCTCCAAACCAGCCATAGAAATGCCTGTGTTCCCCTTCTGTTGTCCAGAAGCAGTTTGCATGTTGGGGAAGACAGCCCTAACCCTGTGGCATCCTCCTGAGCAATCAGCTGATGTTCTTGGAGTCTAAATATCATAATATTTGGAATAAATCTGAGACGTTAAGTTAGAGCTCATTGCATGTTCTGTACCACGTAGCTTGCTGGGTAGGTCCTCCCTGGCCCCAGCTGGGCAGAGTGGTGGTTGCATCCAGCACTTCTTGCAGGATACTGATGCAGGCAGGCATGGCTTGGTGCTCTGGGGTTGCACAGAGGGTGATCTTGACGCAAAAGGTTGAAATCAAAGAGCCATGCAGGTTTGAACACTGCTTCTTCCCAGATGTGGTTTAGGTGGCTAGCATGAAAGGTAGCTATCTGATGTGGTGGTGGGTAAAGTCATGTCTATGTGGTGCTGACATAACTGGCCAAAATAATTAGCACCGTGACTTCACAGAGAGTAACTATATAAGCTGCTTTTGATAATGTGCTGCTGTTGTGATGACACAAATTGACAGTGTGTTTTGTGGGAACTGGCTGCTACTCAGCTTGGGCTCTTTGTAATCACTCTTGTTGGGCTTGAGCTCCAGCTTTTCATTTCTTTGAGACTGTGTTACTGATATTGAGGAGACACTGATATTTCAGATCCTTTCTTCATTTGGACTTCTTCATTTTGCTTTTCATTGTTTATAGAAACTGGTCTATTCTAACACTATCCTGGCTAGATCTCATTTTGAGCTGATGTTCAAAAACACTCTACTGCCATATGAGGCCAGCTAGTGAGTATTTGCCAAACAGAAGCTGGGCAAGCCACAGCGGGCTGGATTTGAATGAGTGAAGTAAAAATGGAAATTATAGGAATGTAATTTTGAATGTCTTGGTGAGTCACAGTCTGTTTGTTAGCAACAGAATGCCTTTTGGAGATTGCCTGAAAACTTGGGAAGAGTATGGGATGTATCACATCACCTTTGCTCACTGTGAATAGACTGTTGTCCTGCTGTGAGACTCTGGAAAACAAGAGTTTTGCTGGCAGAGTTGGCTTCAGAAACAGGAATTATGTAGCCTGGGACTTGAAACACCAAAATCAGAGTACAGTTATTCTCCATTCTCTTTTCTAGATAGATCTGTGATATTCAAAGAGGGAGAAGAATACAGAGCTCTCTGGTCTGGAAAATGTTGTATTTTGATGTTAATCTGAAAGTAGATGGGAAGAAGAGCCCTGTCCAAATGAAGGTGGCTTTGTGGTTTATCCTTTAATAATCATCTTATCTTAACAGGGAGGCATAGCATCTGTGTGATGATTAATCTCCAACTCTATTTGGTTACTGAATGTTATTCATTAAAAAATATGGTTTAAAGTAAACATATTGTACTGCCTTGGAGAGATCCTGCTTGAGAATCTCTGTTTCATTTGAAGACCCTAATTCCCTGGCACTTTTCAGTGATGACTATATGGGTAATACCATTTTAAAAGTATTACCTGGCAGATGTGATTTGTGTGTGTTGCCTCCATATCAGCCTTCTGTGCTCTGAGAAAATGCAACCAGGACACAGTCTGTCTCTATGCTGCTCATTGCCATGTTTGCTCTGAGCATGGTCTTTAGAGGAACTTCTCCATAGCCACCAAGAACCATGATTTTTTAACATGTGCATGGTGCTCTCACCCATCCAAAGCATTTGCTTGGAGTGGTTTTGTAAATAGCCTATAGTGGGAACACAGAGAATTTTCAATGACCTAATGAGGAAGGAAGACACTAATGCCCTAGGTCTGCTCTGGTCATTTTTGCCTAATCTCTAAGAAGAAACCAGGAGCACAGGCATGATTGGAGGCCATGCTGCTAATGATACTCGTCTTGAATGTCACATTCCTTTTTTGCTATGCAAGACCAAGAATTTTAGTGAATTCTTTACAAGCTGGTTCACAGTCTCAGTTAAGCAACACATCCATTATTCATTGAGTTTATGATGACAGTTCTAGGGACGAAAGAAGAGTAGGGCTTAATTACAGTGGGTATCAGAGCCCCCACCCCCAAAACAGGTTGTATAGAAGAGGAGGGCAGGCAAGAGAGGGAAAGGACTGGCTGCAAGGCCCTTGGTTACAGACTGAGCCCTGATCTCACTCAGCAATGCCTGTGCTCTAGTGCTGTGTGAAACGACAGCCTGATTTCTGCGCTCTGTCTGTGTTGGTGCGGGGGCTGCAGAGAGGAACGCTATGAAGTGTGCGAGAACATGACATGAATGGAGAGCAGAAGATTTCTCTGTTCCATATTTCTCTTTCTTCTTTTTCTACTCTTTTTCTGTTCTGGCTTCTTTTTGTGTCGTGTTTGGAAATGAGCTGGGCTACCTTGGTGAAAATGTTAGTTTTAAGGTGTGATGACTTAGAAACCAGGGCCAGTCCTGGTGAGCAGGGAGGCTAGATGTGGATGTGAGACAGGCTGCTTGTTCCTGGGCTCACAGCCTTCCTGAAGGCCAGGGGAACTGGGAGGGCTGAGGCTGTCATGGGTCTGTAGTCTAGTGGGTCAATTTAACTTCTGTAGAGTGAGCACTAAGTCATGCCAGCAACGCACATGGGCGTTGTATATGGCAGGTGAGAGAAGCCCTAGTTTTGGGAAAGTCAACCTGCTGGACCCGCGGGGATGTTTTTCACACACACATACAAATCTGTGTTTGACTCTGCTGGTGCAAGTCTGGATGATCAGTAAGGAGAGAACATCCATCAGCGTTGCAGGGCCTCCTTGCTCTGCTTAGTCCTGTTCAAATGGGGCTTGGTGGTGAACACCACAGGGTTGTGCTGGGACATACTGCTCAGGGAGCTGTACTGCTTGGCATCCATGGGCATCTGCAGGGTTGTAACAGTCTCCAGGGGAGCTCATAGTGACTGGGGTGGCTTGGAACCTCATACCTTGAGCATTTTGAAGATTCTTCTTTTGGTTTAGTGGAGCGCTGCTTGCTGCTGCTCTCACTGTCCTTGCCTGGGGGTTAGGCTGTCAGTGCGGTATCCACCCAGCCAAGCCTTCTTCCTTCTACTTCAGAGGCATCCAAGTTCAGCTCCCTGGGGCAGAGACACGGACTCAGAGGTACAAAGTTCAACTGCTGTGAACTCTGTCCTAATTTTGGCACTCCTCCTTAAGTGTATAGAGGTGTTTGTATAACCTAGGTATGCACTAGCTAGTGTTACTTGTAGCCAGATCTGTACTTTACAGCTCTTCATGGATCTGTCTTCCACCTTTCTGTTTTACAGAGCCCTTCACACCTTTCTCAGCCCGCTAGCTGTGTTTTACTGTCGTAAAACAGCCTTCTAGGCCATGGATGTGCTGTAGTACATACCTCTGGAGGTGCAGCTGGGGGGTTTTATCATCTGCTGCCCTGCTCTTCCTTCTGTGGAAGCACAAAAAGGACTTCCCTGGGGTACTCTGCCCACTGAGGAGCGCACTCAGCTGCTGGGACATGGCTGTTGGGATCCCTTTGGCAGTGCAGACTGTGTCAAAGTTGTATTATGCACCCAGTGCTCATATACAGATTTTGGAGTCAAGGCAGGGGGCATCTTAACTACAGATTTGCTGTGCTATGAACTCTACTGGAGTTTGGGAAGTTTGGCATCTCACTATCCAGGAGGGGCTCAGCCCATTTTTTTATCAAAGTAATGGTCTTTTCTTTCTGTCTGCTGCTAGTAAACTTGTAACCTAAAGAGAAAGGAATAAATTGGGAATGGCTGCAGTGGAGCCAATGGAAATGGGCAGGCACAAAGCTGGAGTCAAAAAGTTGATTTTTGAGTCCAATATTGTACTTTGGGGTTTACCTTCTGGGAGGTTGGGGAGAAGTGGGTTTGCTTCCATTCCTGCTGAACTCCTACAGAAAAGATACCCATATTCTTCCATTTTTATGCCATCATAATACTGATCTAAATTGGAACAGCACATGCCTTTTTACAAGGGCATGTAGAGATAGGATAAAGTGGAATGGCTTTAAACGGAAACAGGGTATATTTGTATTAGATCTTAGGCAGAAGTTCTTCCCTGTGAGGGTGGGGAGGCCCTGGCACAGGGTGCCCAGAGAACCCTGTAGCTGCCCCATCCCTGGCAGTGTTCAAGGCCAGGTTGGACAGGGTTTGGAGCAACCCGGTTAGTGGAAGGTGTCCCTTGGAACCAGATGATCTTTAAGGTCCCATCCAGCCCAAATCATTCTATGATTCTGTGATGCCAAGAAGATATCTTTCCATGGAGAACTTGTTAAAATTATTTTTATTGACATTTTCCCTATGATTAGAGATCCTTTCAGGATCCTTCTTTTTAAGGAGTGCAGTAAGTTACTGTGTGAGCCCCTCTGCAGCCGGTGCCAATGCCAGCCTGCCTGTCCGAAGGTGGAAACCAGAGGGGCCAGCCAGCAGGTCCCCTGCAGCACAGTGCCACCATTGGCTGCTTGCACCCAACTGCTGTGGTAGCTGTCAGGGAGACACAATGATGTGACTCATTTTCCAAGCTGCTCCCTTTACACTACAGTAACTGTTGGCAAAGACTGAAAATTCAGTGCATAACAAAATAAATGGGTAACTGTGGCTGGGCAGTGGGGGTAAGCATGTGTGCATCAGTGAGCATGTCTTTGAAATTTGTTTTTTCTTCTGTCTGTGTTTTAGATCACTCACCTTGTGAACCTTTGGGAGGAAACAAGTGATTTGGGATCTGAAGGAAACCTAATTCAGTGCTATCCAGTATTCTGTAGCTGCCTGTTGTTGGTACAGATCTGAAGATGCAGCACATGTGCTCAGAGAAATGGAACAACATGCCATGCTACGTTCTTCAGCTGTCCAGGTAAGCAGCTCCCTCCAGTCCACACCACAGGCTCTTACACTTCAGGGTAATAAAACAAGATGTCTTCATAGGGGCTTTGTCAAGAAACTCAAGAGCTGTGCACAGAGAACATATTTGAGGGATTTGCAATTAAAATGAAGGGATGAAGAACTCTGAACCCAACTGGAAAGTCCAGCATGAAGCAGGGGAGCAGAGGTCAGGCACATGGAAAGATACGTGCTCCTCCTACCTTGGAGAAGGGCAAGTGTCACATCAGCTCCGTTAGCAGGGGAGCAGGCTTGCTCTTGAAGGTCAGGTTGTCAAGAGCTGACTTGCTCAGACAGACCAAGATCTTTTTCATGAAGTGAGCCCAACTCCTGCTTGAGTCCTGGGGTTTTTTTCCAATTTCAGGGGAAAAACCAGCTGTTTTGAAATGCTGTTTTGATTAGGCCTGTGTAATACAGCATCCTGCCTTACTCAGCATTCAGTACACCTAAGAATTGGGGACAGAAGGCCCTCTGTCCCACAGTGCGCAGTACTTCTGTAAGCGTGAGGAGGTGTATTAGTTAATTGTGTTATACAAAAAGAACACTCTCTGAATCTGTTTCCTTTTGATGTTATGACTATCCCTTGGTGAATGTTAGTGTGTGGGTAATTCTGGTTACAAAATATCTCCTTGCTTACTATTTCCTTATCAAAACTAGAGGGAATCAAAACTCTCCCATGTGGAATTTCTGGGACGAGGTCAGCACTACTTGCTTGCCAGGAGTGTTTTCTTGAGCAGAAAAAACTAGAGATCTGGCTGCCATTCATGTGGCTGGGTTTTGTGTGCTCTTTTTTGGTTTGGCTTTTTTTCCTGGCAGTGCATTTAGATGATTTCATATGCTCATCATGCTCAGGATTGTCAGGGTTGCTTGGAAGTCTTTTAGATCTGTACTGTCTCAGGTAGATGGCTGACAAGCCACATGTGTCCCCGTGGTTAAACTTTTTTTATTCCTGGTTTGTCTGCTGGGTAGGTGAATACTGGTTATATATATGGGGTTTTGTATCTTCATTTCTCTGTCAATGAATATCAGACTAGCATCTTCAATATAAAGTCCTGTAAGGGTCTTAGAGTGGAAAAAGCTGGATGTGACCTCAGTGGTAATGCCACTGAGTTCTGGTGAGATTTAGACATGCCAGTGATACAGACTGGGATGGTACAGTTGTTCTCTGTTTGTTCCTTTGTCATCTGCTACACAACAGGAGCAGCAGCAGGGCTTTTCTACAAAAAGATATTTCCTCTTTTAGGTCTCTATGTTGCTGTAGAAAATATAGAGCATCCTCTTTCACTTTTAGAAATGAATGAATGTAAACAAAGCACCAACTGTGTGGTGGCCTGAAGGCTGATGGCCAGTGTCATTATCCTTTAAGGGCAAATGAACAGCAACCTGCAGTTCAGAGGCATTGATTTGTGTTTCTCCCATGAGATGCCAGAGTAGGAATAAGCATGGATCCCTCTTGTGTTGCTCAATGCTGCTGGACCAGTCAGTGTCGATGGCAAGAATGTTTGATCTGCTGTTGGTCTGTGTTCTGGACAGGGATTTGGAGAGGACACAGTAAAGGTGATGTTGCAGGTAAATGCAAGCTCCCAGACAGAATCAACTCTGAGACTGTAGGCTTTCCTGCAGCCAGATGATGTTAATAGATCCCACCCTCCACTGCATGCTTTGGAGGAAGGCACAATCTTCATAATAGGGCAGATTCACAGACCTCTATTTGCACCATAATCATCTCTGGAAAGACATTTCTCACTGATTAACATATACTCAGAACCATTTGCAAGGAATAGGCCTGATAGTTTTGTTTTCAGCGTACCGCAGACATTTGGTCGTATCTTCATCTGGTGAAAACTGGCATCACTTTGTTGCCTTCCCAAGTGAGTTTACAATGAGTGAAGATTGGTCTTTCTGTTCTCCTTCACATGAAGGTCATGTAACTTCTGTGGCTTTGTGCAGTATGTTCTTTCTAAAAGGAAATGAATGTGCAGTTGTCTTTTATTTTGCAATGATCTTCTAAAGTACCCAGTTCAAAGATTGGGTGTGCTTGACACACTTTCCACCCATTTCTTTCAAATTAATAATCCTCTGATGCTTCTCACATGATCTGTTGGTCCTGCAGGGGTTTGAGCTTTGATGGAGGAGGAGTCTTTGAACAACAGGGGAGGACTGGAAAATCTGGGGAACTTCTGTTTTAGAGGCTTTGATATTGTGCTGGTACTCTATCCTACTGTTAGGCTGCTTCAGTATTTCCAGTCTCAAAGGGTCATTCCCATAATATATATGGGCAGGATTCTTACTTGGCTTATCTGTGGTTTTCAGAGGTGCTTGGGAAGACCATAATAACTTGCCCACTCAGACTACCAGTACCTTGTTTTCAACAGGGTCAAAGAGTAGGATGCTTCAGAGGAACAATGTAGGAAGTCGGAGGAGAACCAGCCCCCACTGAGGAAAGATCTCATCCTAAAGCCTCAGTAAAAGAGCTGGGAGGCAGACATTTTTCTATCCCTCTCCTTTCTCCCCTGCGATGATTAAGAGTGTCAGCTACTACTCACTGTGAGCAAAGGTTTAAGAATTTCTCTCACAGATAGTGGAGACATGAGTTGTTCTACAGGCCTACTGAAATCAGGACTCGGCTTCCTGCACAGTCATGCTTTGAATCAGATCCCCCAGCATGGCAGGGAAGTGGGTTGTTAGCCGGGCATCCTCCAGAACTGCCTCTAAAGGAATCCTAAAGATGAGAGCTCAGAGCACTCTAGGAAGCTGGAGAGATCTTGAAGCATTTACAGGAACAAACTGACCTGAGAGGGTTTCAGGCACTGCAAGCTATGAGGAGGAAAAGTCCCCTTTGAAAGCCAGTAGATTTTGGGCTCCAAAAGCCAGCAGAGGTTTTCAGGAACCACTGCCTTTTCTGAGAGAAAACCACAGTTTGAACTACAAACCCACAGCCATCTTCAAGCTATGGATAAAGGCAGAGTATTGTTAAAGTCCAAGCCCAGCAAGCTTGGCACAAGTGGTTGGGAGCAGGAAGCATCCTACAAGACAGGAGCTCAATGCCTGAAGAATGTCAGGGTGCATCACAGAGTAATGGGGGAAGAAACCAGCAGGTTCACAACGAGGACTCAGATCTGTTTTCTAACATTTCCTTTTGGGCTTTCTCTGGTGTCGAGGGAGAGCTCAGTTTATCAGCCCTTTCCTTAGTAGGGGCACCAACAGAGACGTCCTGCTCCGTTTAACCCCCAGTTTTCCTGAACTTTGTAAGAACTCGGTATGTTCGTGGCTTCTCTTGTTCCAATTCCAGTTGAAATTGGTCAACAATTCCCAGAGGCAATTGGGCACATGGTGTGACCCCACATACGGGTTGTCTTTCCCTTATGTGTTGGGAGGAAATGGCTGCAGATCACTTCTGTGGTGGAAGTTGCTGCTTTCATAGGTCTGATCTCCAAGAAGAATCACTTCTAAAGAGAAAAAAGTGACTGCCCTGTGACACAGAGTGCATCTGTCAGTGCTGTTTCACTTTGAGGCAATCAGTAACTCATCTCAAAGGTCTTGTTTGCACTTGATGCTGCCTCAGAAATCCTGAGTCACTCTTTACCCGAATTCACCCTCATACTGTTTACTCTATGGTTGTGTGATGGTTGGAAAGTCCTGAAGTACAACGAAAGCTGAAACTGGCTCCTTCCTAAAAATATATTCCTGCTGCTTTTATAATGAGAAAGTAGGTTGGATGTCACATTCCTTGATAAAACAGCTGCGTATCAGTCCCAGCATTTCTCAGGTGCTGAGAGATAGCTGAGTTTCGCTGTCTGCTTGTGATCAGGATCTCCTGGCTCTTGAACTCCAGGAGGGCCAACACAGATTTATACTGCCAAGATATTAAATACAAATTGATTTGTGTCAAGCACAAACATGTCTGGCTGTTCTCTCAGTCCCTGCCCTGAAGCAGTTATAGGTCTGTATCAGTGCAGAGGAACCAAATGAACAATTTTCTTTCCTATTTTCAACCTTGAAGGGTGTTTGGGGCCATGCTCAGCTCAGCTCTGGCCTACGTTTGCTGCTATGTACATGCATGTCTCTGTTGCTTGGATCGCTCTGTCTTTGCTGAGGGTTAACGTTGTGTACCCAGCTAGTTGCTTGGGTCATCTGAAGTGCATTTACGTTTATTCTGTGGTAACTTGGTCACGAATTTAAGCTCTGAAGGGCACCAAGCAATTGTGCTTATCAGGAGGAGCCTTGGTGCTCACCTCTTCCTATCGGGCCCTTTTCTGAGTTATCTTCAACTTCAGTCATTGCTGGCAGGCCCAAGAGCTTAAAATCAGGCAATTGTTTGAGTATTCCTTTAGCTCTAAATAATTAAATAGTGAAACCTCTACAAAAGCACCTCTGAAAGCTGAAGAACAAAAATACAACTGCCTGTAACGAAACTTTCCTGCTGGTAGCCATAAATCAGCAGCTTTTCAGTAGCTTTTGATGAGTGTTTTAATGGGGCCTATCAATCTGACTGCATTTAAATAGTTTCATCCACTGTTATATTACCCAAGTGCTCACAAATCCTCTGATGACAGAGATAACTCGAGAAAGATTTAGCAGAATATGAGTTTAGCTGAAATTGAGCTGACAATTGCAGACGTTTTCTCTAACGACTGCCTGAAGTCACTGGTGTGCATCTTTCCAGGGTGCACAGAGAGTATGCTGATGCCATTTTGTCTTTTGTGGCAGCTCAACTATTGGCCTTCCCATTTCTCCTACCTTCATTTTCAACCTGTAGGCAATAGCATTCATTCCTGTCATACCTGGCCGTGGAGGACAGGGAGTAAAAATTCAGATAAAGGAGAGAAACTAGAAAAGCAGTGTATGAGCCAATATCATCAAGAATGTGCGATGGTAGAAAATTTGGGCATCTACTGCCACTTCTGGGTCATATAATTCACTTTCCTCTGGCAAAGGATGCAACGCAGCTACTTGAGACTCTCACCCTCTTTATTTTGCTCCTGTTTCAAAGCTAACAGTAAAGAAAAAAGGCATCCATGTGGCTTAGGAACTTGAGGACGCATAAATTGAGGGTTTTAGGCACTTACCTTCAGCCAGCTATCCCAGAGACCATTTGAGCTGTAAAGCCCATCCGTCACTTTGGCTACTGACGCCAGTGCCACTACCGGAGAAAGATCAGTCAAGCTGGATTACAAAGTCAAAGCCAGAAACGGCTTTTGTGGGAAGTGGTTGAGAAAGTCTCATGTCTTAATTCCTCATTGCGTAGGAAATAAAAAGGGAATTGTGCATGAGGGGTGGGAATGCCCTGTTTCTCATTATCTGAATGCATGGTCTTGAAAGAGAGGGTGGAGCCCCTGTGCCAAACATAAATCATATTAATGTGGTTTGGTTTTGCCTTCCAGTGTTGTCTTCTGGGAGCTGGAGTCCAGGGCTTTGCATTTGAACTCTTATATATGGCTATTAGTAAGGGTGGGTTATTTTTTTTTGTGATGAGAAAGAGCCAGGCATAGGGAAATGGTAAGACCAGGCCCCAAAAGTGGAGTGAAAGCTATTTACTCATAAGAGAGTGACCACCATGACGTTACAGATGCAAAGGCAGGCCCACACCTCTGTGCCCATTCAGCAGCGGTGGCTGTGCTCTGGGTGCTGGCTACGCTGCTGGCTTCGAGAGCTGTCACAACACAGCTGTCACTGGGGCTGGCAGGTTGGCTGTGCCACGGGGAATGGATGTAACTGATGGCATCTGCCCGTGCCGACAGTGGGGATCCCCTCTGGCCCTGGCAGCTCGGCACAGGCTGCAGCAGGCTTGGGAGCCGCAGCTCCGGTAGAGCGGGAGGAGGAACGCCTGGAAGCATCTATGGGGCACGCGTGTGAGCACAAGGCAGTGATGTGCACTGGCCCGTGAGATGCACTGTGGTGTGATTCAGCCACCACCCTGTCCCCTGGCTCGGTTCAGAACATAAAGCAACTCAGAAGCCTTAGTTTTTCTTATTTTTTGCCGTTGGAAGCTGGGGGTTTTGATAGGTATGTGTGCCGCAAAAGAGCTGCTTCTGTCAGGACATTTCAGGGCTTTTGGGGGGACTGTGTGTGAGAGGGGGAACCTAAGTAAAATGCCCAGGTTTTGCTAACCAAAACCCAGCTTTTCCCACACATTTACTCCCCAGGGTGGAATTCCTTGAGGGGATGATTCACTTGGATTTTAGGAAAGAAAGCTTACTGGGAACCAAAGTCTCCTTCAGAAAAATACTGATAAACCTTTTCCAGTCCCATGAAATGTTTCTTGGAAGACAGGAAACAATTCCCTGCATCATCCCTGTGGTTAAACAAGGCTGAGCAGTGGATGGGCAAGATGAAGCTTGATGGTGGTGAAGGGCCCTGCATGCCCTGGGGCTCGTGGGCACAGGCTCTAAGCTGGCAAAAGACAGCAGCTCCCACCCATGCCTGCAGTGAACCACGAACTGCAGCATTAGGAATGTGCCCCAGAAGACAGCTCAGTAAGGTCTGAACAAGAAGATACAAGTATTTACTAAAGGCTAGGGTCCTAAATCTGTCTTTGGGGGAACTTCGCACAGACATCCACTGAAAACCAAGGAAGTGGCATCCATTTTGGATGCCCCTAACCCTAGTTAATCACCCCCCCAGCTGAACCCATGGGAGAAGGTTCAACACTATGTCATTTAGGTGAATTTGAATGAAAGAATGATGCAGCTCAAAATACATGGCTGTAGCTTGCCCTGTGTGGTCTGGTAGTGCCAAGATGCCCTCTAAAAAGTTGTTCCAGCTTTTCTGGCAGCTGACTTTTAGGAGCATCGACACAAGGCACAACTGCAGTGCAGATAACTTGCTCCTTTCCCCCGGCATAACTTCATCACTGGCAACTTTGCCCCCCATCAGATTTGATTAAAGACTCTCAAACTGCCTTAAAAATGGAAAGAATGGGACTATTAATTTTCATGGCTGCTGACTGCAGTAGGCATGTTGCATTAGATAGTTCAATGGTTAGGTCAAGCTGTGGTGTCATTATAATGAAAGAGATGCGCTGTGCAGAGAAAAGCGAGCTGGGTTCTGCTCTGTGGTAACTCCCCTACTCTGGTCTTACAGGAGTATTTTGACTTGCATGTCCCATGGATGGGATATCACATCACAGTGAGTGACTTCTATAACTGCTGCTGGTGTTGGCTGTCTTGGCAGAAAGACCAAAGACTGCGCCATGGGGAATGAGCTGTGGGCTGGCTTTAGAAGAGACCCTTTTAGTTAAGGGTCAGGGCACATGGACAGGCAGCAGTGAGGGGGAGCGTGGACAGACAGCTGCCACAAGGCTGCAAGGCTGCTTATTGCCACATGTTTCACTGTCATTTAAAATTTGGGTGTATTTTTAATTCTTTAAAAAAAACCCCAAAAACCAAAAAACTGAAAGAAAGCAACAGGAAGAGGGTCTGAAATAAAAGGTTGCAGGAAATCAAATGAGCAGCTCCCAAGAGCTATCTGTATGTCTGGGTATCACCCTGGGTGGAACATGGCTTGTTTTCCAAGATTAGCTCTAACCTTTTATGGCTCTGTAGTGAGACCATGAACACCAGAGCATCTGTACTGGCTTTGTCCAAAGGCTCATCTTAAACCAATACCTGTCCCTGGCTGTGACTGGGAGCACATGCTTGCTTCTTGGTTGTATTTGAGAACTCTTTGAGTTACTGGCTGGTTTATGTGGATGCTATGCGAGAAAGAAAGAGGAAACATTGGTTTGAGTTGTAGATTGCGAGTGTTTCAGAATGACCTTGCAGTCTCCTGCATGCTGCGTCAGCCATCTATCAGACACTGGTGCTGTTAAGTAACAGGAGTGTAATCTGGCCCTGGGGTTATTCCATGTACATCCCCTGCTCCTTTTGTGGTTTTGAATTTCCCTAAAACGGTTTTTTCCTAAACTTAAGCAGTAAAGATGAAATCCCCCTTTGATACATGTTAATTCCTTTTTGTAGATGCTATTGTCTCACTGAGAAAATGAATTTGAACATGAAATACCATGTTCCCATTTCTCCACTCTTCCCCTCTGCATCTGGAGACTACCATCCCCTTTTGTATATGTTTTGATATAAAGCTCTTGTTGTACAGCACCTGTATACATCGGAATGTGCTACCTGTAGGCTATACAGCTGCTTCTTCACTGAGAAGGGGTGAATTTCTACCTGTTAATCAGAGCTGCAATAAGGACTGGACTTCCAGTTCTTGCTTTTATTTATGTAAGTTGCTTTTATTTACCTAAGTACAAGCCCTCTTCCTGCTCTTGGAAATTTCCACTGGCTCCACTCATATAGGGCTTCAGGATTTGACTTCATCTGTTGATTCTATCCATTTCAATAACAAAGTTAAGTTGGTAACTCTGAACTCTACTCCCTAGGAGACAGGCTCTGACATGGCAAATACCATACCATGTGCGTGACACATTTAGGTCCATTGCTTGGATTTATGTCTGTCTCCTCTAGGGAGGTAAACTAGTCTTGGTCAGAAAGTAAAAAAGTGTAAATAGAAATGCACTAGTTTAGATATCTAGATGACATCTGTAGAATTAAAAATACTTGAAAACTTGAAGTGGAATTAGGGAGATGGCAGCAGTATCCCCCTGGGCTTTATGTGAGAAGAGCTGTTGCATTTTGGGGGAGGAGAATGAAGTGCTGAGGTGTTTAGGTGACTGCTTTGTTTTGCTTCATCATGGGAAGAGGGATGGCATAAAGGGGAAGGGAGGGGGAGACAGTTTTTATGTTTGGGCATGGACTGGGAGGGAAAACATGCTGTAAATATTGCGGCTGACACAGCAGAGGCCCATTTGGCCAGGAATATAGGGCAGTAAACGCAGTCAGGTGATTCAAGGGTGTTGTGCATAAGTCTGCCAGGTAGTTAGGCGAGAGCCCATCAGGAAATAATTATGGCTGATAAGGGGAGCTTGTAAGGAGGCCAGCACCTTCTGTGACCATGAGAGGTTTTAATGATTAACTGTTGTGGAAGGGCTAGGAGCACATTCTTCCCTTTCTTCAAAGTCACACCCGGCTGCTCTCCTGCATCATTAAGTTCAGCACAGCCCGGCTGAATGGCAGACTGCTGTGCTGGGCCTTGCTGCCCAGTGTGAATCAGCTTTAATTCAGCACAGCCTCTGGGGTGTGAATGGGGAAGGTGGTTGCTTCCAAGAAGGGCACAGGGGGCAAAGTGCTGGTCTGCCCAGGTGCCTGGATCTCCTGGAGTTAGTTAACTCCTCAGGGAACCCATCCTGCTCCTGGGGAAACTGGGGGAGATTGCTGTCTCCTATATATTGCAAATGAAACCCCGCTCTGGCAATAGGCTCATGTGTAGGTGGATGACAGAAAGCTGTGTGGCTTGAAAATGGATTTGGGGAAAAGACGAAAGAGGCAGAAGAGGGAAGTCTCCTGTGCTTTGAGTAGGTGCAGCAGCGTATGGCTCAGGTGCTTCAGGACGGGTGCACTGACACACACAGAGCGTAGCTTCCCAGGACCTGGCCTGAATGCTGGTTTTGAACATCTTTCTGTTCCCTTATGTAATGGTGAAAACAGCAGATGTCAATAAAAACAGCTCTTGCCAAGGCAATGTTAAATTGACAGTCTGCGGGTATTTCCCTGCTGCAACATTTACAGCACAATATGGCCCTAATATTTTGCCTTGCTCACGCTGTGTGCTCCAGTTTCCTGGGCTCACACAAGAGAAGTGAGCTATCACCATCAAAACTTCCGTTCCAAGGAACTGGAACATGTAAATATCTCAAAGGCGGGTGCCAGGAGTATGGTGCCAACTCTTTTCAGTGGTGCCCAGTGACAGGATGAGGAGCAGTGGCCATAAACTGAAACACAAGAAGTGTCACTTCAACAGGAGGAAGAACTTCTTTACGTTGTGGGTGGCAGAGCACTGGAACAGGCTGCCCAGGGATGTTACGGAGTCTCCCTCTCTGGAGACATTCAAAACCTGCCTGGACACACTCCTGTGTAACCTGCTAGACGTGGCCCTGCCTTGGCAGGGGGGTTCGACTAGATGGTCTCCAGAGATCCCTTCCAACCCTAATGATAATGATTCTGTGTGAACTGCGATTAGTGGTCCAGACTGGTGGGATTCCATCTTCTAAACCACTTTGTCTCCGTTGTCTACATTTACAAGGTGCTGTAAGCACACACAGACCTCGTTAGGAGTATATGATAGTGCTCAGGATAAATGAGGTAAGATTTGTATATTCTGGCTCTGTATATCCCTAGGGTTGGCCGAGGGGATGCAGGGATGGGGGCCAGACAGCAAATTGGCCTTGCCTTTAATTGGGTCAGCCATTTGCAACATACCAGAGAAAATCACCAGCTTTCGCATGATAGCTTTCTTCTGTGCACAGCTTCACCTGTAGCAGCGAGGGCACAGCTGTGCCTGGTGCTGAGCAGGCCCCAAACTTGTAGTCTCCAAATTCACTCCATGCAGGGAACTGGCCTTGACTATTAAGATGGCAGTGATATATTAAATATAGACAGTGGGAATGGTGTCAGGGCAGGAGTCTGGATCTTGAGTAGACTTTCCTTTGCAACCTTACTGTACAGCAGTTATTATAGTGTTTGCTAATTGATTTTACTTGATTAATGCTAGCTAATGAATTTTATTAATTAAGTCTCATTTAGTGATTTATATGATTAGTGTCCTGGTTTCAGCTGGGATAGAGTTAATTTTCTTCCTAGTAGCAGTGCTGTGTTTTGGATTTAGGATGAGAATAATGTTGATAACACACTGATGTTTTAGTCGTTGCTGAGCAGTGCTTGCACTAAGTCAAGGACTTTCCAGCTTCTCACCCCACCTGTCCTGCTGTAAGCCTGGGGGTGCAAGAAACTGTGAGGGGACATGGCTGGGACAGCTGATCCCAACTGGCCAAAGGGACATCCCAGACCATGCGGTGTCATGCTCGGTGTATAAACTGGGGGGAAAGCTGGCTGGGGTCACTGCTCAGGAACTGGCTGGGCATCATTCGGTGGGTCATGAGCAACTGCATTGTGCATCACTCGTTTTATATGTTCTAATTCTTTTACCATCATCATTATTATTATTTTCCCTTCTGTCTCTCTCCTATTAAATTGTCTTTGTCTCAACCCATGAATTTTACTTCTTCTCCCCCCAACCCCCCAGTTCCCTTGCTGATCCCGCTGGGGACAGGAAGTGAGTGAGCAGCTCTGTGCCGTTTAGCTCCCTGCCAGGTTAAACCAGGACAGCTAGGCACAACTATAAACCTGCACGGTCTGTCTGAATTAGCACTAATTTTCCCTGCGCAGATTGCCCCTGGCAGGACAAGGTGCTGCCGACCCCGTGGACCCACTGTGCTGGACCCACAAGGCATGTAAATGTGTGATGGCAGGCCAGGGGATTTGGGGGCAAGTACATGGGCTATTGTTGGGACTGTCCACAGTCCCAACAGGTAACTCCTGTGTCGCTCTGCATCTCTGTATGTGTTGTATAACCTTGGCCAAGATACAGACTCCACCATCATTTCTGAGAAAATGACGTTGCTAATGTCTGTAATCGATAGGCCATGGCCCCGATTCAGCAAGACACTTAAGTACATGGCTGATATCCATCACACAGGCTGGTACCGTGATGGATTGCTTGCTTTTTTTGAAGAACCTGCTTTTGCATTTAAAATTGGATTTGTGATAAAATGAGTCTTTTGTACCTACAAAGAGCATCAGCCGTGGCCTGACCACAAGGTGCCATGTGCTCACAGTGGTAATAGGATACAAAGCTGGGAGATGCCATCATGTGGAGAACAAAAAGCTAATGCAAGCCAAGAAAAGGGAAAGACTGTTACCAAGCGGTGCATTTGGCCTCTGTGGCCCTTGTTATGGCCCTTCTTCCCTGCACAGAAGGTTGATGCAGAGATCACAGATTGTGGAGTGGAAGGTGTGAATTCAGTTAAAATGCATTTGGCTGTCCTTAATGCTGGACAAGCACACAGTGTCCAGGAGGGAGGGGGAGAGATTAGACTTGCTTGTGAACGGGCAGAAAAGTGGTTGGTGATTTCTCACAATGCATACTGCGTAGAAGTAGGAGCTCTGGCTTATTTTCCATGTGCAATTAAATGAATCCTTACAAGGCCCTATTTCATTTTGTGTTTCTTAACAAACATTTTTATCTTAAAAAGAATCTGTAATTTTATTTGTAATTGTTTCTGTTTTATTTGAAGGACGAGTTAGGAACAGTTGTGAAGCAATTGTTCATTAGGGCTGTAGCTGGGTTTCATTTATTTTTCACTCTGTTCAGCTTGGATAGCTTTTAATCAGTTTAATACTTATCCTTTCATTTCACTAATTGTTATTTATTCCATTCAATTACGCAACTTAAAAACATTAGTTTCCCCTCACAGATCTCCTATAATGACCCCATGAAGGGTCATTATACAAGGTTGAGGATATGAAGGCATAGAGTTTCAAACCACCTTGAGAAGAGCTTCGAGTGGCTGCCTTGTGTGTTAGGAGCCTGAGCCATCGCGAGCAGCAGAACTGGGATTCTCCACCCACTTAGATGTTTTTGAGAAGTTGCCTCTAAACTGTGTTTAAGCACTGCAGTAAAGCCCAGTTAAGCAAGGAGTCGAGCAGAAGCTTACTCTAAAGCACACAGCCAGACTTGCCCCTGCTTGACAAACCATATGCTGGGAGTTCAGTTCCTATCATCAGGCGTAGGGAATGGCTGGAACCATTTGTCTGCCAGGAAGCTTTGCCATAGGCATGTAGCAACGAGGGAAGAGTCTGAGCTTCAACTGTTGAGCTGGTATCACCTGTAGTTATTCTCTTGACTGGGGGGAAGTGGTGTGACTTATGCATCCATCAGAGCTACTCAGCAGTGTTTTGGGGCTTGTTTATTACTGCAGTGCCAAGTGAAGAACCGCTGGGACTCAAGGTCACCCCTCTACATGCAGGCAGCCACGCCTGGCCATGGGCTTTGTCTCTGTGTTACATTGCAGGGAGACAGGAACTTTCTCAAGTACTGATATTTTGGCAGAGCAGCACCGAGTCTTGGTGGCTGAAGAGCAATGAACTCCGTGCCCCTGCCCGGGTTTCCGTTGTCATGGCACTGGGAAAAGAGATCTACTTAGCATGGAACCCTGGGTCCTTTCCCTCAAAATCCATTTTGCCTGGTGTTACTGATTGCTGTAAGAGTTAGCATGCCTCAGCGGCCTAAAGCAGAGCTCACATCTCCTTGAGTTTCTTGGAGTTTAATGGTCTTTCTTCAGCGCGTGTAAAATCAAATTGAAAACTCAAAAGCCATTGTGGCCCAGGGCCTGCTGTTCTTGCAGCACCCTGCTGCTTCCTACCCGGCACCGCCGGGCACTCTCAGTTCCTCTCTGTGGGAAGGCTCCAGGGTGGTTTTGCAGCCAAAGAGTATTTCCCTGGGGGAACTACTCATAGGGAGCTACAGGCATTTTGCTTTTAGCTGGAGCTGATGGTCAAGCTGAAATGAAGTGATTCAAGAGTTTGGAGAGTTATTCAGAGTCAGGCTCTGGGAGAAGCTTCCCTAACTCTGCATTCAGCTAAATCCAAGGGCATTGCTCTGGCTTGAGACTCAAGTTAGCAGTGTTATCTCCATTGGTTCATCTCCTGAAGCAGTCAGATGTGGCGTGATGTATCCTGGAATAGATGGTTTAGTTTAAATACAGATGAATTTGCTAGTGTCTCAGTACCTTGGCTTCTGTATACCATCTTCCTGTGATTTCAGTGGCCTTGTGCTCAGGCACCTAATGATAATGGGTGATGGGTCCCTCCACTGCTTAATACAAGTCTAGAAATACACCTTAGTTGATGGTTGGATTTAGAAGCTGAAATCAATCCCCTGCTGCTTTTTATTTAGCCAAGCATCCCTGCTGAAGCTCTGAAGTGTTAAAAGAAAGCGATCATCTGTGGGCTACAGGAGGTAAGGCCACCAGAATGAAGTTTGGACAATACTGGAAAGAGTAAATGTGAAGGGCTCAGAGCCTTTTGTCACAACTGGAGATGGCTCGTGTTGACCTTACTGAGAGCTGTTTGGTGCTGTGTACTGGGGGATAGTGTCTGTGTCATAGCTGGCACTAAGAGTTGTAAACTCAGAACTAGAAAAGTACTGTAGAGCCAGGAGGGTTTTTTTCAAGCCCTCTAAGCATCCCTCCTTCACAGTGTAGAGGCACAAGGCAAGACCAGCCAGGAGGGGCTAATTCTGTAGTAAAGAGGAGATGCTTTCTCTTTGACCCTGACATCTTTCAAAGCTTCCACAGTGCTGGAATTTGCCATAAAAATCAGGAAAAGGAGGTTTTCCCTGGATTAGTGTTTCCCCAAACTTGGTTCAGCATGCTTACAGTTCAGAATAGATCTGGTTGGTTTAATTTGGTTGAGAAGTTAGGAGAGCCTGGCATGGCTGGACATGAAGTCGTGCATTTGTGGTCTTTATGAATTCTCTTGTGAATGTATGGAAATCATGTGTCATTATTTCAGCTCGCAGTGCTGGAAATAGTGCAAATAAATGATTGTGAGTCAGAAGAAGGTGAATCAGTGTAAGTTAGCTCTGCTGCCACTCGTTTAAGAGCACAGGCATGACATGGGCAATTATTTGGCTAATTAGAGAAGACTTTTGAGCATTTAAATCCAGGGTTTTCAAAGAAGCCTAACAGAATTAGGTACCGAAGTCCTTCTGCTGTCAGTGGGGCTGGGTACATACTTCCTTTAAATGCTCAGCAGAATACCCGAGGCATTTTATTCAGATGTTATGGGAGCAGCGTTTCCCCTGGGTGTGTGGGAAGCATGTTCCTACCAAGAGGGACAGAATGCCTTTAGACAGACACCTACAGCCTGAACCAGCCCCTGCTAATTCCCACTTCAGTCCTCCACTCACGGAGTGTGTATCACGGGGTGTGAGTGGGAAGAGCCCTCTGGCCCAAAGAGCTCTATGCCTGCAGTGTGGTCTAAGGGTGGCAGCTCTTTCCCATAGTCTTTGCCAACAGTGCTTGGAGACGAGATCTAAATGTATGAGCAATGGCACTGCCCAGCATAAAATGTGAGAGGGCAGCAGTTAGTCCCATGTGAGAGGTCACAGTTAGGATGGTTTCTGCCTGCTCTGCTGATGTGCAAAGTGACTCTTGTGTATCCAGCAGTAAAGTTGCACGTTTCTGACAGGCAAGCGATGTGCTCACGCAGGCACTGAAGCTTCCAGCAGAACGTGCTGCTGTGTCCCCAATGCAGCAGCCACTGTAAATCTTTGCAGCCTATTGATTTCCACCCCTCTCCCCTTTCTTTCCCCCCCCACAGGCAGTATGCGTGGGCTGGTGCTGTGCATGTCAGGTGGGCAAGGGTTAAATGCAGTCACAGAGCTGTTGGCTTACCTTTGAAAGCCTAGTGGGAGACATGTACCTCTGATCTTGTAAAGGATCCTGGTTTCTTGCTGGCAGCACAGCCTGCTCCAGTTAGAATACGAGGACTGAAACAAGTCTGTCCCCTGCTGCGGTGGTGGCACTGTCACTGCTTTTGTGGTAAGTAGGGCAATTTCAGTGCCAGTCACCTCTCTGAATACAGCCTTGCAAAGACATGTGCAAAGTCATTGATTTTTCTTTAGCCCCAGCATGTTTTCCCTCTGTGAGATCATGGAGCTGGCAGGACAGCCCTGCCTGCAGAGGATTTGCTTCCACTTGGGCTCCATCCAGGCAAGACAGGAATCCTAAGTGCTTGCTCCTTTATGGCTCATCTAGAGCAGCAACACTTGGTGCTTTCTCTTCCAGTTCACCCTCTCAGTACAGAGATGGCCCAGGGGAATTATTTGGGTTTTTTTTTTTTAATCTAATAAATGGGTTTAGCCAGGACAGGCAAAGGAGGAATGAAAGTATCTTTATCAAATGGGTGTGATGGTCATGTCATAAAGACCTGGCAAAGGCTGTTGTACAAGGCAGTGCAGAAACACAAGCACCAGAGGTGAGACACTAACGTGCCTTCATGTCGTGGACCAGAAATCAAGGTGAGGGGGCTGAAGTGATGTTAAGGCCATAGTGGAAGCAAGCAGCAGGCTTGGGAACTCGTTCACATTCCCAAGTGGCAAGGCTCTTCAGTGTTGCAGTCTTCCCATACTGCTTCTGTTCTTGGGAGCTTTTCAGGCCAGTAGCAATATCCGTGTAGGAAAACAGCCTTTGTCATCTGTCTTTGACAGACTTGTTTAAGGCCGTGCCTTGAAGCCGTGTACAAATCTAGCATCCTTTGGCAATAAATTATGCATTGGGGAATTGTACTGTAGAAGAACCAACTCCAAAGGCTGCCAGAGGGTGCCAGGAACTTGTTGAGTGTGAAATCTCAGCCTGACCTGAAATCCCTGACAGGAATCACTTGCTGCCCTAGTGAGTAGGCAGGTCCCATGCTGTGTTATACAGAAGGTTGTCCAACACATCTTCCAAACCCAAGACTTCTAGTTGCTTTCAGGGAATTAAGCCCAGGCCACCCCAATCTCCCTGGCTCTGCTTGTTTCCCAGTGAGAGATCTGTGCCCAGTTATGTCATCAAATTCCTGCATGGCTTATGGGTCCCAGCTTGAGAATTCAGCAGTTAGAACGGAGCAAGCAGCTTATTTGAAATCCCTATGCACCACTCCATAATTAAGAACAAGAGAGAGATTTGCTATTAATTAGCTTTCATTGACCCACTTTTGACCCTCCAAATGCTGTTGCGGTACACGAGGTCTCTCAGAAGGCATGTCACCCTCTCTAGGGAGAGATTAATCTTCATTACTGCTTCTGCATTAGCCTGGCGCTCTTCGTTAGTTCCTCATTAACGTTCTGGCAGATCCGAACTGCCAACTGAGGAACTAACATTCACACAGAACATTGTTAGGAAAACACAGTGCTTTTGGTACAGTGATGGCCCAGGGCACTGCTGCCCAGCCGTCATGGTGAGGCCCTGGCAGCCCTAACTAGACTGGTAGCAACAAATGATGGTCACAGATAGCATGGCATGTGCCACAGGTCATGTTAAACCACGTTGGTTTTGCTCCTCTCTTCACCTAGACTGGTGTCTCCCTTGGTTGTCCCATCTGCATGTTGCTTCAAGTCACCAGAGCTTCTAGGTCCTGCTTTGGTTGAGTTCCTGCTGCCTCCCATCACAGAACAGCCTCTGCTTAGCCCCATGGAAGGATGCAGCTGAAACACAGAGCACTGACTGAGGTACAAGCCCAGGTTCCCTAAGTAATACTAATCAGGATACAGCCCTGTGGTTTTTCAGCTGGGATGAGAGGGGAGGAATCCAGCAGAGGCTGCCTCGCGGATATTTTACCCAAGAAAGGACAAGTGGAGACCCTCCAGCAGGTAGCCTTAAAAATAAATTCCAACTGATTTTTATCAAAAGAAATCACATTGTTTTGCTACTCTGTGACCTCCCTGTGGCATCTAAATTAGGGGAGGGGCTTCAGATAGCTTCCCTCTACTACACTAGCATGGTGTTGTGAGAGTTTACTTGGCTGTGTCTGTGCTGTGGTCCTGTTATGACAACAGCACTGCTAACAAGGAATAACAGTATGGTGTTGGTTGCAAGTCACAGCTGCTGCCCTCACAGCCCGTTCTGCAGGGGGATAAACTGAATCATTTCTAGTGACTTGCTGGGAGTCAGTAAATGTGTCAATGGACAATGAAGGGGTCAGGTCTCCCGGCTCCCAGGGCTCTCTGATGTACTTGGCTTTGGACTTTGGAGAGGAGAGCACACTGCTGGAGTCACCTGGAAGTGGACAGACAAAGAAGTGGAGCCTGCTGTTCTCTCAACTACTTCAGGGTCCCACAAATCATTATCTAGAAGTGATTCATTTCTTTACAAGTGCTGCAGATGAGATATGTATCAGGTCTGTTGCAATGTTGAGTTTCATTGAAAGCCTAAGGTCCTGGATCAAGGGATTGTCTCTTTTCAACAGTGCATTGCAATTGCTTAAAGAACCTGCTAAATCCAGTCCTTTAGGGCTCCACAATTCAAAGGGAAATAAAGAGAAACAAAAATGTATTTATTTATTTTTTGTAAGAAACCAACCATTGCTTTTAGATTGCTTGCATATGCATTTGGAATCTTGGGGACTCTTAGTGCTGGTAGAGGCTGCTCTGGGAATCTGTGAATAGATTGCAAGTGTCAGTGGTTGCAAGTGTCAGTGGTTGCAAGTGTCAGTGGCTAGACTAGGACACACATGGTAGAATAGAATAGACTCTTTCATTTGGAAGGGACCTACAATGATCCATCTGGCTGACCAGTTCAGGGCTGACCAAGTTAAAGCATATTGCTAAGGGCATTGTCCAAATGCCTCTTAAACACCGACGGGGATGGGGCATTGACCACCTCTCTGGGAAGCCTGTTCCAGTGCTTGACCACCCTCTCAGTAAAGAAATGCTTCCTAATGCCCGGTCTAAACCTCCCTTGGCACAGCTTTGAACCATTCCCATGTGTCCTATCACTGGATACCAAGGAGAAGAGATCAGTACCTCCTGCTCCACTTCTCCTCCTCAGGAAGCTGCCTCCTTTTCTCCAACTAGACAGGCCCAAAGTCGTTAGCTGCTCCACAGAGGACATGCCTCCCAGCCCTTTCACCAGCTTTGTTGCCCTCCTCTGGATGCATTCAAGGACCTTCACGTCTTTCTTAAATTTGGGTCCCAGAACTGCCCACAGTGGTAGATCTAACTCACCCAATGGCCTTGGGGTATGGTGGCCCTGTCCCTTAGATTGGACCAGAAAAGAGCAAGCCCTGCTTTCCATGGGGTCAGGCAGAGCTGTGTGGTGGAGCGAAGGAACCTGTGTGGGTGAGCTCACCTGCGTTACCCAGGGCTGTGGCTCTGGACACGAGCACGTGCTGGGGATGAGGACCTTTTATTCTGGGCAGCAAAGGTAGTGATCAACACCCCAGGCTAAGTCCTCAAACATGAGGCCATTTTCACTTGGGAACCAGAATGAAGTTAAGCTGTAGGATGCCCGTGGATCTTATTTATGTGCTTGGGAAGATGGAAGTCCTCAAGATGCAGGCAATCCCTTCCCAAAGCACTTTTAGCTCAAAGAGTGTAACGCCACCAGTTAAGGTGGGGTAATGCAGGAAAGATGGGAAGGAATTAGATGTCATGCCTTAGATGTGTCTTGGTGTCACTGGTGTTAACCTTCCTCTGGTGGAACAAGAACCAGAATGCAACAGAAATGTAGCAACTGTTTGGTCAGCTGGCCTGAGGAAGCTCAAAAATATGAGAAGTGCTTGTGTAAACATGGGATGTGTTGCCTGCGAGGGAACCTGGATGGAACCAAATCCAGTTTCAAGCTATTTCCTCCTTTCTTCACCTACTTGGAGTGCCCCAGGGCTTTGCAGTTACTTTGTAAGGTGGTTGTTGGTGCAGGTACTTGGGACTTTTCAGGATGTACAAACAAAATCTTCAAATCTGTTGCTTGGATTCAAAGTTTCGATGTTTGGACACATCAGCGATGTGGTATGTTCCTAATCTCCAAGTGGATGAGGGTAGTTCTGATGATCAGGTTGGAGAGGTAAATACTCACCACTGCATATTTCAGTCTTAGTTTGAACAAACAGCTAAAAAATGTGATTTATTGTCTCAGCAAACATTCCTGTCAGGGAACATATTTGCTAGATTGTTGGTGAAAAGCTGGATCTGAAGGGATGTGAACTTACTCCAAGGTAATTTTGTTTACACATTTCAGATACATGATGGCAAATAATTTCGCTTTCTGCTCTCAGTGCCCCAGTGGAAGCTGTACACTGACTGGGAGAAAGGAGTTTCCTACTAGACTTAAACAAATCTTAACCTCTGTCTTAGCATGAGCTGAAGGGCTGAACTCCTTCAGACTGGGATTGGCAAGACAGAACCTTTTGCCTGTGGAAAAGGGAGCTTTTCCAGTGGTAGTGTGCTGTCCGGGACTCTTAACAGTAGTTTGAAATACTGCTGTGGTGCTCAGTGGGAATTTTGGGGGAATCTTTGGTCAGCTGCAGTTCCCATTGGTGCTGTACTGGTTCACCCCTTCCCTGGGGATGGAGCCCGTGTTTGGCAGACCTCCAGCTGTGCTGTGTCATGGGGGGATGTTGCTTGGTGAGAGATATCCTGGCCATCTTTCCATATGCAAATAGTTTCTGGAGGACAAAACTGTAATATTTCTATAAGCCAACATAGTGAAAAATACCCCAGCCATACGTTTGCTGTTCAAGCCTACTGCAATGGAAAACTTGTCATCACACCTACCCATTAAAACAGAACCTTCAGCCTAATCAGGTAACAGTTGCAACATTACGTAAAAATAAAAACCCCTCAAGGAGATGAAATATACATCTGGAAGGGGTAGAAATAGCACTGGCAGAGGAGATGCTTGGAATAAGGACTTGTCAGGTGGGGGGTGTTGAGATCCGGGATGTAGTTGTGGGAAGAAGAGAGCTGCTGCGTCTCCCAGCTGCAGCGGCTGGAGATTAGGGATAAAGGCAGTGTATGTCAGAAACGTCTAGACAAGGTGGAAACTTATTACAAGTATTGGGGAGGGAAAAGAAAAGAAAGGGAGAAGAAAGAAGAGAAACAAAGAGCCAGCAGATTGCATGATTATACGCTGCCTAAGGAAGACAGGGTGAGATTATAGGATTCTTTGGGGAAACTACATGAAACAATTACATGTTCAATTAGGTGCACGATGTTAGGGGGGTTTAATTAAAAAAAAAAGGGGGGGGTGTTAAATGCTCAAAAAAGTGTGGAGGAGGGTAGTGAAGTGCTGAGCTGAAACCCATTTTTAAATCTATGTACTGCATAGAGGGGGAGGAAGAGACAGCAGAGAAAAGGATGCGTTTGACACGTGTCAGAGATAGCAACAGTTCCAGTGACAATTTTAAGGAAATTAAATGGAAATGAAAGGGAAGCGTTTTAAAGCAGAAGTCCCAAAAGCACTTAAAAATATCGACCATCAGAAAAGCTCAGTGTCTGTCAGCAGTGGGGGATCAGCTCCTTTCATGACCAGCATGCTAAGCTCAGAGGGCCAAGCCTGCATCAGCTCTGAGGCTCAATGTGGTACACAGCAAAAGCTGTGTCAGTGCACAGAAGAAAGTCTAGGGAAAACCAGCTCCTTCCAGCAAGCCAAAGCTCTTAAATCCCAGCTTCGTCTAAGGATGAGTGAAAGGATTGGGACTCTTGGGTACTGAATTATCAGCTTCGTGCCTTCTCTAATTCTTCAACGAAGCTGGTCAGAGCAGTTCATAAGATCGTGATGATTTCATGGGGTTTGCCTCCTCATCACCCATCCCTTTTGCTGTCCTGCTCCAGGGGGGTGAGGAGTGGCCCCAGCCCCTGGCCATGCTCTTCACCCTCACCTCAAGGTGACTTTAAGGGGGACAGGCTCTTTGCTGCTCTTCTCAGCTGCCTGCTCTTGGTGCACAATTGCCGTCTGCAAGGCAGGGCAGCACAAGGAAGTGTGTTATGAAGCAACTGGAACCGAGGCTTTGCAAGCACAGTTTGACTTCCTGATTTCAATTTCTCATGGTCTTGCAAGGCCACCTAATACACAATTTTGGGTGTGCCCAGTGGTCTTCCACTAAAAATCAACTGGCACTTGGCTGTCATCACTTAGCCATGACACCGTGTGGCCTTTTTTTCCTTAGGGCCATGCTTTCTTTCGTTTCTCTGCCCCACTCTCATTTCAATCTCTGTCCATCTCATAGGTATTTTCATCCTTCTCAGTTCTACCACACCAGCAACAGAAGCAAGCGTGATATGACACCACTGTTACTTCTTTTGGACTCCCACTGCCTATGTGATCCAGAAGATCAGGCAGCCTGTGTAGCCTGACACAGAGAGGGCCCACAGATGTGCGCTCCAGGTTCTAAGCAGGCAAACAGTGAGTGTGTTCTGTAAGGAAGCGAGAGATAAAAAAGACACTGGCATGTTTTCATTTCCTCAGGAGCACATCCCAAAAAAAGCCCACAAGAGGGTGAGTCATGCACAGAGGATATTGGCCTCTCTGAGTTGCAGCTGCTAGTTTTTAATTCTATAATTTTAATTTACCAGACAAATAAAATAAAAGAAGGAAGGAATGACTGGATAGGACGCATATAATTGTCTCTCTGTAGGATTCTCCCTTCTACAGCGTGGATGTGTGAGATTGGCTGTTGGATCTCAGGTCTTTGAGCTACAGAGTTGGTCATGCACAAGTGAAGTTTGTGCAAACACAGCTGCAGGCTTCAGGTACAGTTTTGTGAGCTCATAAGATCATGTCATTGGTGAAAACAATGAAAAATAAAATGAATATTCTGTCTTTTTGCGTAAGTACTTTAACATTAATCTGTATCCTTCATCCTTTGTTTCATACAAAACCCAGGCACTACAAACCTGGGAGGAGTGGCTGATAGGCCAGAGGGTCATGCTGCTGTCCAGAGGGACCTGGGCAGGCTGCAGAAATGGGCCAACAGGACCCTCATGCACTTCAACAAGTGTGGAAGTGCAAAGTCCTGTCCTTGGAGAGGAACAACCCCAAGGCACCAGTACAAGCTGGGAGCTGCCCAGGTGGAAAGCAGCTTTGCAGAGGAAGGACTTGGGGGTCGTGATGGACACCAAGTTGAACGTGAGCCAGCAATGTGCCCTCATGGCAAAGGTGGCAACTGGCATCCTGAGCTGCATTAGGCAGAGCACTGCCAACAGTGGAGGAGGTGATCTTTTCCCTCCAGTCAACACTGGTGACATGTATCTGGGGTGCTGCCTCCAGTGCTGGACTCACAGTGTAAAAGAGGAGTGGTCATACTGGAATGAGTCAAAGGCAGGGCCAAGATAAGGGGTTGGTGTATTATGTGTAAGAGGTAGGGGTGAGAGCACTGGGGTGGTTTGGTCTGGAGAAGGGAAGGCTCGGAGGGGGATCTTATCAGTGGACACAAATGTCCACAAATCAGTGGACATTTAAACTTAAGAAGAAACTCACTGTGAGGGAGGTCAGATATGGGAACAGGTTGCCCAGAGTGGTGGTAGAGTCTCTATCCTTGTAGATACTCACAACCCGACTGGACGTGATCCTGAGCAACTGCCCTTTGTGACCCTGCTCTGAGCAGGAGGTTTGGACTAGATGATCTACAGAGCACCCTTCTGACCTCAGTGATTCTGTGATTTTATTCCTGATTATTACCACTAAATGAATTGTTCAGCTGTCAATGAGTTGAGATGATTTAGAAAAGAACTGAAGCGATTCTGTATTTAGCATGAAGCTTCCACTGGGCCGGTGTGGATTAGTTGAGTCAGACCAGTCTGTCAACTGGATAAACGTTCCTCTTCCATTTCTGACAAGGTCCTCCCTTTGGCACGCTCTGAGCAGTAGAAAGTCAAGTGCTCTAGTGCAGAGCAAAGTCATAGAGAGTTTATGACCTCTAAGTCTAGGAACCGTTTTTGTTAGGTGAGTAATAAATGGAAGAGCAGGGCTGTAGCAAGATCTTTTCCATATTTCAGGTCAGAACCTCTTCAGTTATCAGCCATCTCCTGCTCTCAGGCTTGGCTGGAGTGAGCACAGATGGCATTTTTTAGGGTTCATGCCACGAGGTATGCAGAGTTGGTTGCAGACACAACAAGGCACATGGGCAAAACAGTACCAGTACTTCAAATGCCAACTTAAGCTATCTCACTGAATAAGGAAGCAGTGTGGGAAGAGTTATGAATTATTATGAATATTCAATTTGATTATAGTTTGTATTGTTGATCGAATAGAAATCCTGCTTGTTTCTCCAATGGCTGGTACAACTTAGAGGGTGGGATTTCAAGGTCTTAATTCATGAGCAATAATGGAAAGATGAGATTGAGTTTGAATTCCTGACACCTTCTTCGTGACACTAAGAAAAGTAGTTTCGAGATATGACTGTGCCCAGGGGTCTCGGGAAGGAGAGGGCAAAGAAGTCTTAAAGGTCAGGTTGTAATCATGGAAAGTCTGGTGGGACAGCCTTAAGGTACAGGCAAGTCAAAGGTTCTGCAAAACTATGAGCTCAAGCAGCCAGTTCTGGGGTGGATGCGGCTAATGGTACCTTAGCTAATGGACACTAAGAATGGAAACTACCCAGCTCCTGCCTTGGAAGATCTTGCACTTCCTAGCCTAGGCCAGCCTGGAATGAACTGAAAGTGGCTGAGAGCAAAGTTCCATATATATGTGTTGTTCTAGGCTTTTCCACTATCATATTTTGTTTAAGGCCACCTCTGTTTCTTTCTGCTTTTTATTGCGGTATCCAAGCTAGCGGCACAGGAGGGGCAGAGATGAGGGATGGGTCTGGCAGTTGTGCTTCTAAAAATGTCTAGGACAGACCTGTGAAAGCATGAAGATACTCAGTAAAATACCTTTTTATTATTATCATTATTTTTGAAAGATATGGAAATCCTGAAACTGTAAGGTAGTGGAAAATAGCTCTGCAAGACCCTCTTCATATTCCTCTCCTCTCCTTGTGGATAAGAGGGTATGGGTTTCTAAAAGCAATTTAAAGTTGGAATGCAATGTTCCTATTCCCCTGACCCCTCCAACTTGCTTAAGTGAGGTAAAATACAAACTATTGCAGATACCATTTCTCTAGTATGGGAATGCACTTCTGTACACACTTCCCAGGACTATACTCTTGTGTCATGAAAACTAATCCTATACTTTGAATATGATACTGAATCAGATTCTGCTTTTTCTCTGTGTTGATTGTATGTAGTGAATCAGAATGGCAGCCTCTTGCCCTACCTGGCTTTTCTCTGTAGATTTAGACTTTTAATTTTCATCTGAAGATACTAAATATTTCTAGGGGCTGCGGCACTAGGAAATGCTGCTCCCCTCCGAGCTATGGTGATCAGGCTGTAAAAAGATGCCAGTACAACATTGCTGTCTAACCTACTGCTGTTATTTCTGTGCAATGCTGTCAGAGAAAACCAGAGCAAGTGGAAAAGGCATTATTCAGCCTAGAAAGAAAATTGTGGTAGTCAGGGATGATAGGAAAGGTGTGATTGAAGTTCTTCCTGTAAAACATCTTGTGGCCTACTCCACTGTCTCATTTGCAGCCTTGCTGGGGTGTCAGGCAGGACCTGGACGTTAATGAACACAAGGAGGCTTGAATGTGGCAACTGTTAATTGCAGACAACTGTGGGAGTGATGATGCCAAGATTGTCACTGTAATGCCAGAAGGATCCAACTGGAGTGCTTAAAATTCAGTCATGCAGGATTGTATTTAGAGCCTGTTCTCACCTCTCACGGTGCCTCTGCGCAAATCCCCCTGGATTATCATAACTCCTCAAAACAAGACGCACTTTTGAAGTTCATAAATTCAGGTAGAATGTTAGCATTTTTGCCTGTCTAAACAGTGGTTGTCTCTGGCTGTTCCTTTTATGTGCTGGCATCTCCTTTTACACATGAGGGTGTTGAAGATCCTCCGCAGCCTGCCCAGGCTCTGCTGCCCAGTGCCAAATGCAGATCACATCGTCCCTGCCTGGCAGGGCAGGAACAGGGAGCTGGTGGCAAAGTGAGCCAACCTCTTCTGCCACAGGCATGGCTGGGGAAGCTCTGCTTGTGTGTCTTGAGCTTTGAAATACCTGTTCAGGGCACCACTGGTTCCAGAAAATGCTGTTCCCTTGGATGGGAGTAAATCAATATACAGAAATCCCCCACCTGGTACTGAATGTACCATGTTTTTATGTTCCTGTTGGCCTCGATGTTTTATGTATGGTTCCTGTGTAATATTTGCATAGGTAGAATTGCACCAATGTCTCTTTCTTCAAAATGTTACCCTGCTTCTGCAGGGGCTGCCACCAGGCATAGAAGACAATCAGTAGGCCAGGAGGAAACCTACTGTGGTGACTTCATTGGCCTCAAGCTAATCCTCTGGGGACCTGAAGGAAAACATGAAGTGGTGCCAAAACTTGAGCTCAGAGTGAAACTCAAGGGGCAAGTGCAGCCTCTACCTGAATCATGTCACACGTTCCTTAGTCCACCCTGTGGTAAACCTGCACGAGTCCAAATACTTTTAAGCATTATTCCAGAAAAGGCAATACCCTGAAGACATGTGTCCAGTACACACAGTGTATGCAGGTGGGTAGAAAGGTGCACAGAGCATGCTGGTCTCCTCCTGGAGTAACCAGAGGCCATTACAATTGCCCTTGTCCTCGCTCAAGGAGTGAGTTGTCATGGGAAGAGGAGACTGCCAAGTGTTTGTGAGGGTTAAAAGTGGAAGAGAAGTCAGGGCTGGACCCAGCCTCTCCTCTGCCTGAAGTGCTGGGTTTGAGATAAGTGGATGTCAAGCCTCTCTCTCAGCTGCTGCATCAGGAACACAATGTTGGGGTTTTGGTTTTTTTCCCCATTAATGTAGCCAGGCTGACCCTTGACTTTCCCTCAGGGTCACGTTACATCAGCAATCGAAGGACACTGCAGGTATCTGGAGCCACTGCCTGCAAACCTCCCTCTGCCAGCATGCCTTCATTCTGAGGCAGCGAAGGGCTCCCCAAAACCTGCAGTCTGCTGGTGGCTGCTCATGGACAGGAAGGATCACACAAGAGCCTGGTCCTGGCATAGCTTTCAGCCCTTAAAGTGCAAAAGGTATCTCTTAGAAGGGGGTTAAACGCTGCATTTTCTCTTTCATGTGGAATTCAGAGGGTGGTTGTTTTGGTTTTTTCTTTTTTTTCTTTGGATTTCTGCTGAAGAGCACTGCAGAGATAATAGAGACCATCAAAATGCAGCCCTTCTCATTTCAATTGTGGTTCTTCGTAGAAAACTGTCAAAAGTAAACAATTCGAATGTACCTTTAAAGTAAAAAACTGCAGGTTTTGCACAGGAGTGCTCAACAGGCAGTTTCCATTTCAATTTTCCAACTGAAAACGAAAAAATCATCTCTATGCAAGATATGGGCTTTTGGTGAATCAAATTTGTCCTGGGCAATTGGGTTAGGTCAGGCTTTGAGGAGAGTAGCCTTGCCATGGGTGGCCACTGCTCCAGCACCACTTGGGCCATTGCCTTCATCTTGCAAACCCTGGCTTTAGCTTCAGCTCCCTGGGCTTATTCCGCACCCTACTTCTGATGGAGGGTGCTGTAAGAGTGGGGCTGGAGTGTTGTTTGCTAAGGCAGAGGGTTCCTGGGGTGTGTATTTGAGTTAACTCTCAGAAACACAGGAGGCCAAGCAACCAGCAGGGTGAGGGGAAACTGGGCTTCAGGAGATGGTGAACAGCAGGGACACCCCTGCTGGGGTGAAATAAATACCTCCTAGAAGGGGACTGTGCGTTATTCTCAGCACCTGAGCCGAGTTGATCTTTGATTTAGGGTGAGGTTTGGAAGCAAATTGAAGAGTTAAGCATACAGCAGTGGCTGGGGCTGCCTTCTGCAGCTCCCCAGGAGACTTGGACTAGGAGAGCTGGTGGCAGGAGAGTCACGGTGAGTGTGGTGTTTGTGCTGCTGTCTGAAAAGGCACTTTCCAGTTTACCCAAAAAGCAGTGGGCTTGTGGGGAGAAGGGGGGCTGTTAAGTTGCTCAGCAGGGATGAGGCAAGGAGGGGCTGGAGCCAGGCAGCAGCACTGCTGTGCTCTTAGAAGTGTGAAGCTGTCTGTGTTAAGCATCTTGGTATGTAATAAGCTTTGTAAGTTAGATGCAAAACCAGTTGTGTCTTGGCTGCTTTGCTTCGGGACAGCCATCTGTAAGGATGTAAGACTTTGCTGTCCCAGCAGGGTCTCAGATTGGTGGGCAGCACTGCCTGCGTTTTGGGAAGGGAAGGAGAGCTTGTGCAAGGGCTTGAGGTGGAGATGGTATCCCAAAACCCAGAGCACTGGTGGAGAAGCTGTGACCTGCAAAGATGTTCTCTCCCCTACTGCTGCTGGGTCTGTTTCCAAAGGGAAATAGGCTGTGCACAGTCTTTGATGTGGCCTGACAGGAGGAAAAAATTATGTTTGTGTCTAGCTGTTGGCATGGGTATTCTGGAATGGGATGTGGGAGGAGGTGGAAGTTGATGAAGTTGTATTCTGTGCTCATTACTGCAAGTTTGCGGGCTCATAAGGAAACATGCAGTACTGTATGGGGCTGACTTGTCCATCAGCCAGGGGAATGATGCCTTTGCAGTAACTTTGGTCTTTGATACAGAGCTGTGGTTGGGGGAGAGCTGCTTCCTTGATGACACTCGGCTCCTGAAAGTGGTGTACAAGTGACTTTGGTCTGGTGAAACTCCCTGAGCTTCCTTGTTCTAAGGGCAAGAGCACAGTCACTGGGAAGCAGAGGATCTGGCACTGAGTGGGTTCTTTTATCTGTGTGTGTTCCAAATGCTTTGTCTTCAGTGTTCCAGAGGTGGCCTCCAATATCCCATATAAAGGAAGGAGAACTACTGTTAACTAGAGCTCTAGAATGCAGGTGCTCTGAATTGCAGCTGACTTTCCGCTTAGGAGAGCTTAGGAGCTGCAGGGGATGATGCTGAGTGTGAGGAACAAGCCTTTAACTCACTGACATACATTTCTGCTCAAACAGTGTCTCGGTGTGACATGTTTTATTCCTCTAGTGGCCTGTGGCTGCTCAGTAGAGCAGAAGGCTGCTGGGGTGTGTTGTTCTGGTGCGTTACCCTGAGTCCCAGGAGGACCTTACCAGGCTGGGCATCCCTCAGCATCGGGGTTTGCTTGGGGCTGGGTGCTGCTGGAGGGGAGGGCAGGGCAGGGAGGTGTGTGCTGGCAGTAGTGGGCATCAGTAGCCATCTTCTTGCGGGCATCTCCTGAAGGTGCAGAAAAGGGGTGGGATGGACTAGCGATCACTGATTTGAGCAAATGTGAAAATAACCAGCAACTGTTTCTTGGCTTTCATGCCCATGCTCATTTGCTGGGCTGCCTCATCTTGCAGGGTCAGAGAGATGCTGGAACTTCAGAGAAGTGTGGTGCTTGTGGGCTGTGTTAGAGGAGTGTGTGTACACATGCAGAGTCAACCCCATGTGTGTGGCTAGAGGACCTGAATTGGAGAATTCATCATATAACTTGTATTTCTGCATTTAAGTAGGTATTTCTGTATTTGGAGGGGGGGGAAGAAAGGCAAAAAAACTCCAGTATGAACACAAGAGAACCCGCTATGGCTGATCTGAAAAGAAAATGTGGATTATGAAGCTGTCTTAAGTGTCCCTGGTGCTGTATTTGTACTTACTGTCTTTTGAGATAAAAAGGAGACAATTTGGTACTTCTTGTGCAAAAAAAAAAAAAAAGACGACACTTAAAGAATTGAACTTCAGGGTGTATGGGCCAACCTGGAAGTACTGAGACAGTGGCAAAGTACTGAGTTGCCAGCTGAAGGGGCAGATGACTTTGACCTGCCTCCCATCTCTGTGGAACATTGGAGACCCTTTTATCTGTAAGTACTCAGCCCTCACAGTTGGCCTTGCGTGTCACTAGAGGGAAAATACTACAGCTTTTTAGCGGCTTGATCCGCTTCTTGCTGGTTTCTCATGGACAATGAAGGAATTCTTTCTAAACCTCAAAACGTCAGTCTTTACAGCTGGCCAAGAAGCTGGAGCTAAGTCATAAATGGGGCAGATTTTGGATTGTAGTGTTGGTTTGTTTTGGTTTTTTTTTCCTAATGTTGTAAATAGTTTTGTGGATTTTGTTTTTCTTTTTAAGGACCAAACTGCTCAAATCTGAATTTGGGAGGAGGTGTAGTCTAAAAGCGGTATCAGTGGCTGATAGAAATATAAGTCAGAAGAAACTGTTTTCCTGGTTCTTGTTTTCAAAGTGGCAGTTTTGCTTCTAGATGATGCTGTCAGTGTCCTTAAATTTGTGACTTAAAGCTGCTTTGCCTGCTTCTGCTTTGGTCTGTGGAAGGTGTATTTGTTAGCTGAGCTGCAGAAGCAGCAAATGTCAGTAGAACATAGAAGGGACTGGAAGCTTTAGAGAGAAAATGCAGCTTCCTGCATTCATAGGTTTGGTTGTGTAGACTTCTGTACCCCACCTATACTCCCTACAGCAAGTCAGCAAGAGCAGAGTGGACCGGTTCTGTGCAGCTGGGCTTCACAGCAACCATTCATCTATAGCTGCTGGAACACTTGAGCTTTGTGGAGCAAGCCTCTCAGAAGTGAAGGGCAGTAGGAAACGGGCTGTGTGTGTGGATGCAGTTGGCATCTGCTACAAAGGGTAGGGATGCCCAACAACATCATGAGCACTGTGCTAATAATGCAGGGAGAGATGCCTTGGGCTGGCAGGAGGTTGTTGCAGTGGTGAGGCTGAGTATCGGTATCCTGGCTGCAGAGGAGTCCTGCTTGTCTGCTGACTATTCATGGCATGGAAAGGATCAGTTCCTGAGATGCTTTTTAGGGACAGGGGGAGGTCGGAGCTGGATTGTTTTAAGCTACCTTTCCTCCTGCCCCCCATAAGCCCATTGAGTGTCACACTGTGCAAGCAAAAGACATATGAGGAGGAGAGGTTATTAAAACACGTTGCAAAAATAGCTGAGAATCGAGCATGTTTGGACTTTAATGACTTGATGCCTCTTCAGGCTACAGTGGGCAAACATAGCAGCCTGTTCACTCACCAGTGCAGCAGGTCCGCCTGCTCTGTGTTACCACCAGGCTCTTGCCATAGACATGTCCTCTCCTAGGTCCCACAGAGCTGCACTAGGGCCAAGCTGTGGTCACAGTAGGGCTGCTGTGGCTTTACGGAGCTGATGCTGCCAAAATACTCAACAGTGGAAAGATCAGACTTTAATTCTCCATTATAGCATCCTGCTTAACATAATCCTGGCTGCCGTGTTCTGGGGAGGGGACAGCATGGTGTCAGGGCCACATGGCCTGGGGTGCAGGGACAGTGCAGCTGCAGGACAAAGCTCAGTTTTGCTGTCCTCACACATCTGGAGTTCACCTCTCATTTCTCCTGAAATACAGTGGGAAGAGCCCTTGTTCCCTGTGGTCCTCACATCTTCCAGTCAAGAGTTTGAAGAGCACTCCTCTGCCTCTCCAGCAGGATGGGTACTGCTAGGCTGACCTCACGTGAAGCCACTTCATCCCTTGGTAAAGCTGCCGTTGGGTCACCTCAGCAGACTTGACACCTTCTCTTGCAGTTCTGTGCTCCTGGGTGACTTTTCTTGGAAGGGTTTGAGCCTGTTGCCTGGGACAACTGCATGAATGAGTTGAACAGGCTGTGCTAACTCGTGTCAGAGATGTCCTTCTGCTTTGTCTGTGAAGGACACTGAGAGATGGCTTGCCAGCCCCTACCTCCAGCCCCTCTGCTTCCTCTGCAAGGGAAGAGAATCCATGTGAAAGGGAATATGGCACCATTTTCTTCTCACAAGAGACGTGCAGATCTAGTCCAGTACAATAAACTACAATTATTTTGTGGGTCAGGAGCCCACAGCCCTGTTATGGGTCATACAATGATTCTTTGGCATTGGCATAAGTGAGGGTGGAGGTGGCTAAGATAGAGGAGTCACATACTGTAGCTCAGCACAGAGCAGCATGGACAATACTGAGGTGTTTCTGCACACTCATGCTTCTCCTGAAGGTGGTATGGGCTCTTCAAAGTGAATGCCAAGATGTGGTGCCCACTTGGCTAATGGTGCAGGGGGCAGCAGGGAAGGGTTTGTCTTTAAAAAGCTGGTCAGGCTCTCTCTGACCATCATTGTAGAGTGTTGTCTTCCCCAGATAGAGATGCCGAGACTGGTGACTCGGAGTTACGTGAAGCAAACCTTGAAAAGCTTTCTCAGACTTGGTAAACCAAGCAGGAAAAAGTAAAACTCCTCACTGATTCTGGTAAGAGGGAGCTTTGAGCCCAATTGAAATATGCATAGCAAGTTTCATTTTCTAGCTTGTGGCAAACCACCCCACCACTTTTGCTGCTCTGAGTCAGGCATCAGATGTCCCCAAGGAGCAGATAAGCCAGGTTCTGCCTGGTGAGTTGGTGTGACTATGGTGCCTCAGGCCATGTGGTGCTGTGAAGGTTCTGGTCGTGGTATCTGTCATAAAGCATTTGCATGGTGGCAAAACCGATCTGCTACTTATGTTAGAACCAGTGTGTGCTTAGTCTGGATAAACCGTTTGCCTCTAACCTCAGAGATCTGATTGAAGCCCATCAGAAAGTGACAGAAGTTTCCCAGGGGGTTGTGTGAGTGGTAGAGCTGGCTTCCTCTGGCCACAGCCTGGGACAAACGTAGGCCCAAGCAAGCCTGATGGTGAACACTGGACAGCGCTGTGTCCCGGGGCTTTGCAAGGGTCTTTTTGTTGTACAGTGACCTTTCCGTAGCTGAGGACTCCTTGCAGGCTATCTTGGATGGTGAGTTTAGTCCACATGAGCAACTTTGTCACCCTGTGTCAGCAGCCTTTGTGAGATGGACCTTCTGGCTTCTGTGCTTGATGACTCTGTCACAGAGTGTTTCATGCAAATTGAACAAAAAGGATGGAAGTCCAGCTCCAGAGAGCTGTCAAGTGTGCAGTCCTGTCTGCTCCTCCACGTACTGGTGGGCTCCATCCACTGCCTTCATCTGCCCAGGCTCCTGGTGGGTCCTGAAGCCATAACCCCTTCCTGGCTGAGTGCATGGGGTGACCATTCACTGGGTGACCGATGAGGGCCTGGGGTAGGGATTTCTCCACCCAGATGCCTTTCTTCCTGTGTTTTGCTGTGGTCTTGGTTTCCCGCAGCAGCTTAGATTTAATCGCCTGGTGCTGAAAGTTACAGGGAAATGTGTCTCCCATCCAGTCAGCTTTATGGTCTTTGCCTTAAATGTCCTCATAATGTCTTCTGTTAAGAGTTCAATCCCTTGGTAATACCTGTAACTCAGATTTATTCCCAAAGAATTACTTGCTGCTGATACTTTGGTCATCAACAGCCTTTTAATTGGAATCCTTGGCAGTATTACAGCTGAGTTCCCTCCTACCTCGGTGACCGTGCTCTGTCCTCATGAGCTCCCCGCCAGCGCTGCTCTCGCGGTGGGCTGGGCTCAGCGCAGCGTGCTGCTGGCTCTCCAGGAACTGGAGCGGAGCACTCAGCCGCTGCGCTGATCCAGGCACTCACTGCTGGCACAAGCACAGTCTGTTTCTAAACTTGTCTCTGAGATAGTTTTACATGGGTTTGCATCTCCCTGATGGACAAGCCGGGTGGCATTTTATATGGTGTCATTGTTTGTTTAGCTAATGAAGTAGGGAAAACAGAGCTGGGATCCTTGGCTCTATGAAACAGCTGTCAACAAGCAGCCCTGGGAGAGCAGAGGAGCAGGGACGCAGCAGGCAGGGCAGTGGATCGGGGCTCCAAGGGGTGGTTTTGATTCCTGACTCAACATGCAGAAGTCATGGCTGAAATGCAGAATAGGATGCCTGAGCCCAGAAAGAGGAGGGAGCTGCTGGGAGCTGCGTGCTTTGGCTGGTTCTCTCCCAGGGAGCAACTGCTGCAGTGGTGCACGGTGGAGGCCAGCTTTTGTCTGCTGCTGCCTGCCCGGAGCGAACGTGACCCGCTTCTGCAAACGCTTCCAGAGTCTTCCTTCAGGAACAACTTGCCCACAGAAGGGTGGCTTCCATCCCTCATGGCTTGTGCCCTACCATGTCATGTGGGGCAGTTCTTTAGTTGTTTTATCTGGTGCTGAGGAGGCTGCTGCCCGAGGGCGCTCTGCTGGAGAGCAGAAAGCACAAGGAAAACAATAAAATGTCTTCCTGCATCCCCCCTTTAGTTTGCTGTTTTGACTTCAGACGCAAGCTGCCATCGTTTCCACATGGAGCAGCCACATGAAAAGCACCACTAAACAGTTCTCTGAGTTTCTCAACAAGAAACACAGCAGCTAAATATATTTAATCTGTGGGTATTGTTCATCTTGGCTTTAATTTCCTGTTCTCAAAAGGTTTAGGAATTTAAACCCATGAATCATTACTGAAGCTGTTAATGCTTGGAGTGTTTTTCAGAAATGGAGATAAAGGGGCTGATATTAATACCAGCTTAGCATGAATTCAGCCAGAACAACTCCGTGAGAAGTTCACTGCCATCCCAGAGATAGCACTTGGTTTCTAACCATGACAATAGCTGCTAAGAAGTGGGTAGGTGGATGAGCTCATTCTTCTCCAGGTAAACAGGATGCTTCCATTTAAAATAGAATTCAACAAAAAGTCTTTCTGGCAGGTTACAGGCTGCACCATCCCCATTGGAGGCCTCTTGAGCACTGCACTGTTCCTCTGTTCCTAAAATTGCAGCATCTATTCAAGCAGTGACTTTTTCACACTGTAGTCATGAGATTTCTCTGGTGCTGGAGGTCATGCACTTGCTCATCCTGAGTAAAAGATTGGCAGAAAACTTCGCTCAGTTCCAGCTAGGTGGGCTTTCAGGTTCCTGCTTTTATACTTACATTCTGCAAGCATCTTCCCAAAATCCTGACCTTAAAAGGCTCCCAGATAGCTCAGCAGCCAGGTCTGGCCATGAGATGCTTCAGTGGAGGAGGCTGCTTCCATTTCTCTGGAGACCAAACAGAATTTAGAGTAAATCAAGTTACTCATCTTCTTTCAAAATCCTGGTTTGGCTGCAAGACTACACCAGGCTTCCTTTGACTCCACTGGGATTAAAACTCAAAGGTCAAAACAAAGTCCAGGAGAACTTAGCAAGGTCCTAACTAATGACTGTAGTCAGAAGTGAATGTAGTCAGAGATGAGAACTGGATGGGGACTGGTTTTTACTTTTGCATTGACTTGGTTTTAATTCTGTAATGTCATAGAAATAGGGAATTATACAGAAGGGAAGTGACTTCTAGAGGTCTTCTAGTCCATTCCTCTACTCACAGCAGGGCCAGCTGCCTGGTTGATAATATTGGTAGATGTGACTGTGCAGAAGAAACTGCCTTCACCTTTCTTGTTTGATTTGTGCCTTTGGGTAGCACAGAAGCAGAGAAACATTTGGAAGGAACAAACTTGGTCCTCCTTAGCAGGTTTCTAACATCTTCCTTCCTCTACTTCCCTCAGGAAAGGGAAGGCCCTGGTGTAGAGGAGATGGTCCTGCTTCATCTTGCTCCCTGCACTGGTGATGTGCTGGAGAACTGTTGCTGCTTGAGGTGGGGGATCATTTTCTGTGTTCATCCGTGCTGTGACTGAGAGACCTTGCTGTCAAGCATATAGTGGAAGCAAGGTGTGTGTGGTGTGGCAGCTCAGGGATGTGCTGCCTTGCAAAGGTGCTTCATGTCCACCAGTGCTGCACCAAGTCACTCTGTGGTCTTAACCCTAAAGGAGCTGCAGCAGCTTTGTGAAAGTGGTGTCCTGTTTGGGAAGAGCTGCACTATTTGCTTATATACATGAAAATGTAGCTGAACTCTAATGAGAGATGGAAACATTCCTACAAATGTAGCTGTAATTTAATTTTTTCTCCCCTAAAAACCTGTCTTTAAAATGTGTTAGTGTTTTGCTTTGTAGGACTCTAAGAAGTGCACATCCTGAGAGCCTGTAGCTTCTACTACCAAAAATAGTAGCTAAGTTGGAATACCTGATGTTATTCCATGTGACTGCTGCGGTTCTCCTTTCACGTAAGCACCTGTGAGCCCATTCTGAGTAGTTTGGACTCACTCTGAACTCGTGCACCAGAGCCCTGTGGCATGCTGGCTCCTGATGAGCTGCTTATAAGGAAAAGGCCTCTGTCTCCTTCTCGCCTCTGTTCTCCATCCTCAATTAGCTCTAGTCTCTGAGGCTGCAGCCCATGACTACATCTTTTCCTTTCACAGAGCACTCTGGAGCCACTCCTGCTCCTGGAACAAGCACGCTCAGAGCCAGAAAGCATCAGGCTCCGTCTGAGCCTCTGGGGCTGTCTCTCCATCTGTTTAATGACACGCAGCAGCCTCATCTCTGCCTTTGCACCCTCAGGACAATAATCCACTCTGATGTTCAGGCCAGCCAGCTATTCTTCCGAGACGAGACTGTGGCTGGTGCACTGTAGGTCGGAGACGGTTTAAAATTCTTCTTTTGAACTGCTTTATGGCTCAAAATGTTGCTCTGAGATCTGCAGGACACACAGAAAGCTTGCGTGAGTTTTCTTGCTTGTTTTCCGCTATTTGTGAGCTTCAAAATCCAGATACACTTACATGATCTGCTCGGGAGGACACCAGCTTGAAGGTTGGGAGCCAAGGACTTTTATCTAGCTCGAATATGTAGCTTTGGCCAAGCACCTTTGCTCTGCTCTTCTCACTGCTGGCTTAGCATGAACTGTTCAGAGTCATTGAAGTAGGACAGAGGAATGAACATTTGCAGAGTTGGTGCCATTCTGTAAAGCTGAATGTAGATTCACACTGATGGTGGTGGCAGCAGCGCTGGGTTTTAGAAGCTTATTACACAGTTTTGTGAAGCAATGAGGCATGACTTGCTGCCACTTACAATCCAGAACCACCAGGGTTAGGATGTATCTAAGGTAAAATGCACTTGCCGGTGTGGTGTTAGAGCTGCCCTGTATCCTGTGAACACTGTGGTCAATAGAGGAAGGAGGAAAATAAAAATAAGGTAAAACAAACAAACAAACCCCCCAAACCACCCAACTGAAAGGGAAGACTAGCTTTAGAGGTAGTCTTTCCTTAGAGCTTCTAAGCACCTACTATTTCGTAGGTGCTTAGAAGAACCCCTACCTGGGATAGAGGGCGAAGCAGGTAAACACAAACAGGACAGTGGTGCCAAATGATTCTGAAGGAAGCTGGCCCCTGAAATCACTGAGTGAGAGTGGCAAAGCTTTAGGGAAGAGAGATCTCAGTAAAGTGATGGTTTCAAAGTTCTCCTTTGCTCTACTTGGTTTCTGTGGCCTTTTGTGTAAGAAAGTAGCATGATTCCTCTGTATGCAGAAGCTCAGGCATCAGAAGGGAAGAGTGGCAGGGACCGTACCCTCTTGGGGATACTCAGGTGGTACTGGTCCGAGTGAAATACCCCCAAGAAAGGAAGCTCCCCCAGGGATATCCTTTGGGTTTAGTGCCCAGTTAAATAGGGGAAGACATTTCTCAAGGATGGAATGAGGAAAATAATTGGCTTTCCCATAATCCATTACGATCTCTTTCCTTTTGTTTTGGTGGTGAGGAGCTTGTTGCACCTCAGGTTGCATTTCACGGGTAGACCAAAGAGGTTATCCAATAGTCTGGTTCTGTGCATGAGACCTTGTACAAAATGGGGTCCTGTTCCGCCATGTGCAATCCAGGCCCAGAGCACTCTGAGCCAGGCTTTCTGAAGCAGGTGATATGATCCCAAGCTTTCTTTTTGTAAGTTCCAGGTGGTCATGGCTCATCACGGGAGCAGGAGAAGATGCTTCAGGGGCTGTAGAGAATGAGGACGGGGCTGGGAATGGCAGGGGGAGCTTCTCTATCTGCCATGCCATTGAGAAACTCAGACTAGCCAAATATCCACATCTGAACATCTGCAGCTGCTGGCAAAGGTGATGCCAGGCTGAATGAGACGCAAGCCTTGAATTACAGAGACAGATGGAGCAGAGCAAGAGGGAGGCATGGGTCAGAGGAAAGAAGCAGCTGATACATGCAGGCATCCTTCTGCAGGGTGAAGGAGCAGGAGCAATTTCCTTTCCAGAGCCAGCCATTACCCAGCATAGTGCTGAGCACAGCGGGTACCCTTCATGTAGTGTCACCAACAGTGCATTAACAAAAGCTGTAAAGAAGAACAGAGCGGGCTTATCATTCACTGAGGAGCCACAGCTTCACTGGAAAAGCATCTTAAATTAATGATGAAAGTCAGGGCTATTGAAGTCTTTCTCTGCTATACCTTTGTGAAGGGACCTCAGGGCCCTGGAGAAAATGAGATGGTGCTTGCTTGTAGTGCCTTTGGAGTGGGAAGGACCATGGATGCATGGGAGCCCTTCTGCTTCCATAGCACAGCATCTTATGGAGTTTATCCACCAGCAGACTGTGCAGTCAGCCTTTCAAATTCTTCCATTTGCATCCTGGTAATAGTGGAACAAGGCAGTTTTCTTCATTATAAAAATCTCCCTTTGCTTATTCAGAGGGGTTCTGGAAATCTAGCTCTTTCCCCTCCTCTCCCCTGCTCCCCCAGAGCACTTTGCTTTCTCCAAAAGCAGCATGTCATGTCTTTCTCTCGCCCCAGCAGATGGGTTTGGATGATTGTGTATACCCAGGGTTAGTGCTGCTACCTGCTATTTTAGCAGGAAAAGCCCCCGCATGCAGAAGAGAACAAAGCCGGAGGATTCCCGAGGTCTCCATTGATGCAGAAGGCACCGAGCGGAGCGTGAAAGAGATAACAGAAGCGCAGCAAGATCCTCCTCCATCCCTCCCCCTTCCTCACCCTCTGATTCAAGGAGCAGAGGCTGGTTTGTGAATGAGGAGCCAAAACTCGTTCAGATGGAACAAATAACTAATAAAGGTGCACAATAGCGCTGCTCGCAAGCCGGAGTCAGCAACGAAAAGGTAGCGGCTCTCAAGAGGGGGCTTATTTCCCAGTGAGTCACTGGTGCGTGGCAGATGGAAGGAACTAATAAAATATTACGGACTTGCAGAGCTTTGATCTTCCTGCTATTTTTTCCTCCCTTCTTCCCAAGGGTGCAGGCCATGTTGTCCAAATGAATAGGGTGGAAATCTCATTTGGAAAAGGCTACCCTGGCAGCCGTGGCTTATGGAGAGAAGGTCAGGAGCCCTGATCCAGCACTGTGCTTTAGTGCGTGCTGGAGTTTAGCCCCAGTGTGTTCTCATAGCCTTTGAAGCACCTGTATGCCTTGTTCTGTTGATGCTGGTGCATCTTCTAGCCTTCTTGCAGGTCTGCTGGAGCAGGGGTGGGATGAGAACAGCTGTTTTTCAGCTGTACACTTATTTTTCAGGTTCTGGACAATGCACAAAAAATAGTAAAATGCATTTCTGGGTCAAGTGTGCTTGTCTTCTAATTTCTGTTCCAACCGCTGCAGCTCACAGGGACCCAACAGCCCTGAGCTGGGGCCCTCAGCAGCACCCAGCTTTTCACTTACTTTTCCTACTGTGACTAATCTTTACGGCGAAGAGGTTTGTGTTTGTCTCTGGGGCTGTGATGCAAAGCAGTTTTTCTTTATGGAGAAGTCAGCACAGTAAAAGCCCAGGCTCTGGGGCTTGAATACCAAGAACACGAGTACTGGCTGCATACAGGGTTGCTTCCCTGGACAGAGCGAGCTCTCCTTGATTTCAGGTTGTCTCTCTGCTGTTGTCCATCAGTCTGGCTGTCACCATACAAATGGAGGAGGGATAAGAATGCACATAAGGCTTTGCTTCTGCAAAGGATTGAACTGTATTTTATATTTCCTCTCTCCCTTTAACAAGGGGTATTTGTGAGTGCCTCTCTTGAAAATGCATTTAAGTCATCTGGTCTGGCTCTGCTCAGAGTTGCTTCTTTCCTGAGCTACTGCTTTGATCCTGCCACCCTCACTGCCTCTTCTAAGCAGCTCTCCCCTTCTCCACCTCACCACGGCAGGTCTGTCACAGCCACCACTCAGTGCTGTGCAGGCAGCTGGTCCACATCTCGGCCTCTGATGGATCTCACAGGCTTTGCAGCAGCAGCTTCTCCCCTGGCCCCTCCTGTTAGCCAGGATAGAAACCTGCCTCCGCAGCATATCCACTGACTCCCTGTTGTTGTTTTGCTAGGTACAACCTGCAGAAATGGGTGCTCTGTCCCTGAAATGGTGGAGCTGGTATACCTTGTATGCACGTGGGGTATGTGGGGTTTGGCTCTGCAGGCCTCTCCCCTCCCACTGGAAGCACTGCTGGTTGGCTTCCTTGTGCTGCCCTTGCTGCATTTACTCAGGCAAAGCTCTTACTCCTACTCCCTTGGCTGGCCTCTATCCCATTTGCTTGTGTTACTGCAGTAACACCATGAGGGTCTTGCATTGCCAGCCCTTGGAGTTCCTTCTCTGAGAAAAGGTGGAATTGGTGACTGAGGGCATTGACACCCGTTGTGCAGGGAGGTGCTGGTGTAGCTCCATGCTTTAATTCCTGGAGCAGAGGTGGGGAGCCTAGGGGCTGCTATTTGGGGGAAAACCCCACACCCTTGTGTGCAGTTTTCGTTATATTTCTTTAGTGCCATGTAGGAGGGTTACCTCTCTTTGTGGAAGAAACACATAATCCTGCTTCCAGGATTGTGTGCCTTGGCTTGTTTGTTTGTCTGCTTTTCCTAAAGCAAAATATACGTGGCTTCTCACAGGGAAGTATTGATCCAGAGCTAAGTACAAAAGCAACCTGAATCTGTAAGTGGGGATGGGAAATCAAACAAGTGTCATGGCTTTTGTTTGAAGGTTGTCACAGGACCTTGCAGAAATGTGGTGCTAGAAACAGGTAAGGGCAAAGGATTTGTTTAATGTCAGGATGTAGCATTGCAGCTTGGGACTTCCATGGGGCCTTTCTGTTCCAGACACAGTATTTCACTTTTTAGTCCATGAATATATTGTATTCCTTGGCTGATCCCATGAGCAATTAATCACAGTAGCTGGGGGCTCTGGATTAGGGTGCAACAGCAGAGCTGCAAACGTGCAGCTGTGGAATAGTTTTCAGCTGTATTACAGATCTTGCTTGCCTGGCTTCTTTTGAGCGGGAAGCCCATGGTTTCATGTGACCAGTTATCCCCTTGCTGAGTGGGAGGGAGGGAAGGAAAGGGTGGACTCTGCCCCCAGGTGAGTGCAGAAGTGATGTCCCTGGTCAGGAAGAGCAGACCCCGCTGAATACAGGTCATACCCAGGGCACGGGGCAGGGAGATGGGTCAGCGCTGGTTTGTCTTTTTGGCTTGTATTGTTTAACACTGAGAAAACTGAAAAAATCGGAGTTAAAATTGCTCTTCTTTAAACTTAAGAGCAAACCAGGGAGGGAGGCCTGTACAGATTGAACGCTTACAAAATATCTCATTGGGTTTTTTTTTAACTTGGTTTGCCAAAAACTCTTAGTAAGACTTTTTGCACTGATCTTGGACAGGAAAACATTGCAAAATACCACATTCTCCGTGGATGATAACATTGTTTCCTGCCCTGCTCTAATACCAGCCATGCCGTCCTTTTGCCTCAATTCCTGGGATTGCTCTACTCAAATGTTTGCTTTCTCCACTGGGCTGGACTCTGACACTTCCTACTGGTTTTGAGGGATTGGCTGAAACCGCTCCAAGCCCAGAGGCAGCACAGCTCAAACTCTTGCTTACTCCTCTGGAGCTAAATCTGTGTTCCCAGCTGATATTCCTGACAAGATCCCACCCCTTCTGACCTCCAGAGAGCCAGCTGGCATATATGAATCCAACCAACTGGATTTATAACCACCACAAGGAAGTGACAAGATAAGTCCCAAAGCTGTGTCCTTCAGTTATCCCCCGAGAGCATCACTGAGCTCTGGAGTTAAACTTATCACAGATAATGCGGTTCCTTCTGCAGACCAGTTGGATTTGATTTTCATAAATTGGCTTTGATTTCCATGGGCTGTTCAGCACACCCTGGTCTGAGGGCGATAGCTCTGGTTGTGTTTGGAGCAGTCGTACCTGCCTGGAGACCTGCGTTAGCTGTTTGCCTCATCCCTCAAATAGATATTTGATTTCTTGCCTTTATTTCCACCACAATGTTTCTGTCAGACCTACAAGATCCCAAATCCACCAGCCAAGTCGCAGTATGCTCTATGGGGAGTTTATTTGCATGAAAACAAAGCCAGAAGGGTGGTGAGCCTCCCTGGGTGTGCTGTGGTCACCCTGCCATGCCTGGTGGCCAGCTGGCCACCTTCACCAGGTTATGATGTGGAGCCTCAGCCCGGCTTTCCTAGTCCTATTTGCTTTGACAGAGTCTTGTTGGTGGCTTCAGGCTGAAGAGTTAGACTGCAACGGGAAGAAGCTGAAGGCCAAGAATAGCTGTGGGCTCTGCTGCATCTTAATATGCTGCCACCATCTTCACACAGGAGGGGGTGCCTTGTCCCTGTCCTCTTCGGAGCCTGCAGCAGGCAGGCTGTAGGCAGTAACGCAGCATCTCCTCTCAGCAAAGCGGGCTATAGCAGGATGAAAAACTGGTCTGGTTAAAGCTGTTGGCAGGACCAAAACCTGCCCATCTTCCTTGCTCCTGTGTCCCTGCAGGCGAGGGCTGGGAGAGCTTTCTCCTTGCAGGTTTCTGTCATCTGGTGCACATCAGCTTGGTATGCTGTTTACTGGCTCATCCGCTCCAGCAATGTTACACAGGGGGAAAGCTCTTGGCCAGCGCGAGGCTGTATTTTCCAGACTCTGTTCCCGTTGAGGTTTCAAGGCTTGCAACCTTTAGAGTGTTTGTTTTGGGTTTTTTATTTCTCCTTAAATCCAGGCCTCTGCAACCTTAATTAGCTGACTGTGGACGTAAGCTTGCTTGATACATGACAGTTTTGATGGGGAAATATAAGCATTGGAGGTGGTGCGTGGAGATGCATGGGGACGGCGGGTTTTGCTGATGGAAAGTTTCAGGAGTTGATGGCTCTTTCTCCCTCTTTTTCCTGAATCTGGATACAAACTCAGAATTTACCCCCAAAACCCCCACCCAGCAAGAACCAAACGAGATCTTGCAGATCTCACCCCTGCCATCCTCACTTGAAATAAAAACCTTAACTCTATTTATACTCTTTATTTAAACAAAGATTTTTATAAATACCCCACAGTATTCCTGGTGAGTCATTACTCCAAAAATGTCAAAATAGGCATTTCGAAACCTTTTTTTTTTTTTTTTTTCCATTCAATGTTTAACAAAAGTATTTCAGTGCCTTTGTTGAACTGTGATTGTTTAAAATAGGAGATTTCTTTGCTTGTCTCTCTCTGATGGCACATCCATGGCAGGTTCTGGGGACAGGTCAGTGTGGGGGCTCTCAGCAGCCTGCATGACCCGGCTTGTTGGCAGCCCTGACCTAGACAAGGGTAGGCCAGGTTCCTGTGCCCACTCAGACATGCTTCATACTCTTCTGCTTCATACTCAGCTGGGTGCAAAGCTAAGAAGGTGGTAGAGCAGCCGATGTGACTGTGCATTGTTACATGTGCGGCTGCGGGACTTGTGTTACCCTGCAAGGCCACCCAAGAAGAGATGGAGAAGGGAACTGAAAGCTTTGTCCATGGACCTTGGTCCGAGCTCAGAGGAGTAACTGAATGAACTGAGAAAAGGTCCAGAGCTGCACTGGCCTCATCCCATCCCTGGCCAGCCCCACTGAGCCTGTACAGGGAATGTCATTTCTGCTGGATTGTGGCAGATGGGTCTCTCCTTGGATTGCTGCTTCTTTGCTGCTGCTTGGTTGGGCTTCGCACCAAAATCCTGTCTTGAAGTGAAAAGAGGAAAGAGTAATGAGATTCTTACATGCTAACAGCACCAATGTACTGTTAGCTGGACTAGCAAGGGGCTTCCCACTCAGCCTTGCTCTCTGCATAATCCCTGCCTTCACCCTGGGCTGAAGTGACCAGTGTAGAAAGAGTTAGAGACATTTTCGTGGCTACCCCAAAATAACAGCAGATGTTCCCAGTGGTGGGAATCTTGTCTATCCTACATGGGAGCAACATTCAGTACAACCTCAGCCCTGTGTTGGTTCTATCTCCTGCCTGTAATTTACACAAGGACATGGAGATAATGGCAGGCTTATGAGAAACACAAGTAGATTTGGGTCTAAACTGAGAAATATTAGAGGTGATTTGTGTGGGTAGACGTTCATCCTGGGTTTTGCAGCGTAGCCACGCTTGCCACCTTTGATCTTGAGGTGCACAACCCAAGCTCAGTGTGGCTTATCCAAACCCCTGCTGGGGAGGGAAGCTGTGTGCCTTGCCGTTTTGTAAGTTGGGAACCAAATGGAAATGGCTCAGTGCTGTGTCCTGTTGCCAGGACCTGGTGGCTATTGTCTGGCAGGAGCGTGGGGAGCAGGCCCAGGAGAGACATGGCGCCCCAGAAGTGTTCACCTCTCCCATTATGATTGAAAACAAAGCTGTTGTATTTGGTCATGCAAGGCTAAACCCAACAGGGGACTGTCTCTGGGGTTGCTTTTATTTCTCATGCAGTCTTTCTGGGTGTGTTTTCCTTGTGCTTCAGCCTGTGTGCTTCCTTCTCAAGGCTGGGAGAAGTGGACACCCCTGAGAGCAAGGTGTCCCAGAGAGCCAAGTGCATGTGTCAGCCTTAAGCCTCTTCCAGCCTGGCCTCACTTGCTGAGCCCTTGTTCAGCTCCCAGCCTTGCAGTGCAAGCGGTTTGCAGACCCCTGATAGAGTCTTCAGTGTGTCTATACATATGTTTCCAGATATATACAATATTTAGTTGGGTGGAACAGTTATGCGACTTTTTTCTATCATTCCACATAAAGAATAGGCTGTTCCATAGGTAATTGTTTCCTAAAATCTAAGGATATATGAGTGAAGTTGCAGCATACTGACACTTATACCTACCTCTTCTGAAGCAGATCACCAGAGTAGTTCCAGGGTGGTTGAACTACCATGGACAAAAATAATCTTGAGAGTCAGTGTGAAGTATCTTTACAAGGCAATTTTCTACAGTCACCTACTGTGTCCTGTATTTTTGGCTGAGTTCAGGAGCCTGTTGTGTCCCTCTTATCTTTCAATCACAGGTATCCAATGAAAATGAGTAAAATTATGTTTGTTTCAGAATAATTGACAGTGATTAAATAGCTGCTTCCTCTCGGTGGAAGGGAACTGTCTGCATCTGTGTCAGAAGTGAAAGTTCCCATCTTCTCCTTAAAGAGTATCCAGTGGAGGTGTGTGTCTATACCAGCTGTCATACTAGACTCTGCTCCATCCCCAAAGGGGGTCACTAACAGCACTGACAGTTTTCAGAGCCGCTATCAGGAGATGCAGCTGCATACATAAAAAAAGTCTCTGCTCTAAACCCCGCTTCAACACAGAAAGAATGGCCTTTATTTGCCACAAGGAGCTGCTGTGAGAGTGGATTAGTTAATGTTTCAACAATGTTTGGAAGTATTTATAGCATTAAACTAATCTTTATACCACTCAGTAAATAGCTGTTATTTCTTTATGGAAGGCTGTAAAAGTGGGCTGTTATGGTGATGCAGCCAAAGGGAATTTTGATAATTTATTCCCATTAGGAATTGGACATACACATTTCCTGGGTGGTTTTGAAAATTTCTGCACTCAAATCATTAGCAGCAGGACTGATAATATGAAATATGGTTTTCTTCCCCATTTCTCAGAGTGACTTGGTGAGAGGGAGCAAAATGAGGTTTCAAGGGGGAGTGGAAGTGCTGTACCACCTAGCCAGGATGCGCACAAGTTCCAGCTCTGCTCACTGTCTTCTGCTTTATTTCAGTCACACCTTGGTAGCCAGAGTTGTGAGGGTGAAATGCAGACGCTGCAGCTAAGCTGATTTCTTCCTCCTGGCTGCAGTGAACTGTTATGTCCTCTCCCTGCTCCCAGCTGTGTCTTCCCATCTCCTCTCTGGCACAGGTCCTGGTGCTTGGCAGACCTTGTGCTGGGAAGATACACCTTGATAACCTGTCAGAAGCAGGGTTGCTGTATTTATGGAATTAGTTGGTTCAGTTCAGGGTCTGCTGAACACCAGAGCCATGGCAAAGAGGATAAATGAGGGAGTTTGAGGGAGGGGGGCAGCTCCTTTTGTCACCAGTGATCCATTAATTGGTTCAATCTCTACATCTGTAATTTGCATTAAGACTTGGGATTTCTGATCTTTGTACACATTTTCACTTTAAGGAAAAGATAGTTTTAGGCCAGCCAAAGCTGAAAATGTGCAAATGAAAAGTTGATTCATTTACTCCCAGCACCTTTGGGATCACTCTTCCAGAGAAAAAGCTTCTGAATAAGGCAAAGAGTTTTGCCTTTGGATTTTCACCCTCGCTGTAGGTAAGGTAGTAGAAATTCAGCTCCTTGCAGTATTCGTGATGAAAGTGAGCAGCAAAGGGGTTGTTTTGCTGAGATAAAAACCAAGTGAGGAGCTGGGACATGGGAAAGAGAGGAGAGCTGTGATGCATGTGTCTATGGTTCCACCTAGGCAGTGCTAGTGCGAAGCTGCTTGAGGCACTGGAGGAGCACAGCCTGTAGCTAAGTGTTCGTTGGCTTTAACTCTGATGATGTGCTCTGTCAATCTTGGTTTCTTTTGATTACAGCAGTTTGCCATTCCTGCTCACACAGAGGGTGCTGGATGCTGGCAGGGCACCTTGTCCAGCTGCCCCAGCAGCTGGGAACAGAGTGTGATACCCGACATTGCTGGGAGTCTGGAAGAGTAGAAAAAGCAAAGGGAAGCTTGGCAGTGGGATCAGAGCTGTTTACTTAACCCAACCCGTTAGTGTAGCACTGCAAGTCCACAGTTCAGTAAAAGATTCCCAAGATGATGAAAACTGGAATCTCCAAGAATGACTATTAGACACAAAAGGTGCTATTTTGTAGTGTTAGAATTGTTTGTATTTGCATACACATATACACAGCTGGGAGATCTCTTAACTCCTCCTGGATTGGGACCCAGAGAAGCTCTCCTTCATTTGCAGGACAAACTCTGTGGCTTCCTTGGAGCACCCAGACTTTGTCCGGCTGTCTCTGTCCTGCAGACTCTTACCTTGTCCTTTTCGCAGTGGGCCTTCTTGCCTTGCACAGTGGCTGTTGTGGGTCACCTCAACAAGCCAGGGTTGTTCTCTGCATGGGAACAGCTGCCACATATCCAGTGCAGGTAGGAACTTGAATGAAAGCAGATGGCCCTTGTCAGAGAAATGAGATATCAAAGGGTGCCTAAGAGCTGGCAAAGGTCAGTCTCTCTCTGCTATGTCCCATCATTTTTGTTCCTGTGCCTGGCTGATAAAGAGGAGAGCCATCATGGTTTTTTGCTATGACAGAGCACTTGGCAGGTCTGAGACAGGAAGAACCTCCTCTGACACCCATCTGAACTCAAGGAATTTATCAGTAAGCTCCCACCTGCCTTGGAGAGCAGATGAGGAGCATCTGCTGAGAACCCTAATTGTCCATTTCCCTGTCAAATATTCTGTGGTTGTCAGCTCAACACAGGTTTGTCATGGCAGACTCAGTGTGACACAGTTACATTCTCGCTCCCCACAGTGAACATCCCTACGAATCCAATTTTGCTTTAGCTACTGAGATTAAAGGCAGTAGATTAAGTAGACGGAGGTGCAGGGACTTTGAGGAAGACCTGTGGTTTTCCCTGATTGCTGAACAGGCTGGAGATGAGCAGGCTGTGATTTGGGTTGGGGCCATTTCACTTGGGTGTCTCTGCATTGGAGGAAACTGTCGTCATGTTCAGGTTTAAATAGCTCTTCAATAGTTTTGATGGAAAGAAGGCAGGCAAGCTACCCTCTTGAAGTGGTCTCTTCTAAACTCAACTGAGATGCTGTCTTGGGAAATGTGACCCTGAGACTGCTATTCTCTTCTGCCCAGGAGAAAGAGGCTTTGTGTTTCAGTAGCAAGATGCTTGTTTCCTGAATAGGATCAAATAATGCAAAACCCCACAGCATCACAGGGGCTGTCCTGCTTTTCTTTCAGGTGTAAGCACTTTTTCCAGGATTTTTTTTCCTATTTCCATACTTTCTTTCATCTAACTCTAAATCCTTCTAAAATATATCAGATATCTCCTGGATTGGCACATCTATGAACACAATTCTTACATTTCTTGAGTACAGTATTTTCTTCCAGGCTTTGTGAAGTCCTCTTTGTTAGAATGAAATGCAGAAGAGCCAGATGGTTTGGCTGGAGTCCAGTTACCTAAGAAACGTATCACCAGGACCCTATCAGAAGCTATTTCCTCTAAAAATCACGCTCAGCCTGCTTTGTTCTAATAACCGGCTTAGAGTCAACATTGAGCTGTCAATACGTATTTTTTCCCCCATATTTAATCTACGAGGTTCAGCCTGGAATCAATATAAATGACCTCCTGGCTCTCTCTTTTTTTTTCCCATCCTTCATTCCTCAAATAATGTTTCTCCACATGACTCTTCCTTCAGAGATGTGTTGAATCATACATGATTTTTTTTCCCCAGTAATACTGTAGTGGAAATTTTTGTGGTCTCTTGCTCTCCCCGGCCCAAAGTGTCTGGGTTGTCAGAGCTCCTCCAGCTTCCCTACATGTTCCCTACAGACACCTCCCTGGTCTCTAGTGGCTTCGGAGTTCTTGTAGCTTCTGCAACTGTTCGGCCCTTTGGGAATCTGTGCACGGGGGATGAGGCATGTGCTGCTTAGGTGTTGGCCTGTATATCTGCTGTGTGCTCACATGCAGATGTTTCTGTAGATATGATGTTTGTGACATGAACCTGAGGAGCACACTATACGTCTATTTCCCAAAAAGGACTAAAGCTCATACAGTTGCTGATTCTCTGCTGTGAAGGGACATGGGTGTATTCAGTCACTCAGTGCATGTGAAGTGGGTTGGGTGGATCTCTCAGGCCATCCTGCTATGAAAGGTGGCACTGGCCGCTTCACTGCAAGAAACAGGTTGTTCTGCTTGGAAAAGCTTTCATTTGCTTCTTTTTTTCTCTAGGATGTTTGAGGTAACGTTAAATATTCAATCTCAATTCAGACTTGAATCAAAATCTGACATTTTTTCTTCAACAGAAAATCGAAGGGAACATTTGGGTTAATTCAGTGGAGACATTCTTGCTTCAGTTCAAATACTTTCCATGTTCTTTGTCTTTCATATTGAAGTATTCTACATTTTGAACCAAATTTTTTTTATTTAGGAAATGTTTGCTTAAAATCAAATATAAAATGGGGAAAACAATAAAGCAACGTTGGAACATCCATCCTCATCTCAGAGAGGGATGGCAGAGGGACAAAGAAACATGCATGATTGTGATCCCTTGTGACAGGCAAAAATTTATCCCAGAGGCAATACCTGTCAGGATCCTTGTGATACAGAGGATGTGATTTAGCAACAGCTTAGTGTCATGCTCCAAGCTGAGTGCTCTGGTGTATTGACTTTTTTGGTAGTGAGATAAGAGCTGATTTTTCTTTCTGAACAAGGCTCTGATTGTAAGCTGTAAAGCTGGGTAGAAATCTGGCCCTGTTGACTTCTGCTGTGTGACCTGGTCATTGGCAAAGCCTTAACTCTAAGGCATCTTTCTCTCTTTGCAGTTCGTATGTCTCAAAGGCTTTTTTTTGGTCCATCTCTGATTGCTCTTGCAGAACTGCTTTGCTAAAGTAGCGTATCGAAATAATTGAGTGGAATTGGATGCTTCCTTCACAGATGTAGAATTTATTGTCTGCTCGTGCCTTTGCGCTGAAGTTAGGATCTTGGGTTTTAAAACCCCTCCTTCTCCTGGCTATGTGGGTGTTTCCCCTAAAGATGTGGAATGTTTACTGCATACCAATGGCAAGACATTATGCAGACATGAGGCTCACAACACCTACCATTTCTAAACCGCATGTGGCCTGTGTGGATTTCCTTGTGCCGAATCCACATGGAAACACAAACACATGTGGCATTTTTGTTGCTTTTCTAGGAAATCACTGAGCACAGCCCTGCAAAATAATACTTCCTACTGTTAGATCCACTGCGTGTGGGGGAAAGTTCTGCCTTTGTGTCCTGGGCTGTTGGAGCTGCATGCCAAGGCTCATGAGTCATTTACCCCAAGTGTCTGGCTCTCCAGGAAGGCAAATCCCACTTTTAGAACCTATCAGGGACTGAAGAGCACCATGGGGAAATAATAAAGGAAAGGTCATCGAATGTTATCAGAACTGGAGGTTTCCAATGGGGATCATGTCAGGAAGTGCATGATTAGAAATAGGAGAAACTATGTTGTGTCAAGACAGCTGGAATAAAGCCAGCAGGATATGAAGTGGCTTCAGCCTGCTGTAAGGAAGGGTAAAGTGAGCTGGCAAGGTGTGAGAAGAGGGGAGGTTGGGGAAAAAATGTGAGAAGTTAATAGCTGGCATCTTGCTGTGTATGTTCGATAGCACTGTACAGTTATCGGCTGTTCAGTCATCGCTTGGGTGAAGGCAAGGGGCATCTCTCTTGACTTTGCTGCCAGGTGAATATCAGCACGTGTTGATGTCCCTCATGGCTTCCTGATCTGCAGTCAGGATCTCTCAGGTTGGCACCCAGCAAGGTGGTGGTGCTGTATGCTCCTTGAGAAAGAGGTGTGCAAGTGAAGGACAGGAGTGGCAGGACAGGTTGCTGCTTCAGGGAGATGTTCCCTATGCTGGTACCATCAGCCTTCTGCCTTTCTGGTGAAGGAGAAGTCTTCTCTTTCCCATATGGCTGGGGGAAAAAAAAAAAAAAATCAGTCCTCAAGGAACACAAAAATCTTTTGATCTTCTTGGTGCATACAGCAAGAACAAGGACAGTTCACCTCAGTGGCCTGCCCAAATTGTGATGTATCCTCAGTTGTTTTGTTCGATTACTTGCATAATTCTTTCTTTGGATATATTGAGCAAAATACATGTGCACTACCAGCAGCTGCAGGACTCCACCCAAGGAATGGCTCCATTTCAGTGATGAAATCACATTGGAATGTGTTTCTCATCCAAATGTTAACCCCACTTAACCTGGAAAAAAACCCCACCAAAACAAAACCACTCTGAGTTTGTCCTGTTAGAGAACAACTTACTAGCCTGCTTTTCTGTTAAAGAGGGACTTAAGTGTCCCTGCTGACCTACCTCACGTGTTTGACAGAGATCTAGAAAACTTAGTCATATTATGTTCGTATTGGTTTGGGGAGAAAGACTTCTAAGTGGAAGAGAGAAAGACAATTTACTTCCCTTTTCAAAATGTCCACTTATGAAAAGCTTGCTGAAGACATATACTTGGTATGATTGACCTCTTGGTCATGCAAGCAGTCTAGTGTCTTTCATGGCCTTTTCTATAGCCTTTGCAACTTTAGCAGGGGAGTTCTAGTTGGGTCTCCTTTCCCTTGGTCTGCCCTCAGCCTCCTTCACTTTTAGCCATAGTATCATGCCTCATATAACTGGCCTCTATTGTTGCCTGCACAAAGATGGCTCTTCACAAGAAACTTAGAGAGTCCGGCTCCTACTCGTTTGTCTTCCTACTTAAACTGGAGATAATGGTCCACAGAGTTGGTACCTAGAGCAGAATTGCAACTGTCACCCTTGGTGACTTCAATGTGTTAATGACTTGTACTGAAAGACTTTGGTAATGTTTTCTTATTGTGACACTGGCTATGAGTAAGCAATTTGGTGCACGGTTTGTGATACCCCTAAAAAGCTCCTGGCAAGGAGCTGCATCTCTCTAAGTTCCTCTTGGGAATGAATGAAATGTGACCAGATGCATCTCAAGGCTTGGTCCCTCCCGCATGTGGTAACGGAGGCTACTTGGGCATAAGCATTTCACTGGTAGAAGTGATACGAGTTACCAGGTGGGGTTGCTTCATTGTTATATTGCCAGGGAAGAATATGAGAGATCATTCCCAAGAGGCCCACTGCTTGTTTCCGTCCACATTGTCATTGTTAGGAAGACCCTAATAAGGATATGAAAGGAGAAGCAAAAAAAAACCACCTGAAATGGGGGCTTGAATTGGTGGCATAAATTTTTCTGCTGAGCTGTTTGTTAACAAACTGGACTCGAGTCCTGAACAAGCGGGAAATCAGGTACTTCAACACTGGAAAGCCAACATTTTATTAAAATGCACCATCTGATTAAGTGACAACTGTGACTTATTCCCAGGGAAATCCATTTAATTAGTTGGAAGGATTCAGGATGTTTGATCTTCCAAGAAAGAGACACTTCCCGGGGCTGGTAAATATGAATTCAGGAAAGGGATTTTGTGAGGTGCTCACAACGCATCTGTTTGCTCAGGCTTCTAAAAAAATCATTACAGTATTCAATTCCCTTGCAAGTCTTTGAATGTAATGAGTGTTCATTTCAGCAAGTGCTTCAGGTTCACATTTCATGTGCAGTCAGTCCATTTTTCCTGTCCAGCTCCTTCAGTTGCCAGAGAACTCAGAAAGATGACCCAAAACTGGGTCATCAAAGAGCTACCACGGCCCACTGGGGAACCTGCATATCAGCTCTTGTCCACAGTAAGCTGGTAACACCATGGTCATGGCCTCTGTGTGGTATGATTTCAGGGAAGGAGGGTTCCCTCTTCCTCTAATGTTGCTGGTGGGTTTGGAGATCCATTTTCACAGCTACAGCTGGTGTTTGGTTCCTGTGGGGACAGATGATTTCACACTTTTTCCCAGTTCCCCTCCTTTCTGGGCCCAGCTCTCCTCCATGTGTATTGCCAGCGCAGCCAGCACTAGTTTTATATTGCTGGCTGTGTTCTACGCTGTATGAAAACAGGGGGTTTGACCCATAGGAGGAATCTTCCAGCCCAAAGGGTGTATGTGATTTCCACATACACATCACTGTACAGACAGGGCACGAAACCTGATTTTGAGGAGCCTGGGGCAAGGGTCATACTTAGAAATTTTTTGTCGTTTGCAAGCTACTGTTTTTAAGCCAGCTTTCCAGCCCTCCCTCACAGTGCTTTCATGAGCATGATGCAGAAATACTTCTACTCCTTTAACTCACATTATTAGAACTTTGATTCAGATTCAGTGTTTTATTTATTAATTCAATCTTTGATATTTGAAGAGGGTAAACTCTCCCACTACCTATTTCGTGGGTTCAGGATAATAGATTTTAGTGTCTCTGTGTCGTAACAAAAACCACCAAACAAACCAACAAACAAATAAAACCAAAAGCCACCAGTATAGTGTATCCATAACACTGTTACATGCAGAAGCCATTGCATGAATGGGCTGAGGTTGGGATGATTTTGGGGTAGATGGTGCCCTCCCAGCATGCCTGTCACCGAGTGATTTGAAATGTGTTCGCTATCTTCTTCCATATAAAGTTCCAGCCCTTCATCCACCTCTTCCCCATGTTAAATATTCCTCCTTTGGGAAGTAGCTCCATGAGGATTTCTATTGGGAAGGAGGGGATAGTTAATAACAGCATTAAACCTGACCTTCTGTGTGCGCCTGAGTCTGCTTTCCCCAAAGCAGTGCATAAATTAACATTCTGGCAATAATACTGAGCCTGTTTAATTTTCTGTTTGACTAGAAGCGTTGAGAAAATGTCATGATATTTGATTTCATCTTTGTCTATTTTTTGCTCCTGCTGAATGAAGCTTATTGGACTCTTGAGACCTAAGTGCGCACAGCGTGTCTGGGAGCACATAAAGGGATACTGTCCCTCAGGCATGTGCTCCTCAGCCATGCAGGAAGTATTGGGTTTTATGTTTGAAGCCTGGCTGAGGTTCCCTCATGGCTGTTAATCCACTGGTTTCTTTGCCTACATCCTGTGCCAGACTCGGTCCCACCTCAGAAATGTTGGGGTTTCTGCTTGCTTCACATGAGCGTTCAGAAGTGTGTAGGAGCAGGAGGCTCCATAGCAGATGGAGTGTGCGAGGGTGGGGTGGATCAAAGGAGTGACTGCAACAGCTAAATTTTCCTTGCTGAAACGGTGAAAAGTTGAGTGTACTTTCAAGCATGTGAAGGGGTGAGCCACTTTGAAGGAAGAGGAGCTCTAGCCCAAAGGGGCTTTAGTGTAAGAGGCAGCAGAGGAAGTTAAGAAAAGTTTAAGGGTGTGCTGAGTGGATGCTGCTGGTGGTGGTTGTAGCTTCACTGGGAGCTGTGGGAATTCATGCCAGACGAGGATGTGGCCTTGAGCATTGTTGACACAAGGAAGGGTTTCCCAGGAGAAAGGATGAAAAGACCTTAACCTGGAGAGATGGCCTGGCACATCACTGTGGTAATGAATCCTAAATATAAAATGTTTGGGAAGGAAATCACAATCATCCTTCCTTTTCCTCAAGGTTGTTGAAGAATGTTCTTCCCTTGAGTCCCATGCTGCTCTGACAGCTATGATCCCGTGGAAAACCTGTCACAACAAGGCATTTTTCCTTTAGCTCTCCTTACAGTTGTGCAACTATTCTCTCTGTGCTCAGCTCTATATTCTCTTTCCCCATGGCTTCAGGTAGTCTTGTTCCCTCTGTATTTACTTTTTCAAAGTGCTGGAATAAGAGAAGGAACTGGCTTTGGCAGTCTTTTTTTCCCCTCAAATACCTTGGGGGCTGCCTGTGTGTGCTGCAGGGCTGGCAAGCCCCTGTGCCCCCTCTCGCGGGGCTGACGTGCAGAAGGACATGCAGACCACATACCTGCAGCACCGCGTTTAATGGAGGACGTGATACGTTAGTGATAGAGCAGCGGCGCTGAAGGCAGCGTGATTAACCACCACCCACACGAGGAACATGCACACAGAGGGGCCATTGAGCACTAGAAGTTATATATTATTTCTTTTCCCCACCTACTGCTCCGTGCTGAGGGATCGCAGGCACGACAGCCAAACCCCGCTTGCTAATCTCCCCCAAAGGGAAACTGTGTCATTTCCAAAGAAAAGGGCCTTGCAAAGAGAAACAAGATGGGGTGGGGAGAGGGAGAAGAATATGGAGGCAGTGGAGAAAGGCGATCTGGGAATGAGTAAGGACGCTGGCAGAGGAAGGGGAAGTGTCTGACCAAAAGCCTCCAGTCGGGTGCTTCTGGAGGAGCATGTAGGTGTTGTGTGGGCACCCCTGTGCCATGGTACCAAGTGAGAGTAGCAGCTGTGTAGACATGGTGTTTGTGGTTTCCTAGGGACAGATGTTGTAGAACTGTTTCAGGACCTGCAGAGGAACCTGGGGAGGTGCGGGACAGCCCTTGGTGACAGGCATTTGAAGCTTGTCTGGTCTCACTGCAGGAGGAGCCCCATGTCCCGTGCTGGTGCTTTGGTGCAGACAGGGCTAGAGAACCTGCAGATGGGTGCTATGGGGACAACCAGCCCTCTGGAAAACATGCATCCTGCATTGTGTTATTGCTGGAAAGCTCACAAGGTTCAGCCTGTTAGAGGCCACATGCAGATGTGATTACACCAGCACAGACTTTTCACTGCTGTGTATTTTAAGTAATTGGATATTTGCAGAACATTTACTCCTCTTAGCTGCAGTTGTTGGACCGGAAGTTGAAATGTATGAATTGAAACGTGTGCAGGGAAGGTTTGGGCCCATGTTAAGTGTGATAAATACAAGATCCTTTGTTACAGAAAATCAATGAATCAAGATTGCTGTGGTAGAAACCCCAGTGAGTCACTGGTAGCTCATAGCCCCCAAGTGAGAGCTCTAAGTGATCTTGGACCTTTCAGCCAATAGATGTGATACAGCTTCCTCAGTTTCTCAATGTGATTTTTCATGTATTCTGCACATCTCAGGGCTTAATCCCAAGGTGGAAGCAAAATGGGACCGATCAGAGATCATTAATGTTTTAGTAAGAGCTCCCAGAGAGGAAAATCATTGAGTTTGTGAGCTTGCTTACAATGGGTCAATGGTGTAAGCTCTTTTCAGCCTTTCTACCTCAGTGCCATGCTGCTCTGTCTGCTGGCCAGCAAGTGCCCATAGGTGTCTCCATCTTTGCTGGGGAAAGCCTCCAGCATGGACTTCTTCAGTCGGTTTGCAGCCACCATGAAACCATAGTAGTCAAGACCTCCAGGTGTCTGAAGAGCTGCTGGCTGGAAGGCATGTGTATGGCAGGCACAGTCACCGAATGCAGGGCACTAAAACCTGTCCCAACTTGTCCTCCTCCCCTGAGAGATACTGCAGGGTGTTACAGTCCTGCCCAAAATTTCTGTTCAAGATGCTTTAACAAATTGGTTTCCTTGAAGCCAAGGGCCCATTGTGTTGCATGTAACATGATGTATGTAACATACTTCTTATATGTAACCACCAGCACTTTGCCTGATAGTCGAGATTTATGGTGCCTGGGAAATGAGGTAGGGCTTTCTAGGCCATGCCAAGGCAATACCTTGCTCTATGTCAAAACCAGGAACTTGCCTGGTCTTTGTTTAGAGGTTGATTAAAACTGTAGGACTGATTCAGTGCATTTTTTTACGAGGATTTGGAAATTAAGTGCCTGTTATAATGTGTATGAAACATAGTTGTGATGCAGTGTGAAACTTGCTGAGGGCTTAAAAGCAAAATCTGTGACTACTCTCCCAGGGAGCAGGAACATGGAGTGTGTAAATCAAGAGACTTGAGATTAGCAGCATCTCCAAAAAGGTGTTTTAGTAGCTGGGCTTCCTTTTGGCATTTTATTAACACATCAGAGCCTGAAGTCTTCATCATACTGTGTCATTCCTGCCAAGGAAACACAGACATGTTTGGTAGGGGGGTCGTCTTCTATGTCTCTGTCTACATACATATATGCTCCTTATTAGCCACTGCTCATCAACATTTGTGTTTTGAGACTCTGGTTAACAGTGGCCGTCCAGGCTGGGCAGAACACATGGGGAAGGACAGCCCTGCTCCAAGGGGCTTGTGCCCTTACCAACAAGGTGACGAGCAAGACATGAATTGTTAACTTTTCTCTTCAACAGAAGTGCCAATTGTGTGCCTGGCTGAGAACATGCAGGAACAGCAGCGCTGGCGGTGGAAGGGAAACCCACATCTCTTAAGTACCAGATCAGCAGCTCCTCCAAAGATTGCTGGGTTTGCTCTGGTTGCTGTGTGATGCTCAGCCCCTGAAGTGGAGCCTGTGCTGGGGCCAGTGCTTGCTGCAGCTGGTGGAGTGTTTTGGAGGTGAGTTGCTCAAGCAGGCTTTTCAATGTTTCCTTCTAGGTAACTCTGGATATTTGTGACTTTTGGTCTGGAGATTGAATTTCAACTTTAAAAGAGTATTTAAAATCATTTATTTTTCTTTTTTTTTTTTCCTACAAATTAACTGTGAAACTGTTTTTACAATTATTGGGTGGCTCTGAGGAGTTATTAAGAATTACCTGCTACCACAGTAACATGCAGAAAATGAGTGAAACTCTGGCATTTTCTATAGCTCTGTGTGCAAAGTTGCGGGCAGAGTCAACCTGTTAAACCTTGTCAACCTCAGGAAAAGAATGTGAATTCAACTCAGTTTTATTTTTCAATGGGTTTCTATTCTGTCTGAATTGAGCCTTGATGAAGTTTGTATGATTGCTGGCCCCAGTGCAGCAGATTCAGTAGCTGGTGGCCTCTGCATGCAGAGAGGTCTCTTTGCTGGGTGTAACTGTGAGGAAGATTTCAACCTGCTTGTGCATCCAAGGGTGCCATTTTCACATAGATGCTTCTCGCCTCCCTGGCACTGCTGCTTTCCTGCATTCCCCATTCTGTGGTTTTGGTAAAAGTGTTTTTCCCCGCTGCTGGCTCAGAGTACTTTCACTCATGGCAACGTTCATATGGTTTGAGTGGTTATTCACCCACCATGCAAGTATCTGTATGTTTGAGTCCGGTTTGAAGCCTCTAGGAAGGGGCAGGGGGGAAGAAACACACACCAGATCACGATCAACCCTGGTATGGCATGGTATTGGATAATGGTAAACACCTTTTGTTTTATAAGGGTGTCTCTGTCCCATATTAACAGCTCCCCTTGCCTCAGAAAATCAATGCCTTATACTGAAAAACAGATGGGGATCAGAATTATTTTGGTTTTGACCATGATGTAAAAACTCACAAGCGTGAAGTAAAGTTTTTCCCTCCACCATACACTACCAGCAGGTCCTACTAGTGTGGAGAGTTTGTGAAGGGCCAGCTCTGCTCAGAGTGTCGAGAAGCAGATGGCTCAGCTTCATAGGCTGCACACAGTGAAGGGATGGTGGCTCAGTCATTGATGATACTCGGTCCCTTGAGGTCATTTTGCAACAGTGTTATGAAGAATATATTTCTGGAAGTTGCGTGTGAAACTGCTGTAAGATCATAGGTGTTGGACAGAGGGGTTTGAAGCAGCAGAACACTCGGGCTTTGCCTTAACATCAAGCCTGAGATGTGCTGCTACAGGCGCTCGCTGCAAGGTGTATTAGGGATATGCACTGCAGACAACAGTTGCACATGGTGAATCGTGAGGGTCTGGCAAGCTCTCTACGGGTGAGAAATCCACCTCACATTTGGCAATGCAATATTAAAGGCTTAGTGTGGTTGGAGGGAATTCAGTAATAGTGGAAACACAGAAAACAATGGCAGGAAGGAGCCTCTACAGTTAGGGCCGATGGTAGGGACCTCTCATTGCTCAGGACTGGTACTGCTGAGAAGACTGTGAAGTCTGGAAGCAAGGCCAGAGGCCCTATGCTGAGGGGGAAGATCAGGTCTCTAAATTTGGGTGCTCTGTTTTCTGCTGGATAGCAGCAAGCCTGCCTTGAAAAGCCGGCAGCTAGTGGGAGGGAAGGTCTTGCATGACAGTAAATCACTGGGGCTGCATTGTGGCCTCAGTTTGCCTTGGTGATCACCATGCCAAGGACTCAAACTTGTGACTAGGAACTGAGAGTCTCTCACCAGCCCCTTCCCCAGAAGAAGCTACCCATCTGGCTCACAAATGCTCTATGTCACCTGCAATGAAGCAGATGGCAGGGGAGGTGTAGGAGATGATGCTGGAAGGAGTTCCTGCTCAGGGCCATGTCAACCAGCACTATCAGGATAATGTGACTGTGATGACCTGATATAGTGTTTGGGTAGCGCCTAGTGCCATGGAGATGTGATCCACATCCAAGCCTCCTACAGCGATGCACATAAATAACAGTGATTTAATGGCAAGTTACTGTGCTGAGTGGTCCAAGGGCCCCTTATTGCTGCAGATGAATGGAGTCTTACGGACTCCAGGATTCATAAATCCTGAGTTATTTACTGCAGGCAACCTGTCCCAGGCAGTAAATCATACTTTCATTTACCTGAAGTTAACTTCTTTTTAGAAACAATAGTGTTGCCCATGAGCCTTTTGGAAGATGTATCAGTTCGTGAACTTGTGGCTAATGGATGGTTTGGATGGGTTCCAAGACATCAGGAAATCACTTGTGCCAGTTCTAAGCTTGAAAAAAAATGTCAGTATTTAGTAACACTACCCAGAGGCAAGTAGAAGGATGAAGCTACAGACAAGCAGGAAGAAAATACCCTCTCCCGCTGTGCATTACTTACCTCTGGTCTGGGCTACATGATTAGTCCGGAGAGGTGCAGTGCTGGAAGTTGGAGGGGTTATTGTAGAGAGCAGGACACCCTCCAGCTGGGTGCAGTGAATTGAGAAAACAAGTCAGGCAAATCAGTGGAATACTTTGATGCCACAAGTCAGGAAGGGGTTAGAGGCTTCAGGCTCAAGGACACAGTAGCATATTTTGCACATTTGAGTTGTATCTGTAGAAAAGCATCTTCCTTCCTTAACCAGGAGCAAAGGAATCTGGTAGTCAAGGGCAGTATTTCTATGGACTGCAGTTGGAAAAGACAATAACTTGTACCTGCAAATAGTTATATCTGGAAATCAGGTATGTCAGGAGATACAAAAATTTAAAGGCCCAGTTCTTAGATCTTTTGCATCAATAAATTGCTGTGAAGAAAAAAGCTGCTGCTGCCTGTACCTGCAGTGCCCACAGATTGCAGGCAACTACTTTAAACTCTGTTCTCTTGAATAATGCACTTTGCAAGATTTGTTTCATTCTGTATGGGAAATGAAATCTGTTGCAAGCACAGCTGCTTTGCTAAATGGATTGAGTGTAGCTGTCTGCCTGATGTACTCCTTGGGCTTGATGGAATCTTCCGACAATGTCAAGAGGTGAGAAAAGAAAGGCAAACCACTTGCATTTTGTACCCCTGTGGATAAAGCAGGACATGGTGAACCCATTTCATTCTCAACATGAATGCAGACTTAACGCATATTACTTGGTGTGTGTTTCTTTTTTCTATAAAAGCCAGTAGTGTGGGTTTTCTTTCTGCACTTCACACACAGGTGGGCGATCCCACCCGATAAAGTCGTTAGCACTTACATCAAACTGGATTCTTGTAGGTCATTCTTGCAGCAGTCCTTTGGGCTTTGCATGGCAGCTAATGAAGTGCTGGGTGAACTGGTGCTCCTTTCACAGCCAGGCTGACAAAATGTGGCGAGGGGTACACATGTGCAGAAGCATGTCTTCTGCACCCTACTCTCTCCAAGAGTTTGGGTAGGATTTGCTCAGTAGTTCTAACTGGGGGGAAAAAAATGGGTGCATGATGGCTTGAAGGTGGACATACTTGCCTTTTATTTGGTATTTCAGTGACCTAATTCAGAATATCTTTTTCCTTTTATCGCTGGAAAGGGTTTAAGTTGGAACCTGGCTTTGCTTCGGATTTGTGGGTTGTATACACCAGGAGAGCACTTCCTTCCTTTCAGAGCTGTAGTTATCTCAGCTTTCTGAATCCCTGTTTTCTTTCCCATTCTTTGTGTACCATGTCTATACAGACTTCAAGTGCTTCAAACCCTCAGTGGTTTGCTACTTGGGTTTTTATTGTCTTATACACTGTAATCTTTTCAGCAGTTGCACTGAAACCTCTCTGTTTCAAGTGTAACCAACTGTGAATTATAACCCAGAAGCACATGAATAGACCCTGTATATAGAAAGTGACAATTTTTGATACACCACAAGCATCAAAGTAGATTTGCATCAGTGGAATTCCTTGTGATACAACTAATGGTCATGGTACAGATCTAAGTAGACAGAGCCCAAATTAGGTAGGTGTTGAGGATGTTAACAGAGGGTATGATGAGCATGAAGTATCAATGATCTCCAACCCTACCTAGAAACTTTGCTAATTTGGGCTGTTGTGCAGTGTATTGTGTCCCATGTGGTGGAACATGCTTGTGAGGTGGGCCAGTGACAACCTCATGAACTTCAACCAAGCCAGCGCGAGCTCCTACACCTGGGTCGGGACAATCCCAGGCACAGCTACAGGTTGGGCGGAGAAGAGATTCAGAGCAGCCCTGTGGAGAAGGACTTGGGGGTGTTGGTTGACGAGAAGCTTAACATGAGCCGGCAGTGTGCGCTTGCAGCCCAGAAAGCCAACCGTATCCAGGGCTGCATCAAAAGAAGCATGACCAGCAGGTTGAAGGAGGTGATCCTGCCCCTCTACTCTGCTCTCGTGAGACCTCCCTTGGAGCATTGTGTGCAGTTCTGGTGACCTCAACATAAAAAGGACATGGAGCTGTTGGAGCGAGTCCAGAGGAGGCCACGAGGATGATAAGAGGGCTGGAGCACCTCCTGTATGAAGACAGGCTGAGAAAGTTGGGGCTGTTCAGCCTGGAAAAGAGAAGCTTCATGGAGACCTCAGAGCAGCCTTCCGGCAGCTGAAGGGGGCCTACAAGGATGCTGGAGAGGGAGTCTTCATTAGGGACTGTAGCAATAGGACAAGGGGTAATGGGTTCAAAATTAAACAGTGGAAGTTTAGGTTAGATACAAGGAAGAAGTTCTTTACTGTGAGGGTGGTGAGGCACTGCAACAGGTTGCCCAAAGAAGTGGTAAATGCTCCATCCCTGGCAGTGTTCAAGGCCAGGTTGGACAGAGCCTTGGGCGACATGGTCTAGTGTGAGGTGTCCCTGCCCATGTCAGTGGGGTTGGAACTAGATGATCTTAAAGTCCTTTCCAACCCAAATCATTCTATGATCCTATGAATTTCCTGCCTAGCCTGGAGATGTATCTGAAAGGAAAAATCTGACCAAGTGTCACTGTTCAAACTTACACAGCCTCTCCTTTGTCCTGTGAAAAATAAGTCAGCTCCTAAGAAAGGTGTGAAGGGCTGAGCTTGTGCATGCTGCTGGGCCCTACCACCATGGAGGCACATCCTGGAGGTCTGCTCTGCCTCCCTGCTCTGCCAGAGGAGAACATCGCCACTGGGCAGCCTTGCCCAAGTGATTTCCGTCTGTCAAACAGTCCAAACGCATTTCCCCTTGGCCAGCAATTTCTGAGAATTCATCAGCGTGGTCAATAGAGGGGGTTTCACTCCTTCGCGTGTGGTTTCGCAGTCATTGTTTCAAGTGAGCTCAGCCCTGAGTCATTTAGGGTTTCTTCAGAGTGTTTGTGTCCCAGTGGCCTGGCAGGCATGTGGGCGTTGTTCTGGGAATGGTGCAATCGAGCTCTCTTTCCATGCTCCTGCTGTTGCGTGTGCTAAAGTGGTGTCCTGGGGCCATGAACTTGGTTGAGACCCGTCTCGTTACAGCCACTGTCCCTGCAATGCTAGATTAATGGGTTTTTTTTCCAGAAGTGATTAATAAGGAAGGATAAGACAAAGGGGAATGTGTCCTTTCTCCATTATACATGGCAAAAGGAGGAGAATACCCTTCCTGTTATAGATGTGCTCAGCTATCTTAGTGGAAATACTTCATATCCTGATGGCATGGGTTGCACCAATAGAAGGTGTTTGTACCACTTCAGCTTGGTCCCCTTCCAGTGCAAGAAAAGGTGCAGCAGCAGAGACAGCCTGAAAGCGGTACGGGCAGGTGAGGTTGTGCTGGATGAGATGAACCTCTGTTGAAGGAATGCGCTGCTTCATCTGAAGAGAAGACCCAAAATGCCTTTCCCAACCCACACAGGAAGGTGAGGGCAGCACCGTTGTCCTAACCCCCTTCTTTCTTTCCCTGCCGGCTGATGAGTTTCATTGGACTCAGTTTTCACACCAGAGTAAATTAAAGCTAAAGCAAACATAACAGCAGGGAAAGGACCCGTCATCTCACAGCACAGCTTCCCTGCAGAGAGAGATTTTGGACAATTTTGTTTCTTTATTTCTTAATTAGAAATAATGATGTGTTTTTCAGGTCAAGACCTCCTTTGCTGTGAAATATTAGGCTGATTTTGACAGTGTAACTAAAAATAGGCATGTGCACACACGTGTGTATGCGTGCACATGCACTAGCGGGAATAAACATGCAATGCTCTTTGCTTAATTATGACCATACTTTCCTCGGGGTGGGGAGGGAGAAGCGCCTTTGCCTCCAGTTATTTGTTTTTCAAGTAAATAGAGAGAAGGAGTTTTCTGAAGAACAGATGGGCTGGAATGAGGAATAGAAATATTTTCAGTCAAAGAGGGGCCAGATGATGTAATAAGCCACAGGAACAAAGTTCAGTTATTTTATGCTCTCATCCAGGCCTCGGAGCGAAAATGCCTCTGTTGTTAATTTCGGATTCATCTGCTTTTGAAGGCTGGCTCTGTATTAAATGCTGTTACAATACACACGGAGCTAAGCTGAGCAAATAGCGATTGAGCAACGATGGAGGAATATATTTGTCAGCACTGGAAGCATTTGGGTCGTGTTTGCACTGCAGATGATAGGCCAGATTTGCATTTGATTATTCTGAAGGGAGAAGGGTGTACCTTGAATAACCTTACTGGAGGTCCTTAAAATTTGCATCTGCCTGGCTGAAGTTGGCTTTTGAGGTCTGGCATTTGAGGGCTCAATAGCTGCTCACAAATAGTTCTGCAAGTATGGCTAGCTCTTACACTGGTGACTATACTCTCTCCTGCTTCATTGCATGCATAGCTCCTACTGGTGGGGGCTTGTTGATGTGCATGTCCCCCCCAGCTTGGGCTGTTAGGGAGTTCTTTGTGCTTCTGTGGGCAAACCAGGAAGAAGCAGGCATATGATGCCTGCTCTGCAAGGTCAACCACTTTGGTCATGTTGGTTATCATCACTGTAGCCTTTGAGAGAACTGCTAATGAAATGCTTGTTGTCATCCTGAGTCGGAGACCCTTCAGGCAAGGTTATCAACAGACTTGGGTTGTGTCCCACCAGGCAGAAGGTGGGACAAGGCCAAGACAAGAGAAAGAGAAGGAGAGAGGGATGGCGATCCTGCTCAGGAACTCAGTGCAATTTGGTACTTCCAGTGACGAAGTATGACTGTGAGAGTTAAAAAGATGATAGTTGGAGCTGTTGATGATGAGCACTCAAGCTGGTCAAGCAGCAGCTCCTGGGGGAACCTGAGCAGGTTTCACTTCTTCAGAGCCACAGGGCTGGGATGTAGTTCTGTGGTGTGCTGGTGTCCCAGAGCTGTCTAGGAGGAGCACAATAGTGGTATTGCAATGGAAAGATGCTGTAGGAGGTGCAGAAATTCTTGCAGTGGGTCTAAGCACTGAGATTTTACCAATCAAAGATGTTTTCAGAGAAAGGTGGGGAAAGTGTGTGATAATCACCTGGTGGAGAAAATGACAATAAGAAATGCTGCGAAGGATCATAGGAAAGACTGTATATGAAATGTGGGGCTCAGGGGTGGCCATGTACCTGCAGAAGCATTCTCTCTCGGCCTCTGCAAAGGTACTTTTCAGGACTCAACTTATATTTCAGTTGGAACAAAATTCATGCTGTTTATTTCAGTATTGATCGAATTGGTGCCAGTAGCTTGTGCAGCGCTACATGCTAGTCATGGTTATGTTCTGGTTAACTCCTTTCAAAGGCAACAGTATTGCCCATGAATCAAGCAGAGCAATTTATTTGCTAAGAGAAGCCTAATGGATGGTTTGGACAGCCTCCAAAAGCACAGCTCTCCCTGTCTGAACAGCCTGAAACGTTTCAGCACTTGAGAACAAAATCCAGAGATGGGCATGGCTGAGACTGCACAGAAAACTGATGGACCAAGATTGCTTTTTCCTTTCTCTGCTTCCTCAGTGTTGCAGGGAGACTTAACTGCTAAGGGAGGATTTGGGAATTCATATCCAGCCCAAATGCCATTCCCCCCAAGTCCATGGCTTTTACCTTCTAAACTTCAAGGGTTAGAAACGTTCTGAAAAGTATTGTGATGCCTTACAGGTGTAACGTGTCCTGGGTTCCTACATGGCTTTACTTATGTTTCTTTGAATTAGCATGTCCTAAAGTCTGAAATGGCAGTGAGAGCTGAAAAAAATCAGAAAGCTGGGCAGTGTTAGACACAGCTGAAGGGAGGTTTTGATTGGTACAGGATGGGTTTAGCTGTGATTATAAAAATAAAAAAAGTCCAGTAAAGATTAACCTGAAAATGTACTTTTGAGGGCTTTAGGGTGTGATGGGTTGGTCCTAACCAGCAGCTAAACATTCACCTGGCCAACTGCTCCCTCCTCTGCCCCAGTGGGATAGGGAAGAGGATTGGAAGAGCAAAAGTGAGGAAAAACTCTTGGGTCAAGGTAAAGACAGTTTAATAAGGGAAGGAAAAAAAGAGAGACACACACATGACACAAGTGCTGCAAAGGCAGTCATCCACCTTCCATCAGCAGACCAGTGTCCAGCCACTGTCTGAGCAACAGCTACCTTGGAACGACAAACCCACCCTTCGGTCCCACCTATGTCCCCTCCCAGCCCCTACCCCAGCCCCTACCCCAGCCCCAGCCTACTCACTGGTTGGGTAGAGTGAGAAACAGGGAAGGTCTTTAATGTTCTGCAAGCACTGTTCAGTAGAAGCTAGAACACTGGTGTGTTATCAACACTGATGAAGCCACAAATCTGAAACATAGCACCATACAGGCTGCTAGGGAGAAAATTAACTCCATCCCAACCATGTCCTGTGCATAGGAGGTTGGAAGGGAGAAGGCTTTGTCAGGTGTGTGTCTTGAAGTCAACCGGAGCTGGGGAGCAGAAGTAAGGGGCTATATAATGCTGCCCAAAAGGGCAGTAGGAAGACACTAGTAACTGCATGCCTGGACACAAAGCCGGTTTCAGCAATTCCAGCAGTGGTTTTGTTTGGTGATAGTCACCAATGGTACATGGCACAAAACAGGAGATAGAAAACCAGTATGTTAGTGCATGAGTTGAGGATGGAGTATGTTTGAGTGATGGCAGTAGCATTCGCTTCTGAAGGCAGCAGTGGACGATAGCTTCCAGGATCAGTTTGCACTGCTCTTCTGCCTGGACAAAGAGGTGCTGTCAGCCAGCAGAGAATAATGCTTTGTAAGGGAAGGAAACCTGGTGTTTCCTAAGGCCCTACAGGTGAGTTATTTCCTATGGAGCCCATTTTTCATCTGGGAGGGTTGGCTTGGGGAATGTCAGTTCAAGTGACTGTATGTGGAGCATGCACTGTCACTTTCTGGCAACACAGCTTGAGTTTGTCCAGATGATACATGTGTTTGCAGGGGCACAGTATGTGAGAGCATTGGGCAGCCAGGCAACATGGGGCTGTGGTTCCTTCATGTGCTGCTGTTAGGAGAGGATGTGCTGTGAGTGATGAGAGAGCTTGAAAATTCGCTTGGCCAAAGGGCAGAGAATTTCTTCTGTGTCCGTTCTGTGTCATAGCCATCAATTCATGAGTTAGTGCTGGCTGGTGGGGGTGTCTCATCTTATGTATTGTCATAATTGGGCAGTAATGGTCACTTTTCCTTGCACAGTTGTGTTAGAATAATGCCAAATGGATACAAAGTGCTTCCAAACCAGAACACAGCAGTGATGGTTGTGTGATGTTGCAGTAGGACAATGTATTCAAGTGGAGAAATCCTTACCCAGACATTGTAAAGGCTCCTTGGAAGCCAAGATGTGTCTGCTGCTCCATCCTTTGGCTGGAGACGAAAAGACCCTCGTGTGTTTAGTGTAGATTCCACGGAAGGAGACAGATAGCATTGGCAGAAGTGCACGTAAACAGAAAATACATATAGGAGAAGGAGCTGGTTTGTGCTATGAAGTCTTGAATAGCTGCCAAAAAGCCGATCTGTGTATTTAATCACTTGGAGGAATCCCAGAGCCTGTGTGGTGCAGTGAGGGTCCCTTGAGATGGAAGCATTACTGCCTGTAAGTAATATTCCTGTTTACTCCCACTGATGCTTTATGTAACAATCCTGCTCTGCCCCTGACTGCCTGTCAGAGCTGAAATAACTTTCCTTCTGATGGATGTCCTCATGCTGGAGGGGAATTGTGGGGATTTTCAGTATGAAATGGCCAGGAGCAAGAACAGGTATTCTCTCTGTGCTGTTTTCTAGAGCAGCATCGAGGCTTGAAGGTGGATGATGAAGATCCAGGCACTGAGCACTGCATTTATTTGTCCTGGATGTTTCTTTACCAGCAGTAAGGATTATGGGAACAAGAGTCTTTTACTTTAGGAGAGAGACTCTGTGATCACTCAGTTGCTTCTGGGAGTTTTCTCATTAAAATACAAAGTAGAAATCCTAACATCATAATAACTGCTGTTTTCTGACTTCCTTGCTGTGTTGTATTTCCATTAAGTTGTGGAAGGCAAGGCTGTTTGTGCTAGGAAGATGATGCAAAGGCAAATGTCCAACTGTGTCCATAGTATTGAAGAACTGATGATTATATTCCAGCCACCCCCAACCTAAACCCCAAATCAACCACTTGCATAGCAGCAGCAGATGGAGGGGTATTTAAATTGACTTGAATAATTTAAAAAATATAACCCCTTTTAGTCCCTATCTGCAGATATTGCTGTGTATTTTTTCCCCTTCTGTGAGAAGTGGAAGGGGCACCACTGTTGGAGAAACGCTGTAGTTCGGTGCTCCAGGGGACCACTGTGTTGTAGAGTAGGACATGAAACTTGCAGCAGCATCTCGAAACAGTTCAGAGTGTCAGCAAACAAGTTCTGTCAGGAAAGCTGCTTTGAGGGTGCAGCAAGCTAATCTTCCAGGACTTGCTGAGGGCATGGCTCAGCTTGCATTTAATGAACAGCAAAGTTGTGGTAGAGAGCTAGGCTCTGGTTCTTTTCAAATCTTCTACCTTGCTCTAAGATTTACCAGGACAAAACTCACCCTGAATCATTCTGAGCATCTCCCTTGGCTGTTAAGTAGAGGAAGAGAAGCAGCAGCTAAAGCTTGACCTTGTTTAGAAGAACTCTAATTATTTATGTCCTTTTTATGGACTGCTCCTGCCAACAGCTTTCTCTCACTTTGTGGTTGTGGGTCCCACTGCCTGCTGCTGATGTGTGTTCAGCTGGGCAAATATCACATGCTGTATTCCATGAATATATTCTCTTGATCAGAAATGAAGATTTTTTTTCAGCTGTGTTTCTCTCCATCTGTGCTGTCTCCCTCCATCCACCGTATCCCCACCAGTAAGACCTACAGCTCGCTTTTTCTCAAGTGTAATGTGTCCTGAAAATGCAGTTACTTTTCATTTTATGCATGTGACTGGACGCCTGTTGTCATGTTTTCACCCCTCTTCCTCAACTCTTCCCAGTGAGCTGTTTTGAAATGTGTCAAGGGATAAACCTGAGTTGCATTCATCTATTCCAAAAAATCTGGGGTCTTGGCTACACTGTGAACACCTGCCCAAAATAGGACACCAAAGGCTGTTACACTCACCAAATGCTTCCTCATCGGGACATCGCTGTGCTTTGTACTGTCAGAATTTAAGGGAAGAAGTACACCTTTTGTGTGGACACAGGCATACAGCACAATACAAGTTATCCTTGTTTAAAATAAAAAGGTGGGGGTGAATTGCTGGTATAAGTGTATCTACACATGGGATTGTTGCCAGCACGGCTCCACCGGTGAAGGATCACACCTCTTCATATCCCTGCCTCACAGAGCTGTGCTGGCAGAAATGCTTCTGCCTACATCACCGGTTGTTGCCTGAGTTTTCCCTTTAAAAGGACTCTGCTGATGGGAAGCAGGGAGAGCGAGAGACCTGGTGTGAATTCCTCCGCTTCACCCACAGAATAGCTCCCGTGGGAGAGGAGAGACTAATAAATGGGGTGTGAGTTTGAGGTACTGGTCCCCTGACAAAAATACACATCGGCTGAAATGGTGTGAATCCAGGCTGCTCTTGTCTCTCTGGTGCTATCTCAGTTACATGATTCTCATTACAGCTGGAGCACAGCCATGCAAGTTTGGTCCGTGTTGGGAGAAGAGAGACAATTGTGTGGTCCCAGCTCTCTAGGGCAATCCTGAAATTCATCCTTGCTTCAAGGCTGCATTGTGTTTCAAGCTTGCCAGTGGCCACCTGACTATTGAATTCAGTAGTATCAAAGAAGTCACCTGCAAAATCACCCAGTGACACAGGTTCCCGTCGAAAAGGCATCTGGGCCTGAGCTTGCTTTGGATACATGTTAATTCTCCATATTTTCTTTTAATGTCTTCATGGTTGTGCTGAGGTAGTCCTACACCAAGTGCAGAATAAGGCTTGCTCCTGCCCTAGACAGCTCAGAGTCAGGAACCACACTGAGTGCATCGCTGATGTCCTACATCCTACTTTCAGTTCTACAAAGTGAGACTTGTTCTCCAACTCCCTTCACCATACAGGCAAATCCATAGTGTTACAAAGTCCCTCTTATCCTCTTTCACATCCTATTTCTGACGTGGGCTGTTTGCTCTCGAGCATATAGGCTGGGAGGTCATTGTCCATGTTATCTTCAGAGGAGACATTTTTCTGCTGCCATCTCCCAGGTTCAGCCCTGGAGCACTAGGATCTCGAGCCATTTGTTCCTTCTCATTATCCACACTGATATCTAAAACTTTTCTTTGATGCTGCCAAGATCCTGATGCCAGAGAAGCTTTGCTGCAGTTGCTTCCATAGTTAAGACAATGAAAATTGTGAAGTCTTTCACCTGGTTTCATAGACATACCAAAGTGTTCCCCAGATACTCCTATTCTCGCACTTGAGGACTGGTCTAATGCTGTATAAGGTCAGTGTGTTCAACTTGTATCTCAGGTTTCATTGCAGAAGTTTGGTATTCAGTTAACTCCAGTTCAGATGCCTGTAAAATTCCCAACATGCAAATGTCCTAAATTTGGCAGAATTGGACTGGAAATCTCATTAGAGCAGGCTTTTATGTGCTGTGTCCCTGACTTCCCCTCCAAATAAGCTGTCTTCAAAATATTTTATGGTAATTCTCTTGGGATTTTTGCTTTTTTATTCTTGCCTTTCCCCAGAAAAGGAGGAAAAGAAAAAAAGATGGAGAATGACAAATGCAAAAATAATTGCATAAGTGATTTTTTTTCCAACCTCCTGCACAGGTTTGCTTCGGATCAAAGTTTGGGTTATTCCCCAGTGCCTGAGGTTTTTTATTTTCCACGTTTGCAGCACAGAGGATGATGGAACTAATATGAAGTGATGCCAGTGCCTGTTTGGACATTACTTGGATTCATAAAAATGCACTCACTGTTTTCCAAGTATAAAAAGCCAAAAGAAACCACCTTGAGGTATCATGTGATGTTATTTGCTTTGACCCAGGATAACTCAAATGAAAGGTCTCTCTGAACACAGGGTGTTCAAAATCATCCCACTTCTTTACATGTATGTGTGAGGAAGGAAATGTGGTGTTTACAGGGGCACGCTGAACTTCAGCTTGTGTATTTGCCTCTGTGTGTCCAGACAGAATTTCCCAAGTGAAATTGGTTTGGTTGCTCTAGTCCAGCTTTTAAAGGTGAGCAAACAGAGTGCTCTTCTCCCGGATTACACAAATTGAATCTTTTGTTGGAAATGTCAGTAAGCAGAGCAAGGGCTGGGAGGCTTCTTCCAGACATGCTCACTGGTCAAGTGAAGTCTCCCAGGTTGATTTTGAGGGGGGCTGTCAGGTGCCCCTGTGAGGTGCTGCTGCAGCTGGTTGTAGCTGCACACAACTGTGGTGTGTGTATTTTGAACATAAAAATGAAGTGGAGCTGCTGTTATTTCTAGCTCTTCATATGGACTGTTCTTGTCCACAAGGCTCTTGAGTACCTGTGCAGTTTGGGACTGAGGAAGCCAGGACAGTTTGAGGCTGGACCACGGGTACTAGTATTGATGAGCAGTGCTCACCTCGATTAAAACCTCAGAGCTGCTTTGTGCTTTATCTTGCCTGAAACAGGAATCACAGGATAGTTTGGGTGGGAACAGCACCACTCAGAATCAGCACTTTGTGCAAATACTGGGCTGTGATATGAAATCACAGGACACTGATATGAAAGGAGAAAAGGTCTCCATGAGCAAGATGTGCACCAGTAGGAATGGTATGATTATACACATGAGCATGTTGGACATCTATGAAACAACTGCATAGGTGGTGTGAATTGAAACAGAGGAAAACCAGAACACAGACAGCTACACCAGGAGGGGAAAGCCAGTGCAGTCTTAGGTATGATGTTCTCTCCATCAGCTCCCAGTGGAGTTTTAAGTGGCAGTCACTGAAGATGGGATGCTCTTGCTTATCCTCTGTGCAGCCTGGGAGCACAGTCCCAAGTGTGAACACAGATTCCACATCTGATATGTAAGAACAAGCTCTGATGCCATTGCACAGGCTTGCCGACTTCATCAGCTGCGATCAGAGTCTCTCTTGGCTCTGTATTAACACAGACAGCATTTGCAAAAGCAGGGTATCATGCAGATACCTTCAACTTGCAGGTGAGCACGTGTGCACAGAGCCTATCTGTCCAGGTTGTCCACGTCCCAGTCTCAACTGACAGGTTATTCTTCTAGTTTAAAAATTGCATCACCCGTCCCTTTTCCAGCCAGAGGAAGAACATCTCCCATCCTCACTGCAGTCTTTTACAGGATTGCTTACCCTCTGCTATCCTTTGTGCTGCCCTACACGTGACTGGGTTTAATCTGGCCTTGCTTAGACAGCCTGTTTTTCTATGGAGGTGGATGGTAGGGGGCTGAGGGCAAATGCCAAAACTGAGCATTTCTGAGTGTGAACATGTAAAAATCATTCTGTGTTCAGGGGTGCTCACTGTACCTGTTACTGAAGCTTGAAACAGTTCCAGCTCTGGCCTGATGCAAATAAAGGTGTCTAGTCTAATTGCTGCTCCCTGCTGCAGGGATTACTTCTCCTTGGTGTGCTGGGACTCACATCTGGTGACACTCACCCCGTTTAATCCCAGGGACATTATCCCTGCCAGGGGAGGGGCTCCCCAGGCAGCCATCTGTGCTCTGCCTACCTTGGCATTGCCTTGTTATCCCCTTGTGACTGAATGAAAGAGGGAGGATTAAAAGCAGGAGGAATATGTCTGTGGAATGGCAGGTCCCTCTTATAGCAGCAGGGAGGTCTAGCTGGGTTGAGTTTTTGGCTTTTAAATGAAAGAGGCACTAAGCTGCTGTTTGGTACAGAAGCTATTAATTAGCAGTCAGTGTCTCACTGGCCCAAACTCAAGGCTTTGCTTGTCTGGTTTAGTACACACCAAATTGCTCAGATATCTTGGTGTGCATTGGAAGCATAGACCCTTGGCTCTCTTTTTATTATTATTATTTATCTTTTAATTTTATTCTTTTTATCCCAAGCTATGGGAGCATTTGGGTTTAGACCTGGAGGGTCCTTACTTGCAATTGCTACTTGTAATGCAAACAGCAATCCTCAGGCACTCGCCTGGCACCCCTGTGGGTTAATAGCTAAATCCAGTGTCCTCTGCTGTCTCTGCACTAGGGCGTTCTCCCAAGTGTTCATAGCCTTCTTTTACAACCACAATTTCTTCTAAACTTAGAAGAGCATACACTTTGTCAGGAACTGTTCCCATGCCAAGTTTCAGGTTTCAAAGTATTGCCGTTTTTGAGCTATTCCTTACTTCTTTCCTTCTGTGTGTCTCCCTCACACTTGCACACAAAACTTTCTTTTTAATGTAGAAAAACTATATTTTTTTTCCACACGTTTGTAACTAAAACATCTGAAGAGGTTTTGCTCCAAGTTTATATTTAAAAGAAATAATGAAAGCCAACACTGGCAGAGAAAGCAGTGTGAAAAGTTGCAGCTCAGAAAATTCAGAACTTTATGGGCATTTCCAGAGGAGAACCAAAATGGAAGTCCTTGCAGCCTGCCTTAGCAGGAATCCATGTGTGATAGTGAGATTGTAGCTGCTGTAGCACAGAGTAGTACTCCTGTTTGGGCAACTTAATGTGCTTTATAAAGCAACGAGAAGGACTTGCTGGCAGTCCAGTCGGTTGTTGTGATCCAGCATCTTCAAAAGCACTGTGAAGGCTGAGCATTTATATATTTGAAGATCTAACTGGGAGGGCTCTGCTGTGAGTTTCTGGCCTATGAACAGTTACGATCATCGGGGCTTTCTTCATACTATCAGCATCAAGTCAGCAGCCTCTTGGACAACTCCACCTGGCCTGGTTGAATCTTCCACCATTTCCTGACATCGTGAGGTTTATTTACTGGCTTTCCCCCCTAAACTGGTGTAATATAGATTGGGTCTATAGAGGCTGGTAGGCTCAATTTCAATCTGTGTTTCAGAGAAGTGCTCTTAATCTATGTCTAGACATAGCATAGATACTTCTACGTATCACTCTGAGGCATCCACTAGGTTTTGATAACCATGTGGCTGTTGGTCAAGGCAACAAGCTAGACTTTGGGTTTCATCAGAAAGAGAAGTTTCTCCATTTTAATATGCCATGAGCCAGATGCTGCCATCTCCTGCAGATTCTCCTCTACTCCCACCCTGTCCTCTGAAGCCCCTCCAGCAACTGTTTTATGAGTAAGGACGGACACGTGGGTTTCAAATTGTGCACATCTTTTGTGGATTTGCTGGGCTCTATCACAGAGTTGCTCTTTCATCCACCACACAGTTGGCTACGTGGCAGAAAGCATGAGATCTGTCAGACAGGACTTAGAAAATAGTTCTTGGACTAGGACATACATCTGCTGCATGTTTTTTATGTAACAGAAGGGGTCTTCAGCTATAATCTAGAATGCTGGGACCAGGGTAACAACTGAGCATCTCACAGATATAATGCTCCTATGTGGCCCTAGTTCATGTCTCGACATCTCAAACTTCCCAAATTACTTCCTGTGGCACTGTTAAGGCTTTTGTGAATCCAGAGTTATGGATTTACTGGCTTGTACAAGGATTTGAGGTGCTACACAGTTAATCCTGGCTGCAATGCAAATTTCCAGATCCAAATGTTATGTCTGGCTTGAATCTTTGTGATCAGGTAAATTAAATTCTTAGGTCTGAACACTGCAGGAGTCTGTAAAAATGTGGAAATAGAGTAGGATCTAAACGGGCCTAGTTTAAGCTTATCTTTTTGTCTAAACAAGCTTCGGCTAGGAAATTCTGGGACCAAATTGTAGGTTCACTGCCCAGAAGGGGATGATTTAACATTTCATCTTTAGGCCTGGCAGGATTCGTTCTGGTGCAACCCATCTATTATGCACAACCATGAAAGATCCTGTCTACTTTCCATAAAAATCTTCTTCAACTTGGGACTGTTTCAGACTTTTGGCCTTTGAAGTATTTGTACATTTAAAAACAATCTGCTGATTTTCTTTAAACCAACCTTTTTTGGTGTGTTTCTCAGTTTCTTACTGCTTTAAGTTGTGCGTGGGCACTGTATTTAAGAAAAAAGGAAAATCCAATGATATTATTATCACCATTGACAAATTCCTAGAAGCGGTGCCATGGTGTAGTAAACGTTTTGTAAACCCAGCATAACAAAATGTTCTTTCATTTACCACCTACCACAACACAAAGCTGTATTTTTGGGTGTGAATACTGCCGTGTACCATACACAGCGTGTAGCTTCTGCGGCAGCCTGATGAAATGCTGCACGCTGTTATTTCTATGCTTGCATCTTTGGGACGCGCCAGGTTAGATACAGGAGGTTTCTTTGTGGCTTAGTGTCCATAAATGGCTTTGTTTGCTTTGGCTTCTTTGCCAGTTGACATCTGCCTCTTGCTAATTACGCACAGATTAAAAGGTGATCACCCAGCTACTTATCTTTGCAATCCAGGTGGTGGTGCCAGGCAGTGTGTGTTTAGCACGCTGGGAGAGCAGGGAGCCTCTCATCCCACACCAGTCACCCTCGGTCACCATGCCCACCACACAGCTCTATTTCTACTCATTAAATATACTTAATAAATAAATAGCACCTTCTAAACACGTAGGCGGGTTGTCTAGCACGGCGCTGGCCCTTCCAAACACACTCTGAAGTTGAAACTGTCTGTTCAGCTTGGCCAGGATTTATCATTAGAGCCGTATGGGCTAGAAAGCGTATTTGTGGCCGGCGTGCCAGCTTGCCTGAATGGCCCGCAGTGTAATCTCCCTCTTTCCTTGGTGGGAGGAGCTGCCAAAAATAGCAAGCCAAGAATTTGTCCATGTTATTTCTGGGATTGCACCAGGAATTGACATCAGGAGGGGAGAGGAGAGAAAAAGCAAGCAGTGTGAGAAGTTTAGGGTCCATGGTTGTTAGGGTTCGCAGGCTGTCTTGGGGCTGCCGGGAAGGGTCTGGTAGCCATCTCCTGTGTATGTGTGCTCCCATGTGCAAGACCCTCTCCAGGCCCTGGGTGGCTTGAACAAGGTGACTCAAACCTCTGCTCTCTGTTAGGGCAAACCTGCTTGGCCCAGCATCAGGCTGAGCCAGAGAGTCCATTTTGTGGTCCCATGGAGCAATAGTGCCCCCCCAATAGCTGTGGCACTGTGCGAGGAGTGGAGTGTTAGTTCCTGCAGCCATGAAGAGGCATGAATGAACCCCAGCTGAATCAGCCTTCACAGAAGCCTGTGAATCAATCTGTGGCTTTTCTGTGGAAAGGGCTGTTTGTGCTGGAGGAGACATCACTGCCGTGGACAGCTGGGTGGGATCCCAGGGACGGGGATGGAGATGCTGAGCATGCTGCTGCTGCAGCATGCAGACCCAGGTGGCCCTTATGCCATGGGACTGTTTCTGAGGCAGCTTGAATGATCCTCCCAGTAGAAAATTTTTGCTTGTTGCTAATCAGCAAAAGGAAGATTGAAGGTAATACTGTGTTGGTCCTACCTGATATTTTTTGTGCTATGTTGCCCCTTCCTTTCTCACCACCTCTTTGTTTTCAGTGCATACCTGTTGGAGCAGCCGCAATTGGCATCCTAGTTTGCACCCACAGCAACTTCCCTGTCAGCAGGGAAGCGGCTCTGCACTAGCTCTGTCACATGCTGCCACTTGCTTGGGAAAAGGGTAGGGGATGTATAGGAAGCTGAGGTTACCCTGGGCTGAATGATGAAACGCTGGGGGAAAAACAGGGTGTTCTTGTTGGAGAGAGAAGTGAAAGATGGTCATGGAGAGGAGGGAGGAACTTGAGCAGTTGTGTTGACAGTGTAGGAACACTGCTGCAAATGAGTGTTAAATCAGGCTTCGTTAGTGTTGCTACTGAAATAACCACTTTGTTAGCCCAAATGCATTCATACGAGTACGTCATACGCATTGCGGAAGAGATCAGAGCCGCCTCTGTGTGCTAACGAAAGATCTGTCTCCCTGCAACACAGGCTGTGAGCCAGCTCTTTGGCCTGTGATGGAGCTAATGGAGCATCCACGTCCTGGGTTCAGTGGCACTGGCCTCATAAGGGCCTATTTAGCTGCCTGACTTATCTCCAAATAGCTGTTTGTTCACTGGTTGCCATTGCATTCACCATTATCTTTACTTAATAGTGCATCATACTACAATGAAGAGGCTACTGAGTGTAAGTCCTAGGGAATGAATAAATTTCTGTGTTGTCTGTTATGGGGTAGGAGGAAAAAGAGTTCAGTTTCAGCTTTGGTCTACCCTTGCTTCTCCAAAATTTGTCATGCTCTTGAAGTTGGTCCATGTGCTATGTCAGTGGCAGTTTGAACATCCTGGGGGTGCCACCAGCACTTACCAATGCAGAGAAAATAAGAAATGCATGTCCACGTTTGACTATGGTAATTAATGACATTATACTGACTTCCATTTTAGAAAAGGCCACATCTGGAGCTCCTCACTGGTGCTGCCATGGTGGGAGATCCATCCTGCTTTGCAGAGCTAAAAGTCTAACCAGAGAAGCCAGATGAAGGATGATGGTGAGGGAGGAAGGGGAAAAGGTTCCAAGATCTTTTGTAAATGTAAAGGATCCAAGACCTAAAAGCATCTTCTCCAAGTCCTGCCTAAGCAGGGCTGGGAGCATGAATTGGGTGCCCTTTTTCAGAGTCCTCAGGGAAAATATTCTAGGCAAAATTCTATCCTGTAGGTTGAGGTTCTGGATAATGCCAGCTCCTCCCATAATCCTGTCTTT